>NW_006921675.1:8758350-8826315 GCF_000298275.1 Orycteropus afer afer | reverse complement strand
ATTGACTATACAAAGGCATATGATTGTGTGGATCATAACAAATTATGGGTAACATTGAGAAGAATGGGAATTTCAGAACACTTAATTGTACTCATGAAGAACCTGTATGTAGACCAAGAGACTGTCATTCAAACAGATCAAGGGGACACTGCGTGGTTTAAAATCAAGAAGGGAGTGCATTCAGGGTTGTATCCTTTAACCATACTTATTCAATCTATATGCTGAACACATAATCTGAGAAGCTGGACTATATGAAGAAGAACATGGCATCAGGACTGGAGGAAGAATCATTAACAACCTGCGATACACTGATGACACAACTTTGCTTGCTGAAAATGAGGATGATTCAAAGCACGTACTGATGAAGATTAAAGAATATGGTCTGCAGTGTGGATTACATCTCAATATAAAGAAAACAAAAATCCTCACGACTGGACCTATAAGCAGCATCACAATAAATGGAGAAAAGAGTGAAGTGGTCAAAGACTTCACATTGCTTGGTTCTACAGTTGACACCAATGGAAGCAGCAGTCAGGACATCAGACGACGTATAGCACTGGGCAAATCGGCTGCAAAGGACCTCTTTGAAGTGCTGAAGATCAAAGATATCTCCTTGAGGAATAAGATGAGCCTGACACAAGCCATGGTATTTTCAGTTGCCTCATATGCATGTGAGAGCTGGACAATGAATAAGGAAGACCAAAGAAAAGTTGATGCTTTTGAGTTGTCGTGCTGGTGAAGAACACTGAAAGTGCTGTGGACTGTTAAAGATCTAACAAATCTGTCTTGGAGGAAGTGCAGCCAGAATGCTCCTTGGTAGCGAGAATGGCCAGACTTTGTCTCACCTATTTTGGTCATGTTGTCAGAAGGGACCATTCCCTGGAGAAGGATGTCATACTTGGTAAGGTGGAGGGTCAATGAAGGAGGGGAAGGCCCTCAACAAGATGGATTGACACAGTGGCTGCAGTGATGGGCTCAAGTACAGCAGGGATCATGGAGCTGGCGCAGGACTGGGCAGTATATCATTCTGCTGTGCATAGGGTCGCTATGAGTTGGAAATGACTCAACAGCACCTAACAACATCATGGAAGGCAGACAGGAAGAGCTAAAATGGAAGTATAAAGTACAATGGCAGGATAGAAGGGTTTTAACAGCCTGAGGTGAGGCCTTTTGACTGAGGGAGAGAAAAGATACTTAAAGAGGTGATCCTATAACCACCTTTTCTAGGTTTTTCATGGTTTTGCTTTTGTACTCCTTCTAACAGTTTCTTATCATAGTCTTAATAACCTTAGGGACATCAAGTTTACTTAAAATGTTAAAAAAAGAAAAAGAAAAAGGCCTCTCTTCCTTCTGAGGAGTGGCTGGTGGATTTGAACCACCAGTCTCCTGGTTAGCAGTCAAATGACTTAGGCACTATGCCACCAGAGCTCCACCCCCTCCCTTTTTTTTTAGGAGAATTTGCATGATGGGGAGAAAGCTTCATGAAGAAGTGGGTCTTGAAAGAAAATTGGGATTTTGTCAAGGTGAAATGGAAGGGAGGATATTTCTGGCCAAGAGAAGGAAGTGCAAGGCCTATTAAGAAAGGAGTGAGAAGTAAAATGTGACTGGAGGAGGGTGTAGAGAGCAAGAACTATGGATGATAGAACACCAGAGTATGACCAAATTGTAGCGATCCTTGACTTTCAGGCTGAAAGGTTTGGACATTACTCTATAGGCAATAAAGTGACCACAGAAGTTAAACAAGGGAATGACATGGCATATCTGTGTTTTAGAAAGGTTAGTCTGGCAGCATTATGGAGGATGGGCAGAGGGTGCATGGGAAGAATCCATAAAGAGGACCAGCCGTTAGGAAACTTTCACAGTTATGCCAGGTGAAGGTGACGAGGTTTGGATTGTGTCTGTTTAAATAGGAAGAAGGAGATGGATAAGAAGGCATTCCATAATTTAGAGACTGAGTGGCAATATGGAAGGAAAATGAGAAGGAAAAGTCAAAATATGACTCCTGATTTCAATCCATCATGATGTAATGGATAGGATTTCCAGTAAGTAAGATGAAAAATCCAAGTGGTGAGTAAGTTTGTGAGATATTCCAAGTTTGTGATGAATTCCAGTTGGAACATGTCACTTTGAGACAACAATGGCACATCCATGTGAAAATGTTTCTAGGCAATTGGAAATATGGATCTGGAGTCAGGATAGGATCAAGGCAAAGGATACAGATTGGTGAGTCATCAGATTGGAGGGGATATTGGAGATATGGGCAGAGATGAGACCACCAGTGGAGAAAATTCAATGAAAAGAGAAGAGGCCAAAGATTGAATGTGCAGTTTCCCTTCTCCTCCTGGTACCCTCCAAACCTGGGGGCAAACCATAAGAGTTATCATTTTTTTTATTTTGGTTTTCAGGTTTTTATTGGGGGGCTGTGGGGGCCCAGCTGCAGAGGGGTTCACAGTTCCTTCAGCCACTCCAAGCTGGGGCCTTGAGGGTCTTAAGGATGGCTGGGCATGTTGGACATATTCCTGTCATCTCAGAGGGGCACTAGGTAGTTGTAAGGGGTGGCCTTGTTGATCATGCTGGTGTACTTGGTGTAGGGACTTAATGGGGATGCAATTACAGCAAGGTGTGTGATGGTGAAAGACAGGCCAGCACTGGCTTCTGGGCCCAGGCATTCTTGAGGAGGTCGGCAAGTCTCGTTGCCATCTTGGTCGTTGGAGCAGCTGCGGCCACCATCAGAGTATTTTACAATGCAAATATCACCTACTGTGTAACATAGGCAATTCCTCTTCTAGAAGGCCCTGGTTTCCTCATTGGTAAAATCAGGAGCTGGACATATTCCATGGATCTATGTTTGGGAGGGAGCTCTGGTAGCATAGTGCCTAAGGCATTTGACTGCTAACCAGAAGGCTGAAGGTTCAACCCACCAGCCACTCATCAGAAGGAAGATTGTACAATCTACTTCTGTAGAGATACTGCCTCAAAAACCCAAGGAGGGGTGGCTATGATGTTTGGGAAGAATGGAACAAGCCCATTTCTGTCGGAAGAGGACATTCTGAAGCACAGCTAAGCAAGGAAGGTCTAGCACAGGGAGGACAGTTGTTGATGCTGGTCTCAGGTAGGCAGTATTTAGCTTAACCCATCACCATCACTATCACTAGTCTTCAGCTACTACTTACTGATCACACACAGAAAAATAATTAGAATTTAGAGTTAACTCTTTGGACATGGCCAAGGAACACTGGTCTACAAGGCTTTCAGTAAAGCACTAAGTCAGATACCTGGGCAGGTGTGAAAAGCCTGCCTGCTCAGCACACAGGCCCAGATGTCAGACCTTGACCAAGATTGACCAACACCATATCCTATGTGGGTCTAGTCTCTGGGTCACTCAGACTCTGCAAGGAAGGTATCTGAGATACAATTTACCTTCTCCACCCCTCTCCCCTTCCCAATCACCTCTCCCTGTTTCTACTCTAATTTGCATGTAAATTGCTTGGGAATGAATTTGGGAACATTTCCTGGGGGAATGGAAGGCAGAGATGATTGGAAGGGTGGAAGATGTTTTATGCTACTTCTCTCAGTGCTCAGCAATGGGGAGGCATCATGGGGACCCCTCCCAAAAACCAAAAAACCCAACTCAATGTTGTGAGTTGATTCTGACTCATAGCGACCCCTCCTTGGGTTTCTGAGGTGGTAGCTCTACAGAAGTAGATTGCCCAGTCTTCCTTCTGAGGAGTGGTTGGTGGGTTTGAACCACCAGCCTTCTGGTTGTCAGTCAAATGCCTTAGGGTCTATGCCACCAGAGCTCCTCCCAGTGACCCTGAATTAGTCATAGTGTGAGTAAAATGGATAGTAGACTTGGGGTGACTGCAGCATTCTAAGGTCAGAGAGGCCTATCTGAAAATGGTGGTGGGATATGGCTCTTTCCACCATTCCACCATGTGCTGCCTGGGCACTCTGACTGCCAGGATCCTGTATTTAGTTCTAAGTTGTTTTCTTTGTGTTAATTTTCTTGTCTCAGTTAGATTCTAAACTCTTCAGGACAAGATTTTGTGTTTCTTTGTATTCTCCACAACCCCTTCCATAGTTTAAACAGTAATAGGGTTTCAATAAGTCTTTTATTTCAGGAAGCTCCAAGTTTTCTATGTAAGAGGAACCTTAGAGGCAACAATCTGGTTGGAAGAGGTGAAGTTCAGAGACTTGTCTTAATCTGCATTTTACAAATATGAGAAAATATCTAAGAATGAGGGGCTTAATAGTACCTCAAACTGCCCCTTTTTCACCATCAACTGATCAATTGTTTTGGGAGGCAATGTTTCCAATGGCTAGAGCAGGCTAGGGCAGAGAGGAAGAACAACAGACATTAGGGTTTCCTTCCATTTCTTCTAATTCTGGGAGCATCTCATAAAGGCCTTTAAATCCTCCCACCCAAGAGCTGGACTCTGCTGGTATATAAATTCATTAGGAAATGGAATAGAAAACTGTTAGAACTTGAATGCACCTTAGAAACAAAACAGTAGAACGACTTTATTTTCTACAATGTGAAATGAAGACCCAGACAAGTAAAGTGATTTGTTTGTGATCACAAAGCAATTCAGTAAAATCAGGATTTCTGAGATCCACAGCCCTTTCCTTAAACCTGGTTCTCAACCGTGAGGCTTTAAAAAACTGCTAGTGCAGGATCTATCCCAGACTAATTAAATCAGAACCTATGGAGAGTAGGACCAGACATCAGTATTTTAAAAGATCCCCACAAGTGAGAAACATTGTTCTATCCCTGTGGGGTCTCTGTTTCATTGTAGCTGAAAAGGAGCTTAGAAAAATTTAAAGATCAATTTTAAAATATTTATAAATTATCCACTGTGTGCAAGGCACTATGTTAAGTGGCTATTGGGAAGTTATTTTGGGAGGAAAAAAAGGTAAGGTCCTGGCCTAAATGAGTTTTCAAATTAATGGAAATTACAAAGAATAAGAAAGGAATACCATCTTCTTCTACCCTGCCCCCATCCTTTTGCCAATGGCAGGTATTGCTAATTGATTTTGATGCCCTTTTTCTCTGAAACCAAATATGGTCTCATAAACATTCAACCTGGAACAGACATCACCTTGGCATTTAAGAAGAAATTCATTTGCTGTTCTTGGACAGGTCATATACGGCTGGAGCTAAATGATTGAGCAGAGGAATAATAAGAGTTAAAGCAAGAAAGACAGGTTAGCAGGAGATAGTGTCCAAACTCTTGTCTCTCAGGCCATGATTTTGAACTTTATTTAAATGACAATCAAGAGTGTTGGAAGTTTTTGCACAAGAGACTCTAAATCAGATGAGCCTGTTACTGTGAAGGACAAAGTTATTGGAACTGAGACCAGTTAGAAGACTATTGCATAGTTGAGTCATCAGGATATGAGGCAGCAAGGGCCTGGAGGTCAGGGACTACAGTGAGAATGGTGGAAAAGGGTGAGTTTAAGATACATTGAAAGAACTGACCAGACTTCAAGATTGATTGTGGTGAAGAAGGAGGTGAGAGAAGTTGATGACTACCAGGCTTTGGGACTGGTTGAATGAGGACATGGTGATGCCATTCCTGGAAAGAGAGAGGCAGAAGAGCAACTAGATTTAGTGAAGAGAGAACCAAGTTGCAGGGTCCAGACATTTTAACCCTGAGAAACCTTTTCTGAAGTGGCATCAGCATGAAAAAAAAGAAAAGTTGCTGTCGAGTCAATCCCAGCTCATGGCAAGCTCATGTGTGTCAGAGCAGAACTGTGTTTCATAGGGTTTACAGTGACTGTCACCTTTCAGAAGCAGATTTCCAAGCCTCTCTTCCAAGATGCCTCTGAGTGGGTTTGAACTTCCAATCTTTCAGTTAGTAGTTGATCACTTAACGATTTGCACTACCAATGGACTCCAGCATCAGCATACCTGGGTTCAAATCCTTGTTCTATTATTTTATCTACTGATTGAAATGGAAATGGAATAGGCAAACCTTTTAATTTGTCTCAATTGTCCAGTCTATAAAGTAGGGCCAGTGATATTAATAGTCACATCACAGATTAAATAGGTGATTAATCATATATTTTGATGATTAAATAAGAAAATTGTGGCAAGGCTTTGTAAACAGTAATACACCATGGGCAGCTGGTTAATAATGGATTCTCCTGGCCCATCCACATGGATACATACTACAAACTACTGGCCTTTGGGGACCAGAACTTTGGAGAGAGTCCAGGCTTAGTGATGGAGACTTGAAAATATTCTCTGTGGAAAAGATAATTAAAGTTAGAGAATGGTTCAAAAAAAAAAAAAAAAAATCCAAAAACCAAACTGCCATCGAGTTGATTCCAATTCATGGTGACCCCCTTTAGGTTTCTGAGGTGGTAAATCTTTACGGAAGTAGATTGCCCAGTCTTCCTTCTGTGGAGTGGCTGGTGGGTTTGAACCTCCAACCTTCTGGTTAATAGTCTAATGCCTTAGGCACTATGGTACCAAAGCTCCTTAGTGAGTGTTCAAGGCCTCTTAAAATGATCTCAAAGAGAGAATGGGGATTAAATAGACACATGTTGGGTAACACTATGTCTTCAATATTTTATTTTATTTTCATCATAAAAATATCACACCATAAAGTTTCCCAACACCAAAACTAACTATTAGTTAACATTTTGTGTTCCTTTTCCTGTGCTCTTTGTTTTTAACATAGACAATTATTTTCAAAGGAGGAAAAGAAAATGAGAGAGTGAATTAGACATTACAAATAAAACAACAGTTGAAATAATTCTAACTATGGAAGGTAGCTACAGTTTTTGGAGATATCTCAACTTTATTTGTTGTTGATAAGTCTACATTCATTAAATGTACTTTATGTGCCAGGCCCTTGGAACAGGCAATATAACATGTAATACTCCCAGAAATTCTATGAGGAAGATATTATTACTGTCCATTTCACAGATAAGGAAACTGAGACTGGAGGTTGAGTATCCTGATCGAGGTTACAGAGCCAGGAAGTGGCAGAACTAGGCAAGGCCAGGTCTGTCTGACATCAGAGCTCATGCTTTAACCATGGTGCCACCTGAGTCCTCCCCACTTGCCTTGGCACAGTAAAGCTGGAGTTCTTCACAAGGGACGTGTAGGGGATGTGGCCCCCGGGGGTGTGCCTGAGTCAGAAACAGCTGGAAGTGGGCTGAAAAATGAGTCTTTTGTGAAACAGAGCAAGAGAAAAAAATGGATCATGAGACAATAAACGTTGTCAATCTTTGTGTTTATGTGTGGTGCAGGAATAGAGCAATGAAGCCTTCCAAAGTCACACAGATGAGACCTGTGGTTGCCCACTTTCTCTAATCACTCCCCTCCACCAAATCTTCTCTGATGTAGCTCTCTTTCTGGTTGTGTCTCTGGCTTCTTCAGGCAAGGGAGCCCAGTCATCCTGCCCTGGTGGGACAGAGGGAAGCTGTATTAGTGGGGAGAAGGAAGCCTCTCCTCCTTAGCGAGTTTGAGTCCTTGAACCGAGAATCAAACTCCATAATCATTTGGAGTGAGCCTTGGTCCATGGACACTTTTCTTGGCAGCTGGGCAATGCTATGAGGAAAAAAAAAAAAAAAAAAGCCCTAGGGCCAGAGGCTGGGGAATGCTCCCAGCTCCTGCAGGAATCACAAGAGCTGATAGTGTTGCTTTTTTACACGCAGACGTCCTGCCTCTTTGGAAAGAGAGCCCTCTCCCCAGCTCTGTTCCTAGGCAGCCCCCTGCAGAGCATCCAGAGCATCACTGAGTTGTTCCCATGGCAACATAGTAAGGGGCTTTTTGTTTTCCTCAGAAGGTTGAATCCTTTCAACTAGAAGGTTAACTCTTCCCCACAATCCACACTCCACCCCCACCCCTGCCTGCCTACATGGCCACTTTTGCAGTTAAGAGTGTTTGGACATAAATAAATCAAGTATAATGTATGGAAATTGAATTGAAAGTGAAGATTAACACAATTGAGACTGAAGGTAAGGAGACAACAAATCCAGAGATTTCTCAGCAACAGCATGTCAGAGTTACAGAGGTTAGACTTGATTAGAGCAAGACTCATTAGACTCTGTAGGGAGCATCTAGAGGCTTCAAGCTCAATAACGTCTGCAAAAGAAGCCCAGATGCTTTTGAAGCGAAGAGGGAGGGTGGAGTCAAAGTGTGAAACACTCACCTGGCTCCTCCATGGAGCATAGATTGCCATCCAATCAGTTCTGACTCATGACCACCCTGTGTATGTCAGAGTAGAACTGTGCCCCGTGGGGTTTTCAATGGTTGATTTTTCAGAAGTAGATCTTCAGGCCTTTCCTCTGAGGTGCCTTCAGGTAGACTCAAACCTCCAACCTTTCAGTTATCAGCCCACCATGTTAACCTTTGCATTAGTCAGGGACTTCTCATCTGGGGATACTTTTTCGAACTTCTCTTCCTTTCCAAGGCCATGGCTCAGGACGACTGTCATAGAGAGGCAGATTAGGATCTCATCTTCAGGTAAGTAACCTTGGATCAGTGCGTTAATCTCTCTGAGCTGTAGTTTCACTTGTAAAATGAGGGCGTATGAGATAACTGACTCCTTTTCAAGTCTACAATACAGTGTTTGTGAGTTACTAGGGGAAAACAAAGAGACTTTTCTGAAATGTTGCCATGTTGAGGAGTCTGGGCTGCTCCAGAATCAACACCTTTCTTAGAGTGCTTGGCCTTATAACCCTTCCTCCTCTATTTTACATCAAGGTAAATGAGTGTCTGTAAGTGGCCTTATAGGCAGAGAACAACACACAAAGACCACCTCCATTGTGCCTAATTCCAGGGCAGGCAAATCCCCTTTGACTGTGAGCATCTTGAGGTCAGAGACCATATCTTAATGAATTTTGTACCTCCAGCACTCAGCACAGTGCTTAATAAATGTTTGTGGAGTGAATTAATCCATAAAAGTCTCAAATCATTAGAGCTGAAAGGGTCCTTTAAGATCCTCCATTCCCTCATTTTACAGATGCAGAAACTAAGGGTTAAGATATTGCACGGTTCAGCCAAGGTCAAACAGCAAGCCAAAGGCCGAGGGAGGACCGGGACCTGGCTGTCTCATCTCCCCCTGCTGCCACCCTTCCTGTAACATTTCTAATTCCTTTGCCTTTCTAGTGAGGGATTTTATAGGAGCGTACTGCCAAGGCTGAAATCATTTAGAATCCTCTTACCACTCATCAGGACAGCTCCATCAGCCCCTGGGGAGGATAGAGCTAACCTTGACTCTACTTCTTTGCCCCCTGCTGCTTAATAGCAAGAGAATGTAGGCCTCCGAGGCTGAGGATGTCAGGGTGGTGCAAGGAGCCTTAGTGGTACATTGGTTAAGTGTTCAGCTGCTAACACAAAAGGTTGGTGGTTTGAGCCCATCAGCCATTCTGTGGGAGAAAGATGTAGCAATCTGCTTCGATAAAGATTTACAGCCTTGGAAACCGTATGGGACAGTTCTACTCTGCCCTATACGGTTTCTATGAGTCGGAATTAACTCAATGGCAGTGGGTTTTTTGGTTTAGGGCTTGTGCAAATGCACTACTTTCCCCACCTTCAAATCCAGAAGTTATAGCCAAGAGTCATACTGGGTAAACTACCCCAATTTTCCCCTTCATTTTCTCAGCATATGCCTTGTTTTAATGAAAATAACAATAGTGAATTAGTCAGGGAACTTCTTTGTAGGTGCTGTAACAACCTCCACATCCCATTGGTTACATAATGAAAGTTTCTTGCTCCTGTCAAAGCTAATGTCCTGGCCAGGCAGTTCTGCTCTAAGTCATAACTCAGGAACACAGGCTGCTTCCATCCTGTGACTCTATCATTTTGAGGCTATAGAGTTGTTCTGGCGTAATCCAGGCAATAGTGAGGGAAGACTACGTACCTGTCATTGAACCACCTGGTCCAGCAGTAACATGCATCACTTCTACTTATTCTCTGGTGATAACTGAGTCATGTCATCCTACCTAGATGCAAGGGGTACTGGGGGCTGTTGTTCCGGCCCAGCCAGCCACTTCCCAACAACAGCTCTAGACTGTGGGAGGAGAGCCTGAATCTTTATTGGTCTCCACTACAAAAAGCTAGCATTTATACAACATTTATTCTTTGCTAGGCAATGAATTTTATTGAATCACTATGACAACCCTATGAGATTATTATCATCCCCAATTTACAGTTGAGAAAACTGATTGTAGTAGAGAGGTAAAGTAATTAACTCAAAGTTGCATAAGTAGTTGGTAGTAAATCCTAAATTCAAGCCCATACCAGAGTCTAGGTTTTTAACTATTGCGTTCTGCTGTTTTGAGCTTCTTGCATCAGCCACTAAGTAGCCTGTGTGTTCTTCAGAAATTTACTCTTCCCTTCTGGACCGTGGTCTCATCTTCTGTAAAATGAGGGTGTTAAAATGACTAAGATGTGAGATATCTTTCTAGTTGGGACAGCACATGATTCTGAGTGAACAGATCAGACAGGTTGGGATTCCGGAGATGCTTGGCCTTGCAAAGATTTCCTGATGTCCTATAGAAATGTGAAGGTTTGGTCTGTGTAGGAGGAGAAAGGTCAAATATCCCCAGTTTTCTAATAAAGAAGTCAATATACAGAAAAAAAGAAGTGTGTTTTGCCCCCATAATGAGGCCCCAAGGCCTCGTAATGAGTTGAGATAACCCTGGAAATAGGACTTTTTGTTTAGTGCATTTGCCACTAGAGTTGGGGTGGGGGTGGGGGACACATGTATCTGGTTTGTCACATGTCACATGGAAACAAATCCTTGCCAACAACATCCTCAACACACATCTCACTGCTGTCGAGTTGGATCCGACTCACAGCGACCCCTCCTTGGGTTTCCAAGGTGGTATCTCTACAGAAGTAGATTGCCCAAGCTTCCTTCTGAGCTTTATTAAAAGGGTGGAGGGCATAAGCGTCTTGGGAAGTGCTTCTTCAGATAGCGTAGGCCTTCCTCTCTTTCCCTTTTAATAGTGAGAAGGAAGACCTTTATAGGATTCTACAATGTTAGGCATCACCTGGTTTAACCCCCTCACTTTGCAGATCTGAGACCCAGAGAGATGGCTTTGCCAGTGCACAGAGCTGCTAAATGAAAGAGCCTGGGGTAAAATACTCCAGCTCTTTTGACCACCAGCCTTGGGCTCTCCAATTCATTCACACTTACCTCCTCACTTGCCACCATCTTTCATTTTATAGCCCTGACCTCACCTTTCCCCTCCCGCTGGAGTTCCCACCTGCTGCTCTTCCAATCTCCCTTCTCCTCACATACAAACCTAGTAGTATTAAGAGCCCCTTGTCTAGATCATGCCTACTGTGTCCAGGAACTGTGCAAAATGCTTCACATGAATGAATTCATTTATTCTTTACCACGACTTTGTAAAGAAGGGACTCATTTTGCAGAAGGGAAAACAAAGGAACTGGGATTCAAACCAAAGGCATCTCTGCTTTTAACCCACACACTTCCCCCAGGCAAGTAGCTCAAAATGAAAACAAAGGTGTCCGGATTCCTCTTTGCAAATGAGTATTTTTAGCTCCCTATCAGAGGAAGAGGAGCTCTGGTAGCATAGTGCCTAAGGCACTTGACTGCTAACCAGAAGGCTGGCGGTTCAAACCCACTAGCCACTCCTGGGAAGGAAGGTTGGGCAATCTACTTCTGTATCCTATGAGTCGGGTCCGACTCGAGGGCACATAACAACAACAACAACAGAGTTCCCGGTGGCTGGTTCTTCACAAGTCGATCGCAGGCCTTTCTCCACAGGTACCTTTGGGGGGACTGGAACCTCCAATCTTTTGGTTAGCAGCCAAGCGCATGAACTGTTGGCACCGCCCGGGGACTCCCACACTGCCCACAGTCCCGTTCAGGTGGGGAATTCTGCAGACTGAACTCTCGGCTCCCAGCATCTGCAGCCTCCCAGCAGGAATCTGGCTCTCCTCTCAGGCAGCACAGCCCTGACACAGTCATTTGGGTTTTGCTTAGTATGATAATGCATTCTATTGAGGGGTTATATAATTGCAGAGCCTATGATGGTCCTTAGGCCAATTTCAAGTCAAAGCTATTTTTAATGGAATTGCCAAAGGGTGGTAGGGATGAGGGCAGGGAGAAGAGATGTGTAGAGAGTAGTTTTTTAAGCCAAAAAATATTTTAGCTTTTACATTTCTGAACCTGAATTTTCTGGGGGAAATTGGAGAATACCAGTTAAATCGTATTAAATTATGAGTATGGCACAGGACCCAGCGGTGTTTCATTCTGCTGTACATAAAGGCACAATGAGTTGAACCAAGTTGACGGCACCTAACAACAACAATTAAATTGTAGCAAGTAGATATGAGAACTAGGTTCAAAGTCTTGCACCTACCTTTTTCTTTTGAATGCTGCTTCAAGTAGCAAAAAGATAACCAGGCTGAGAGTTGAGAGATTGGAGTCCATTCCCAGCTCAGCTAGAAGCCCTTAATGTGTCCTTGGGCAAATGACTTCCACTCTCAGTTTCTTCTTCTATGAAATGAGAAGGTTGAACCAAATGACCCCGATGTCCTTCCAGCTCTAAAATCCTAGATGATCCTCAGATGTCAACAGTGCTAAAGATGTAGAACTGTGAAGTGTCATGTAGAAAGGGTTAGGCTTTGCCTGTTTAAATTCCTTCCCCCACCCAAGACATCTCAGTTACCTTTGTTGATACAACCTTGCCTGTCCTCCTAAGTGTCAGAGAACCAATTATACATACTTCCTAGGAGGAGAAGGTAAGATGCAACTACCATCTGGGAAAGACATGATTTGAGTTATTCCCAGTGCTGGCAGTTCGTGAGTCGTATTCTTAGATCATCAGAGAGTAAAATTCCACCACCACCAAGCAACAATAGAAAAAAAAAAAAAAAATGTCCTCTGTCTGCTGGTCAGGTTAGGCTGCTGAATTCTGATTTGACCTTGAACTGCTGTAACTGGGCAAAATAGACAAGTGAACTAATGAAATGCTTAAAATATATTGCTTCCTTCTGCACAGAGCTAGCTTTCTGAACCAATTTGAAGCAATCCTAGTGCTATCTGTGTATGTTGATTTAGCCTGTGGTTATAGTGTTAACAATATACTAATTCTCCTCATTTTTAATCTCCCTTTCCTTTTAGCAGGATCATTTTCTCTGTGCTAAGGGATTAACATTGAGGTAAGAATGGCTAAATTACAGTCCTTTCTGGAATACAAATGACTTTATAAATAAAGGAAGCTCAAAGAAAGTAGGAAGAGTTCTTAGCTCCACAGCAGTTGGCAAATGTTGTAAGCTTTCTCTTTTGTCGAGCTGGTCATGGCATAATGTGTCCAGGAGTATGATCACGGATGGTATTTCAAGACCATCCTCATGCTTGAGTCTCCCCTGGGCACAACAAACAGAATGGAGAGGCATCTGGGAGCCACATGCAAACAAATTGAAAGAGCTGGAACTCCTAGCTTGGCTTGCGCATGGCCCGTTTTCTTCATGCTCATATTCTGGCTTTGAGACAAGAAGTGACGAACTTGTCATTGTCTCCCCTGTGAGTCCTGCTCCCTAGTCCCACTCAGACCATTGTGGCTATGTAACAGTCCTTTCACACCTCACTTATTGACTGCCTCGCCCATCTCCTCATACCTGTTCCAAGCCTTTCTCACCTTTCTCAAGCCCCAAGTCCACTTCATCTGGCTCACCAATGGATGATTTAATCTGAAACTGATGAGACTCGTCTGATGAGACTCCTACCTTTTCCCCTCACCTCAGAAACCGTCTTTGCATCCTCCATCGAGTCTGTCTCCCACCGCTCTCCTGTATCACTCTCTTGTTCAGAGTTCCCAACACGCCTCATGCTTTTCAGTCTTTGTTCCTTGGCTCTAGCCACCCCCTCCATCATAACTATGCTCTGTCTGCTTTCCTTCCACCCCCCATTTAGCACTACTTGTCAAAACCCAGGACACACATAGTGTAAGATTTGTCCCAAATCATCATTGTTGTCATCACCGCTGTCAACTCATCTTAGGTTTGAGTAGTGTTTCACAGTTTCCAAAATGTTTTCACATGCACTTTCTCAGTTGAGTCTCACGAAAACCTTAAAAGCTGGGAAGGACAACTATTGTTAATATTTTGACAAATGTGGAAACTGAGATCAGAAAAGATAAATGTCACTATTTTTGGATTTCTCTTCATATTTCTGTTGTCTCCCATCGTATTCTGCTTCCTGTTTTGATTATTTTTACACTGGTCGTATCTTTCCTTCTATATTGTATCTTATTTATGATACAAAAAAAAAAAAAAAAAAAAAAAAGCCTCCAAGCTCACTCAATCAAGTTGATCCCAACTCATAGCAACCCCTTTGGGTTTCTGAGGTGGTAAATCTTTACGGAGGTAGATTGCCCACTCTTCCTTCCATGGCATGGCTGGTAGGTTTGAACTGATCTTATTTATGATCGTGACAAAAATAATAATAGTTGACCTTTGTATTGTGCTTGATGGTTTATAGAATGCTTTCATATTAAATATGGCCCTTAATTCTGAAAATATTCATCAGTTAATAGTGAATATCCCATTTTAATATCCACAGGGTTTGCATAGGCTGATTTTCAGAAATAGATTGACAGGTCTTTCTTCCTAGTCCATCTCAGCCTGGAAGCTTCAGTGAAACCTGTTCAGCCTCATAACAGCACACAAGCCCCCACTGACAGACTGGTGGGCTATGCATGAGGCGCATTGACTTGGAAGCCAACTAGGGTTTCCGGCATGGAAGGTGAGAATTCTACCACTGAACCACCACTGCTGTCTTACATGGGCTGAATTTTCTTGTTTCAGTTGGAACAGGGCCTCGCCCACAGCATGAATGCAGTATTTGTGGGCTGTCATGGCAGCTTGAAAATATAGTACTTGAAAATCTGACCCATGGAAGAGTAGGCGTAGACTCAGTCTGTGTGTCTCCATATTGTCAAACTTGGAAACCAGTGACTAGATTGCAGAGGAAGGGGACTGTGGACTTCTATAAAAAGAACTTTATAACATTCAGAACAGCCTAACACTAGAACTGGCTCAAGATGTAGTGAGCTCTTTATTTCAGTGTCAGGGATATTATACAGGTCATTTCCACACTGAGGAGACAGAGAGGGAGAGAGGATGACCAGGTAGGATATATTCGTTATTTATTCAAAAATATTTATTAAGGGCCTTCTATGTGTTAGTAAGGAGCTCTGGTAGCACAGTGGCTAAAGCACTTGACTGCTAACCAGAAGGTTGGCGGTTCAAACCCACCAGCCACTCCTCGGAAGGAAGGTTGGGCAATCCTACTTCCGTAGTGATACTGCCTCGGAAACCCAAGGAGGGGTCGCTATGAGTCGGGGCCGACTCGACGGCACACAACAATAACAACAACATGTGTTAGTAACTGTTCCAGGTGGTGAGGATGCAGTGATAATAAAAACAAAGTCCCTCCCCTTGGGAAATTTTCAGCCTAGTGGGGAAACTGGTCTAAATAATAAATAAATATATAAACAATTTATGAAGAGTGCAATGAAGAAAATAAATGGGTGCTGAGACAGAAAATAATGAATGTAATTCAGAGTGACACCTCTTGAGAAAGCAACATGTAAGGTAACACCCAAAAGAGTCGTAGAAGTTATACAGGAGGTTCTGAGAAAAAGAAAATCTAGGCAGAGGGAACATTATATGTATCCAAAGGTCCTCAGGTGGTAAAGAGCCTGGTGAGGAAATGAAAGTGAAGGGAGGACAATATGGCAGGATGATGGTAAGGGTGGAGAGGTAGCAGGGACCACATCATGCAAGACCTCCTAGGCCACAGTCAGTAGTCTAGACTTTCTTCTCAATAAAGTAGGAAGCTTTAGGAGGTTATAAGCTAGTTTTGCATTTTAATGTAATATAATTACTATATAAAAGCCTATTTATTTAAGGATGGGAGCTTCTTAAATAAACTCTTGGTGCTTGGACTATACCACTATAGGCAGCCGCTGCTCTAATTTAAAGCAAGTCTTCTTGACAAACACTGAGGGATACAAAGCTCTGATTCATAAAGGGCTGTTTTCTCTGGGAGGAACTTCATGATCTGTCTGAAGAAGTACCTGAGTCTAGGAGGAGACAAAGAGCAAGAGAAGTCAGCCTGTTAGGATAGGGATATTATAAGGATGAAAGGAGGAATAGGGGTACTGAGCCCTTCTTCCTAACTTACAACCTTCACTGTCTCAATAGCTGGAAAGAACTTGGAAAAAAATCCCAGAAGTAACTTGGGCTGTTCATCCAGTCATTCAGTTAATATTTATTGAACCTGTGCTGTGCCAGGCTGTACCAGTCACTGAGGATAGGACAATGAACCTGACAGAAAGCCCTTACCATCAGGAAGCATACATGGCAGTGGACATGAGGAAGTTGAACGCAACCCTGTTAGGAAGTCATTGTAATGACGTCCGAGAGAAGAAAAGCTAAGGGCAAACATGTGAACTGATGCCAAATATCTATCAGAGACAAGGGAGAATGGAATTTTAAGACCTGACCTGAATGATGAGAGGTTTTTTAGACAGGAAAATAGAGAAAAAGGACAAGGAAAATTATCCAGGTGCAAATTTTATCTGCTCTTATACCTTACTGTCTCTCCAATCCTTTCCCACCCCAGCACCAAATCTGAGAAGCTTTCAGGGAGCTCCTGCCAGAGTCATTTCTGAAATAAGTAGATGTACAGAAATGAAGCCTTCTGTACTGAGTTGCAGACTTCCCCATCTCTGTAGCAAAAAGACAAACTATGTAAGAGGATGTGGCCTTTTGAGGTGCTGAGATTGGACCCCACTGAAACAAGCCCTGGTGGCACAGTGGTTAAAGTGCTCAATTGCTAACCGCGAGGTTGGTGGTTCGAACCTGCCAGCTGCTCCACTGGAGAAAGATGTGGTAGTTTGCTCCATAAAGATTCACAGCTTAGGAAGCCATATGGGGGGCAGTTCTACTCTATAGGGTCAATATAGGCTCTTGCTATGAGTCAGAATCAGCTGGGTGGCAATGATTTTGGGGGTTTGTATGGCATTGGCTAGAATTAATCTATTGCAGTCTTTCTATAAATCAAGAGGCTGGCCTCTTTTGGAAGTGTCCCAAGGCTTTCTGCACAGGAAAGGCCAAAGTCTTCCTGTTGAAAATGCCTTGAGTGCCCTTGCCGATAAGGTCTGACATAGAGATATATGTTGGCAAGCTCACAGTGGCTGCTGGCAACACTTACTACAACCGGAGTATGAAATGTGCTGTTCTATTCAAAGATTCTGATAAAATTTATCAGCCGCAGTCGATGTCTCAGTCGATGGCTGACTAGAGTCAGCTGGTTTCCTATTTCTATATTACCTTCAGTCTGGGGCGCAAGCAGGAAGTTGCTCACCAAATGCTGTCCCTTCACAGGGAGTGTTTGTTGTGTTTTCTGTAGGAAGAGATATAAAACAATCAGACGTCTTCAGTGCTGATATCAGAACCGAAGCGTCCATAATCTAGCCCTACCTTCTTTTCCTTTCCAGTCTCAGTTCCTACAGCTTGTTATTCTTGTTTCTCCAAACTACAGTTGACCCTTGAATGATGCAAGGGTTCAGGGGTTAGAGGCACCGACTCCCTGCCCACCCCCCAATGCAGTGGAAAATCTGCATGTTAAGTTTTGAGTCTTTGAAAATATAAGTACTGATAGCCTACTATTGACCAGATAACGTCAACAGTCAGTTAACACAGTTCTTGCCGGAAGAGTTACTAGATTTTCACACAAAGACACTCACACACATACACAACAGATAACTTTATTAACTGCATGGCATGATGATTATTTACTATTCATTAAGTGAAAACGGATCATCATAAGGTCTTTATTCTTGTCATCTTCACATTGAGTAGCCTGAGGGGAAGAGGAAAAGGAGAGATTGGTCATGCTGTCTCTTGGGCGGCAGAGGCAGAAGAGGTGCAGGAAATGGAAGGGGAGGCAGGGGAGGCAGGCACATGCGGTGTAACTTGATGGAAATACTTTGTAATTTCTGTCTGATTTTTTTGCTTTTTCGTTTTCTCTGAAAAGGTTCCTGTAATCCTCCTTGCACCATGTGATTTAGTTTCAGTACCTGTGTCACAGAAGGGTCCATGTCATAAAAGAAGTTAAAAGCAATCTTGAGTAGTCAGAACCTTTCTGCCAGATTGTCTAATTTGTTTCCTGGCACTTCATTGTCTGGTCCTGGTTCAGAAGCACTCTCATCTCCATCAAATTATCTTCTGTTAGTTCTGCTAGTGTGGTGTTTATTAGTTCGCAAATTTCTCCAAGATCCATGGCTTGAAAAAGATCCATGTGACTTGTGCAGTTCAAACCCATGTTATTCAAGGGTCAACTGTACTTGTTGGACCCTGAACTTGGCACCACTGCTCAGTCTGCTCCTTCAGCCAGGAATGTCCTTCTCCAGCACTAATGTTTTCTCTCATCCTTTGTAACCTAGCTGAAATCTCAATGCCTCCATAAATTCATCCTGCTCCTCTAAAAGGTATCTTTCTTCTGTCAGGTCCTGTGCTTGGAGATACAAAAATTAGTAAGCCCATATCTGTCTCAAACTTCTCACAATCTAGTAAGGGGCAAACACAAATGATTACGGTAAACACACCATGTATGGTTTCCTACCACAAAAGCATAAAAAGAGATGTGAAATGAAGAGTGGAATTGAACAAGATAAAATAAAATGTGGGCCCCAACACTAATATCTTTCATCACCAGGAAGTTCATGGTTTGCTCTAGCAATATCATGATCCCCTTCTAGGCACGTTAGCATTCTTTCTATTTAAATAGAGGTACTCACCATTCCCATTACAATCAGCAGCAATCTGACCACTGTAACCATCATTGAAATAAGCAAAAGAGAGTTAACAATGAGTGGCTCAACAATGTATAGGATGAGTGTTCATATTATAAAGGTGATTCTTCTTTTTCTAAGGGCACCTCTAAATACTGAGAGTCTCTCATATTTAAAACTTGGATTCAATGTACTGAGCTTCAGTATAGTCTATTTTTTTAAAAGATGATTTCTTTTTTCATAAAATAAAATAATGCATGTGAGGATATTAGTGCAAAGTGTTGCAAAATAAATTTTACTTAGTCAGATGTGAAGTGATAGCAGATGCATTAAGAATGGACACAGTGATGGCCACTGTCATATCCATAACATTGATACATCTATAATTAATCTTCCTGTTCTTTGTAGTATTAAGGGTCACAATTATTGCACAGAATACCAGTTGTTCACATATCATATTAGAGGGTTTTTTTTTTTTTTTCTTGTACTCCAGGGGGTCTAATTTTCTTAGAAAAACTTTAAGCAAAGATTACAAACTCACTGGCTTAATTACCTAGCTTTTTAGAAACTGTGGGTCCACTTGTTCTTAATCCTCTTATTCTTTTTGTTCTTCTTATTCTAGGTCCTTTCATCTCTCTATATATTTTAGAATCATAATGCCAATTTTTATTTTAAAAATCAGTTATGATTATGATTGGGAATGTGTTGTTGAAAATATAGGTCAATTTGGGGAGAACTGGAATCTTTGCAATATTGAGGCTTCCTATCCATGAACATGATATATCTCTTCATTTATTTAGATCTTTAGTTTCCCTCAGGATTGTTTTGTAGTTTTTTGTGTAGATGTCTTGCATATATTTTGTTGAATTTATATTTAAATATTTGAATTTTTTTTAATATTATGTAAGTTAAAATTTTTAAGGTTTCATTTTCAAATTGTTTGCTGCTAGTATACAGAACTCTGGTAGCTTAGTGCCTAAGGCACCTGACTGCTAACCAGAAGGCTGGCAGTTCAAACCCACCAGCCACTCCTCAGAAGGAAGGTTGGACAGTCCACTTCCATAGTGATACTGCCTCGGAAACCCAAGGAGGTGTCACTATGAGTTGGGTTCGACTCGACGGCACATAACAACAACAGTATACAGAAATACAGCTGAGTTTCGTTTATTGGCCTTATGACTTTGCTAAATTTACTTTTCAATTCTAGTATTTGCTTTATATTTTCTTTAGGATTTTCTATATATTTTTCTATATATCATGTTGTCTGTGAATAGAACAGTTTCACTCTGTTTCCTGTCTATAGGTTTTTTATTTCTTTTTTCTTTATTCAACTGTCTAGGGCCTCCAATACAATGCTGTAATTTCTGTCTGAATATTTCAATGCTGAATATAAGTGTGAGAATGGACATTCTTACCTTATTCCCAATCTTATTTAGTATGATCTCTGCTGTAAGTTTTTCCTAGATACCTTTGATTAGATTGAGGAAGTTCCTCTTTATTCCCGTTTTCTGATAATTTACAAAATCATGAATGAGTGTTGAATTTTGTCAAATTTTTTTTCTGTATCTATTGAGCTCTGGTAGTATAGTGGCTAAGACACTTGCCTGCTAACCAGAAGGCTGTTGGTTCAATCCCACCAGCCACTCCTCAGAAGGAAGGTTGGTCAATCCTACTTCTGTAGTGATACTGCCTTGGAAACCCAAGGAGGGGTCGCTATGAGTCGGGTTTGACTCGATGGCACATAACAACAACAACATTGAAATGACATATAGTTTTAGTTTTTCAAGCTGTTAATATAGTCTAATTATATTGATTGATTTTTTTAGCATAGTGGCTAAAGCACTTGACTGCTAATCAGAAGGCTGGTGGTTCAAACCTGCCAGCCACTCCTCGGAAGGAAGGTTGGGCAATCCTACTTCCGTAGTGATACTGCCTCGGAAACCCAAGGAGGGGTCACTATGAGTCGGAGCCGACTCGATGGCACATAACAACAACAACAACAACAAACAAATCTTACATTCCTAGGATAAACCCTACTTGGTCATTGATGTATTATTTATTTTAAATGCTGCTGGATTCAATCTGATATTGTTTTGTTAAGGATTCTTGTGTCATTTTCATGAAGGATTGGTCTAAAGTGTTATTTTCCTGTAAAATCTTTGGAAAGGTTTAGGATATCAATGTTATGCAGGCCTCATAAAATGAGCCAGGAAGTATTCTCTCCTTTATTTTCTGAAAGAGTTTGTATGACATTGGAATTATTTTTTTCTTATGTGATTGATAGACTATACTAGTGAAACCATTTGGACTTAAGAGTGTCCTTGAGGGAAAGTTTTTGGTAAAGAATTCAATTTCTTTAATACACATCATTTTTATTTTCTATATCATCCTGTGACCGTTTTGATAAATTGTATTTTTCAAAGAATTCGTCCATGTCATCTAAGTTGTTAAATTTATTGGCATAAAATTGTTCATGATATTCCTATATTCTATGAATATCTGTGGAGGATATCTCATCTACGATTCTTTTTTTTTTTTTTCTCTCTTGTTTTGAGAAGTCTTGCTAGAGATTTATCAGTTGCCTAAGGCACTTGACTGCTAATCAGAAGGATGACGGTTCAAACCCACCAGCCACTCCTCAGAAGGAAGATGGGGCAATCTACTTCCGTAGTGATACTGCCTCGGAAACCCAAGGAGGAGTCGCTATGAGTCGGGTCCGACTCGATGGCACATAACAACAACAACAACATTCAAAGAATCATATTTGGCTCTGTTTATTTTCTCTGTTGCTTGTCTGTATTCCATTACACTAATTTCTGTTTTCATCATTATTATTTTCTTCCTTCTTTTTTGAGTTTAATTTGTCCTTTTCTAGCTTCTTGAATCGGAACCTTAGACCATTGATCTTGAACTCTATTCTTTTGTAAATGTGCATTTAAATTTTTGAAGTTCTCTTTAAGTGCTGCTTTAGCATATCTCACAAATTGATGTTGTGTTTTCATTAACATTTAAATTTTAAACCATTATTTTATATTTTTCTTCCTTATTCTCTCTCTTCCTGGGATTCCATTTACACATAGATTAGGTTGCTTGATATTGTCCCACAGGTCTTTGAGGCTCTGTTCATTTTGGTTTTTTCACTTTTTTGCCCTCTATGTTCTTTATATGGGTCAATTTTTCTTGATCTACCTTTTTTTTAAATTGTTGTTGAAAATGTACACAGTAAAACATACATCAATTCAACAATTTCTACATATACAATTTGGTGACCTGGATTACATTCTTCTAGTTGTGCAACCATTCTCACTCTCCTTTTCTGAATTGTTCCTCCACCATTGACATAACTCACCACTCCATAAGCTTCCTTTCTAACCTGTCAAGTTGCTGTTGTCAGTTTTATTCCATATAAGTAATGCTTTAAAAGAGCACAGTCTTCAAGGCAGACTTTCTTTTTCTTTTTTTAATTGTGATTTGGGTGACGGGTTACAGAGCAAATTCACTTTCCATACAACAGTTCACATACACTTTGTCTCATGACATTGACAATTTCCCATAATGCAACAGCTCCCCTCCCACTTCCTCCCCATAGTTACCTCTTTCCTGTGTCCTTCCCTCTATGCACTCCTGCTGCCTGAGCTGTCTCCCTGTGCATACACAGCCCTTCTATTCTCCCATGATTGTTCTCTCTAAGGAGTGTATCTATCTAATGTAAATGTTCAGCTCATATGCTTGTCTTTGGTTTGGCTGGAAGCCACAGGAGCGGGTTCAGTTTCAGACCTGAAAGCAGCTAGGGGCCATAGTCTCAGTGGTTCCATTAGGCTCTATCAGACCAGCAAACCTGCCCCCCCCCTTTTTTTTTTAAATGATTTTGAGTTTTTTCCCACATTGTTTTCCATTCTATCCAGGATCTCCTACATAGATTTCCATCCGAGTGGTTGACAGTGGTAGCTGAGCACCATCTAGTACTTCTGGTCTCGTAGTCATATAGACTGAGGGTCACATGGTGTACCAGTCACTTGGACTAATTGTTTCCATGCATCTTTGCTTTTCTTCTTTGTTCTGGATGAGGAGGACCCATCGTTGTGGCTGCTTGCAAGCTTTTAAGATTCCAGTTGCTACTCGCCAAAGTAGAATGTGGAACAATAAGGCAGACATTGTTTTCTGATTAAACTAAACTGCTGTTTGGTTTAAAGAAGACTTCAGAGGATAATTTTTGCTTAGGGCCTAAAGTTCACTTACTTTTTCTTAGGTTATATCTGATCTGCTATTAAGCCCATCTTGAATTGCCTTTATGTTCTTTTTATAGATTCTTTTTCCCTGCTAAGAGTCTGTATCTGTTCATTCATTGTGACCACATCTTCCTTTAAGTTTCTGAACAAATTTTTAATAGCTGTTTTAAAGCCCTCATCAGCCAATTCCAGTATATGGGTCCATCTTGGTGTCATGTTCTATTGAGTAATTTTTCTCTTGTCTATTGGTCACCTGTTCCTGTTTCTTAACATGTCTAGTAATTATATATTGTATATTAGGTATTGTAAAGATGAAATATTGTAAAGATAAGATTTATAAAGAGAATCAATCAATTATTTCATCTTCCTTTAAAAGATGTTGAGTTTTCTTCTGGCAAGTAATTAAAATACTAATGCATTTTGTTATTTCTGTCAAGCTTGGTCTTATTCTTTGTGAGTCTGTTTCAGTTTAAAACTAAGGTCTAGTGCATAACCCTTTCTATACCATGTGGTCCTTCTAGCACACGTACTTCTACTGACCAAGATGCTCAGTGAGATCTAGTAAGATCTGGGCTGGGCTAAAAATACAATGTTTCCCAGCTTTGCCTCACCTCTAGTTCTATCATTTAGCTCTCAGGCCCACAGGAGTAGATCTCTGGTTTAGCCTTGGGAAATTGTACCTACACTTAAGTAGCTCAGCCCTCAGCCAAAACCCTCAGGGAAACCTCATGCAGAATTCTGTGTCTTCTCCTTGTACATAGCTTCCTCTTTTCAAGTACCCTATTCCTGCAAATTTTAGCTACTTCAGCAACCCAGAACACTGATCTCTGCCTCATCAATTCAGCTGAACTACTACTTTATTTTCGTTGCAACTTCCCACTCCACAGCAGGAAAGTAACTCCGGGAAGAAAGGCTGGGCAATTGTGGAGTGATCATGTCTTCATGTGTTTCCTTTCGCTCAAAGATCACAGTTATGTGCTACTTGTTGTTCAATTCCCCACCCCAAAAAATTTCCTCAAAATCCTCATTCCCTCCCAGTTTTATGGTGGTTTTCATTTCGAGGTTAATTCTTGGACTAGTTACTCTGTCAAGGCCAGAAGCAGAAATCCAAATTGGATCTTTTAAAATATACTAATTGGATAATGTCACTTTATGTGCATAACCCTTCCATAGCTTTCCATTGTTCTTAGGATAAGTTTGTGATTTTACCATGGTGTGATCTATAAAATGCTCTTCAAAGCCCTGCATGACATGGACCCTGCCTACTTCTTCAGAATCTAATTGTACTATCCTTCTCCTCACACACTGCAATCTAGCAATATTATTATTCTCTTTTTCTTTCCACCCAGGGTTTTTTCAGATGTCATTCCTTCTCATTAAAAATGCTTCACTCTTTTATTGTATAGTTCACTTCTACCTGTCTTCAGGTTTCAACTGAAATGTTATTTCCTGAATATGGCCATTCCTCACCCAGCCAATCTAGAGTACATCCCCTGTTCCATGTTGTTTTTTCATCCTGTATTTTTCCTTCAAAACACCTATTAAAACTGTAATTGTGTGGTTATTTATGTCTGTGTGCCCTTCTAGAATGCACAGTTCAGAGGAACAGAGATCCTGTCTCTTTTATATACTGCATCCCCAATTATGTCTGGCACTCAGTTGATATTGAATATATATTTGTTGAATAAATGAATCCACTTCTGGCTTTTAGATCTTTTAACCTCAATTTATCATTGATATAAACATACCTTATATTCGTATAGTCCTTTTTACTTTTCAAAGAGGAATTTCTTGCCTAGTTCCTCTGAGCCTCACAAACGCTGCAAGGAAGGTTTGTGAATATTATGTAAAGATTTTGAAGCACATAAAAACCAGATGATTTGCCACAGTTTATACCACCTGAGGCAGAAACATGGCTTGAACAGTCTCCTGGCATCTAATCAAGAGTTCTTTCCAAAAGACCCTTGGTCTCCCATTCTCTTGGGACATTTCTATCTTTACTTCATATGGAAAATTAATGTGTCCAAAGTATAATCCTTTTTAGTTTTTCAGGTTGGAATCATATTGGCTTTTTAAAACCA
Organism: Orycteropus afer afer; assembly: GCF_000298275.1. Taxonomy (NCBI): domain Eukaryota; kingdom Metazoa; phylum Chordata; class Mammalia; order Tubulidentata; family Orycteropodidae; genus Orycteropus; species Orycteropus afer. The sequence goes on along the minus strand of NW_006921675.1, from coordinate 8,801,210 downwards.
AAACAAACAAAGAGAAAAACAAAACCAAAAAACACTGTCCTTGGGTTGATTCCAAGCGACCCTCGGCTCTTAAAACTATCAGTGAGCACAGAGGAGACTCTGCTGTGTGGGTTTACAATCATTTTGCTCTGATTAATTCAGACACTGGGCTGAGTTTCCCCATATCCATCCCTGGCCTTGTGGGGCTCTTTGGCACCCTTTTATAATTTAAAATTTCCTTTACAGGTCATTTGGTCCTTTTTGTTGCAATGATACATCTCAAACATTCTAATACCCACCCCACCCCCATCTTCTAAGCCAATAAAAACTGTGCCAAAAATCAGCTGTCAGTCCAGAATGACCTGCAGTTATTTGTGTGCTATTGCCCTTAGTAGAAGTGAATGTGCTGAGTGCTACACTGTCCATCTAGCTCCTTTCTGTGACCAGCATGGATATTCATAGGACAACTGGTGGAGCCTGGGAGAACCATCGGAATATTTGGCCTCCCAAAGCTGAGTGGCTGATACAGGTTTATCCTCCACCTCAGCAGCACTGACTTCTCACTAGCACTTTGGCTCAGCAGTCCAGCCTTTTTTTTTTTCCCAAGGGATAATAGATTGCAGTATTAGTGTATCTTTGGGACTTTGGAACTCACTTATGTATCTAGTGCAATCAGTTATGAAAGGTGAAGAGGAGAAAAAGGTAGGCCATACAGTTTTGTTGAGTCAAAGATTATCTGGTTTATAATGACATATTCTGAAGAACATCCGTAAGCCAGCACAGTGTTTTTAAGATGATGATGTTTGGCCTTAGTAAGTATTGTGCACCGTGGAACCAGTCTTAGAACACGAGGCCGTAAGGCAGTGATTTGAGTGAGAAGGTGATTCTGGCTTTAGGTGTTCACCATCAGAGGTGATGTCAAACTCTTATGGCCCAGAATCCCTGCACCCATTGAATACACTATGGACTTAGAACTCTGGGAATTCTAATTCCTGAAACAATCATGAGGATCCATCTCTGACACTTAGTCCAAGCCATGGGACAGAATATAATCTTGGGGGAAGATCTGGCAATCTTGGGGGAAGATTAGGTCACTTTCTTGAGAAACTTCAAACTTACTTTCCCATTCTTCCCAATGGTAGTGCTAACTACTGTTAATAAACTTTTATGCTAACAACACCGTGCTGTTGTTATTAACCTGCATGCAGTATGAGATAGGTATTATCACCCCACTTTTACAACTGGGAAAACTGGGATTCTAAGAACTTAAGTAAGTCATTGAGCTCGTCCATGGAGGAGCTGGGTTTGTGTCCTTGGGCTCAACCGAAAGGTTGAATGTTCTACTCCACGTGGAGACACCTTGGAAGAAAGGCCTGTGGAACTTAAATCTTTGAACTTAAATTTTGAACTTAAATCTGTTTGATTCCATAGTCTGTGCTCTTAACCAGACAACTTTTTCTATAAAGGGCAGATAGTGATTATATGTCTTTGGGGTGAATTTAGAGTCTTTGTTATGTTTTCTTCTTTCTTTTCCTTTACAACCATTTAAAACTGTAAAAACTAGATGGAGCACATAGGCCATACAAATTTGGTCATGGGCCGTATTTGGTCTGAATTTGGTCCACAGACCACAGTTTGCTGACCTCTGTTTTTAACCAGTACACACAGAGCTTCTTAGAACAAGAAATAATGTGTTTCCAGTGGAAAATAGCATGAATATGATAAGGGCCTGGGAGAGGTAGCGGGATTTCAGTAGGTGCATTTCCTGCTCTGATGAGATGATACCAAAATCAAAAACACCAACCAGTTGCTGTCAAGTCATTGCCAACTCATGGTGCCTCCATGTGTCAGAGTAGAACTGTGCTCCATAGTGGTTTCAGCGGCTGATTTCTTGGAAATAAATCACCAGGCCTTTCTTCCAAGGTGTCTCCAGGTGGAGTAGAGCTTTCAACCTTTCGGTTGAACCCAAGGACGCAAACAAAGGTGATCATGTTAACCATTTGCATGCCCAATTCAGAGTTGAAACCAGGAGTGATTTAGCCCCTGGGCAGCTGTGCCCTGGAGGGATTCAGCTTTCTCTTTGCAATCTTTCCAGGAACCTTACTGCTCTAGCAGCTCTAGCATGGGGCTGGAGGGAAATGCCTCCACATGGGAATACGTAACTGGCAAGGCAGAAATCATCTTCACATTTGTTGGGCCGTCTCAGATTTTCTCCTCTGCACTTTCTTGGTGATAATCAAAGCACTACCAGTGCCTAAGGCATTTGACTGCTAACCAGAAGGCTGGCAGTTCAAACCCACCAGCCACTCCTCAGAAGGAAGACCACGCAATCTACTTCCATAGTGATACTGCCTCAGAAAGTCAAAGAGGGGTCGCTATGCGTTGGATCCAACACGACAGAAGTGAGTTAGTTAGTTAGTTACCAGGAACCCTAGAGTCAGCAGCTTTTCGAAAAAGTATTTTAATTTTTTTTGCAACTGCCAAGTGTTTGACTGTTTAAGGGACTCCAGTGGTAAATATTTATTTCCAGCCTGGAAGAGACTATGGTTCCCTTTGCTGTACTCACACAGTGTGGCTCTTGGAATGCTGTTGACCAAGAGGGGTGACTGTCCCCAGCTGCAGGCTGATCTCCTTCCAGAAAAGGCTGGTGGGCTGAGAAGCTTCCTGTGCTTTCCTCCTGCCCACATCTAACCAACACCTTGGTCTCCTCCCCACATGCTTCTCTGCCCTCTCCTTTTCCCTGGCATAGACACATTCTTCTGCCTGGCAAAAGGAATCTTGTTTCCATGGAAGCCTCATTAAATCTGCATCTTGCTCAGTTTGGGTTTGATCACGGCTGCCAGAATTATTTTTAGCCCGTGCAGTTGCATAATGAGATAGGGATTGGGGGTAGGGGCAGTATGGACAGAGAGGAAGATTAAAAGAGAGAGAGGGAGGAAGGGAAGGAAAACCTCAGGAGGGAAGGGTTTCATGAGAAGGAGAAAGGAAGCAGCAGCGCTCCTGGGCAGCTGGAGCTGCTCCATCCCCTGGAAGGCCTTGGATGCTTGCCATGACAACTGCTCTGGTCACATGTCAGGGAAACCTCTGATCTTCCTTTCCATGAGCTCAGTCAGCCCCAGCCAGGGTGTCACTTAAGCCAGGGAGTGTGACTGATGCTGCTTTCATGGGTTTCCCCTCCCAAGGGCCAAGGGGACAGGGAAGGAGCAGTGGCAGAATGGAGGGCTGTTAGGAAATGGCAGGCTTATGGCTGGTATTCTTGGGGTCTGCAGTGTGTAATTGTGGCAGAAGTATACCAGGCTTGGAGGCTGATGCTTCAGGATAAGGATTTGGGGGTCAGAAAGGGCACACTGCTGCTGGAACCTGAAATCAAGTCCATCCTTTGGCTGTTTAGGGTTTTAGAACTGTCCCCTCTGCTCGTCAGCCAGACTGTGCCCTCCGCCTGCCCCTGTACGTTAGAGGGCTCTTTATAGCTGGGTGGTTTCTTGCAATGGAGTTGGAGTGTTAAGAACCACAGGCAGAGATAATTGTTGCTGTTGGTTGGTGCCGATTCACGATGACCTTATGTACGATAGAAGTCATTGCCCAGCCCTGCCCATTGGTATGTTCGAGTCTGTTATTGCTGCTCTTGTGGTCAATCCATCTCCCTGAAAGTTTTCTTTGTTTTTGCTGACCCTCTATTTTACCAAACAACTAACATTGATTGCACCGTTATGATGTCCATACAGTGTTTTAAGTATTCTATATGTGTTAACTCGTTTCTCTTTTCCATAATTCTGTGGGCTGACCACTTTCTCCATTCTACAGAAAAGAAAAGTGAGGCACAGAGAAGTTGAGAAACATATGAAGAACACCCAGCTAATTAGTAGAGGAGTCAGGTTTTGTACCCAAGCAACCTGTTTTGAGCATCTGTAGTTCTAAATCCTAATATATCATTGGCCTGTCATACATTTTAAAAACTTTTCTGTGCACAGAACCATTTATAGTAACTTTATATCGATGAGCTAAAAGTAGTCCGCAAAGTGAGCTGCTGGGATTTCATTCATCCTCAAAGAGGTGCTTTTTTTTTTTTTTTTAAGGTTTTCTGTGGGCGGCATCCAAATTTATAAGAATCTTTACAATCAAGATTTCCACCGGCTTCATTCTGACACTCCTGCACTGCCTTCTCCCATGTTTCCAATTGGCTCTTACTGCTTCACCTCTTTATAGACACGTCTCTCCAGCATTACTGTGCCCTACCTTCATGGGCTCAGGCAGCTGGGAGTTTCTGTCCTCCAGTGCCCACACCCTGCTTGCTACTCCTTGGTTAGGAAGGGAGTCATTCCATTTCCCACATGGCTCTCTGGCCGCTTCTCCTGCAGACCAGCTGTAAGTGCCATCCTTGGGTTTGGCAGGCAGCTTCTCTTCTGTGCCATTCAATTTCTTTGATTGTCTATTTTTCAGTGAGCCCCTCTTTAAGGCTTTAATTTTCTCTGAAGTTACCAGGCTCCTCTACTCACCCTCCAAAAAACCAAAGTGGAGAAGATGAAAGCAGCCCCACCTGCCACAACTAAATGCTTTCTCTGCCCTGTAGAAACATGAAGATAATAGAGGACACATACTGAGGATTTACTAGATGTTTACTATCCTATATAATTTAATCTTTACAATATCCCTGTGAGCTAAATAAGGAGCCTTGGTGGTGTAGTGGTTAAGGCATTTGGCTGCTAACCAAGAGGTCAGTGGTTTGAACCCACCAGCTGCTCCATGGAAGAAAGATGGGGCAATCTGCTTCCTTAAAGATTTACAGCCTTGGAAACCCAATGGGGGTCGTTATGAATTGGAATCAACTTGATGGCAGAGAGTTTGATTTTTTTTTGGTATGAGCTAAGTAACCAAACTATCCCTATTTTAAAGATGAGCAAACTGAAGCACAGAGAGATCAAATAACTTTCTCAAGGTCACACAGCTAGTAAGCTATTGGAACTGTCTGAGGAATATCAACTATAGTCTTCTTACCCAGTAATACTGGACAGTCTGACTCCAGAATCTGTGCCCTTAGTCACCACTCTGTATTGCCTCCCCACTGAAAGCATCCAAGCAAAATTTTAGGTATATCAATGGAAAAATTCTTGCACAGAAAAGCAGAGGCCACCTGCCTTGGAGTTACATTGGCTCATTGTCCCTTATTGCTTGTGTTCAGCTATAATAGCCTCTGAAGTCCAAGAACCTATCTGGGTGCTGTGATAACTGGGCACCAACAGGAACAACAGATGACTGATTTCATCAGAGAAGCAGTCCATCCAAGGACAGGGTAGGAGGGGCACACTTACACTCTCCTTGTTGCTCTCTTTTGGTTACAAGAAGCAGGAACCCACTAAAGCTAGCTTACATCTTTAAAAAAAAAAAAAAAAAAAGGTTGAGATGTATAAGATATGAAGTATCTTGCAGAACTCAAGCAAGAGCTTGGGCCTTATGGGGTACTGAAAACAGGAGCTGGGAAGTTGCCAGTGCCTCCCTGTCTTTATTCCGGGAACCACTAGTTTCTCACCTGCTTCTCCCTGCTTGGCTACCTCATACCCGCCCCTTCCTTCAGACTATGTTTTATTGCTTTATCATGCCTTTATGTACCAACACTCATTTTAGGCAGTCATAGTATCTTTAAAACTCCAAATTCCAGGAAGAAACCTTGAGTAAGGGTCCAACCCAAGGGTAAGGGAAATAGAGAAAAGATGTGGCTGCTGGGCCCAAAGACAGCAATGAGGCTGGCCAAGACGCTGTGGTCATGTCCTTGTTTAAAAGGGCAAGGCAGAAGTAAGTCACTTCCTTTTCACAGATGGAGAAATTGAGTGATGGAAAGATCCTGACTGGGCATAAAAGCCTGACTGGCTGTTATGTCAGTGCTAGGTCCACTGGCCATGATGTCTGATCCCTATAGGAAGGGTGTTTCCCTGCTTTGTCTCCCAGCCCCCCACAGAGCATGGGTTCAAGCCCTACCAGCACTTTTGCTCTTTCAGAAGGTCTTGGGGACCTCTCAGGATAGACCCAGGTTAGGAACCCAGGGGAAAGAACATTCAAAATGAAGTTCTGGAGAGGGCTCAGGCTCTGGAATAAGAACACCCGGGCCCTGGGCTGGCCTTCTATACGGCAGCTCCCTGCAGTTAACACCTTGTGCCAGCTTACCATGTGGCAAGCCCTGTCCTGAACCCTCAAGGAAATCTCACCACAACCCCATAAGGGCGATGCTTTTGGACCCTTATTACAGATGAGCAAATCAGGGCTCAGAGGGTAAGCAGCTTGCTGAAGGTCACAGAGCTGAGCCAAGATGTGAGCACAGCTCTGTCTGAGTCCTAAAGCTTGTGCTTTAACCACTCCCAGTGCTCCCTTCAGCTGCTTAATTTCCTGGTCTGTCAGATGGGACTGATATAATACTCATCTCACATGGATATTGAGAGGGGAGAAACAGATAAAAGAGGAGAAAGTGCTTTGTAAACATGAGCAGCCCTTGCAGATGGGAATTGTTTCTGTTGCTGTCACACCCACCAGCCTCCAGGGCTTTGCAGAGCTAGACTCCCCCCACTCCCCACCCCCCTCTGCAGCAGATGGGACAGTCTATCTTCCTTCTGAGCAGGGCTGACAAACTGAGCCCCACTGCTCTCCCATCACCCCCTGCATGCTGAAGAAGGAGGGTAGCACCTGCTGTGTCCTCCCTTGTTGCCAGGGGAACACAAAACCCAGAATTTGGGTCTCAGCAGGTTAGATAAATAAGGAGATGGAATCTTTTTCCCAGAAACATTGCTTTTATTTTTTTGGTAATATTTTTATTGGTAGATTCAGGTTTGAATGCAGGTTTCTGCCAGCAGTATAAAATATCCTAATGGTGGCACTATTTTGTTTTATAACTAAAGGATAGAAAAGGAAACTGACATTGAGTACCTGCTGTATACTGGACAGCTATGTGATTGTTGCTTATTCTTGCCATAAAGTGGACTTCATTATTCCCATTTCACAGACTGGGAATCCAACCCAGTAGGGTTGTGTTCCATGTGCTAGTTCCCACAGTGAGGTGGTGGCAGGGATGGAGTTTGATTCCAGGTCTCCAAAGCCTCCATTCTTTCTACCACTGCCTTCCATTGGAAGGGAGGCAGAGGAACCCCTTTCCATTCAAGGAGACTGGAAAACTTCTGGAAGCTATCTGCACAAGGAAGGAAGCAGAGAGTCTGAACGGGATGGACCTTCAGGCAAGTTGATCATACTGCCTGCACTGTCTGGCAGCTGTCACCACTGGGTCTCACACAGGGCTGGCTGTGTGCTGCATAGGCATTCCAGATGCTGCACAAGCTGGTGGGAGCCTATGAAGAAGCAGACAGGTTTCACCAAGGTTCCACCTAACTTGTTAGCTAGGGCAGGAACCAGGGGGAACATGTCACAAAGGATGGAACAGGTAGGAGGGACACTCCAAATCCATTTTATTGACCAAAGGCTGAGCTGAGAGGCTGTCTGAGCAGTGGCAGAGTGGGAAGTGTCCAGATGTTTTATTTGACAGTCGAGCCAGGAGGACAGGGAAGAATAAATCTCATATTAGACTTGGGAGAGCTCATCTCAGCTCCTTGACAAAGGCACATCTGGCCAGATTTTGAAGCAGGGACTCTGCTTTAGACCACTTGCTTATCAAGGCAGACCTGTCAGCCCTGCAGTGGCCTCAGGGTATAGAGAAGGGCTTAACTTGATTCCTTGAGAAAGGATTTGACAACAACAAAGTACCACCATCTGTGCTTTGTCCTCCCGTCTCTCAATTATCTTGGGAGTATGTGGGGCCAGTGTTACTCTTCTTGCTTGGCAAATGAAGAAAGAGGGGCTTATAGAAGGTAGGTTGCTTGTCCATGGCCACGCAGTCAACAGTGTCCATCCCAGCTGTCCCTTCTCCCACATCCAATGCTCTGTGCACCATGCAGAGAGAAAGGCAACCAGGCAACCAAACTGCCTACCTCAAGTATGACTTGTGCTTCAGAGCTGTACCTTGTAAGAGCTAATCATTTGTGGTTAAACAGGAAATAGTTGGCCAACAGTGTTGTGGGATAGTTGAACGAAGTGCAGTAGAAAAGATTCAAATAGATGCTAAGAGTGTGTGTGTAGTCACCACTTCACTGTACAGTTCTAAGGACCCTTAGACATCTGTTGCAATATGACAGGTCCACTCTCACCTCAGTCCTTGATTCCATACGCACCAAGCAAGATTTCAGGCTTTGAACTAAACACAGATTAAGTTTGTGAGTCCCTGGGTGGTGCTAATGGTTAATACTCTCACCGCTAACCAAAGATTGGAGGTTTGAATCTACCCAGAGGCATCTCAGAAGAAAGTCTTGGTCATCTATTTCAGAAGAATCGGCATTGAAAACCCTGTGGAACACAGTTCGACTGTGACACACATGACTCAGTGGCATCTGGTTATTGAGGGATCTTCAAACCCTGAGTCAGAAGCTAGAGTATAAGGCATGAATAAGACAGTCAATGTATCTTGAGAGGATTCATTGGTTGGCAAAGGACAAAAACCCAAGTTGAATTTATTTTGGAGAAAGGAGGATTCATTGGCTTGCCTAAGCAAAGCATGAGGAAGCCAATCTCAGCGATGACCAAAACCAAATTCAAACACCTTCAGGAGTCAATCTTTCTATTTTTGTGTCAGCTTTCTTCTCTCAGACTGGCTACCTCCACAAAGTTGGAGATAGAGCTGCAAGCAGCCATCACACCCACATTGTCAGCTTAAACACTGGAGAGTGACTGTCTTCTGCCAGGGACCACTTCAAGTCAGGTGCCCATCTACTCTGCCAGGGAGGTAGGATATGTAAGAGGATGGCAGCTCTCATTTGAACCATATGACTGGAGTTAGAGGAATGAGCAGGTCACCTAACAAGGGGGTAAAAGAAGAGGCAGAAGTTCTAGGTGACCAATGATACTCAATTGCTGACTTTAAGGAGCTTTCAGTCTGGGGGGGGGGGTAGGCAAGTAAACCAGCAGCTATGATGCATTGTATGCACAATACAACACTAGATCTCTGAGTGCCCATGTGGGGCTGTATTGGGTTGAGGGAGTATCAGGGAAGCATTACAGGCAGGTGAGGGACACTCTAACATAATCCCAAAGGGTGGCTGGACTCACCTGCTTGTACAAGGGAGGAAGGGCATTCCAGACAGAAAGGGTGACATTAGCAAAGATACAGAAGATGTAAACTCCCGGGAAAGGGTGACATTAGCAAAGATACAGAAGATGTAAACTCCCGGTGGTACTTGGTTGAAGGCCAAGGTGCAAAGGGGAAAGTGATAAGGACTTGATGTTAAGGATAAAAAAAGAAAGTTCTTTTGAAAATATTTGTGGTATGAAGATCTCAAGACCTCCCAAAGGATTTATTTAGATTAGAATCAAAGAAAAGCCTGAACAAAATGTAAGGACTGTGAAGTCCTTGGATATCAAGTAACATGGTAAGCAATGTTGGCTTCAAAAATTGTATATCCATAACATAATGATGTTTTAGAGGATTTTCCTTTGGGAAGAGAGAGGAAAACCTCATATTGTCCCAGAAACTAATACGTTTTCCTGTATAGATGAAATCTTAATAAATACTGCTATGAGGATGCGGGTGAGATAGGCAAAATAGATCACAGTGTAGTTTGTAATTAGTGATCACTAAGTTGGCTTATTCTTCAGGTCATACTTTTAAAGATGACTTTGAAAAATCAAAGGTCAGTTAAGCTTGAAAAGAGTATTGAAGGAGGGAGATTATGTTGCCTCAAGTTAAAAAGGAACGTAGGAGGTGGGGATTCAAGTGATCAAAAGCGCCAAGCTGCCCATTAGGATTCAAGAGGATGGTATGCAACTCAGAAATTAGATATATGCAAAGCAATATGGAGTGAGATAAATACCCGACATTCAGAACACTGGAACTGATAGAGGATTTCCAGGTAGTAGCTTCAAGAAAATGAAATGAGACCTAATAAAGGAGCATAGGAGTCAAGGGAGTATGAGATACCAGAGAAAGTGGAGAGCTGGGTTTTGTGGGGAGGAAAGGTGGAGAAGCAGAAAGAGCAGCCCTTCTAATATAGACCCTTCTCCTTTGTCCTCTTTCCCCCTAAAATATTGGTCTGTGTTAGCAAAAATAGCTGTAAGGCAGTTTTTTGGTTTTGTTTTTATATAAAAGGGGTTATTTTGTGCTGGCTTCCATCATAAAATCAGTGCTCTGCTGCCATAAAATAAAATCTCATAATAGAATGAGTAGAAAACTCGATATCCTGCAGAAGGAGAGATGGTAGCTCGCTCGGCACCATGCTGGGCATGACTGCACACGAGCCAGGCATCTCCTGCTGGGAGTTGTAGCTACTGCCCAGCAGTTCACATTTTCATGGCAGCTGTTTTCTACACATTCTGAGGTCTGTCGAATCTCTCACCCATCAACAACTGATCTTTAGCCCTTAGTCCCAGGGTCCATGAACCTTGAAAGGATCCATGTCTGGGCTTTCATAGGGCCTGTGTTCTTAGCTGCCATTGAGTCCACTCTGGCCCATGGTGAACTTAAGTACAACAGAAAAGTTGCTGCCTGGTCCTGTGTCATCCTCACTGTCTTCAGCATGTTTGAATCCATCGTTGGGGCCATTGTGCCAATCCATCTGACCAAGAGTCTTCCACACCTTCATTGGCCCTCTATTTTACCAAACATGTTGTTCTCTTCCGGTGAGTGATCCTGCCTGAGGATGTGTCCAAAACAAGTGAATCAGACAGTGTTCTGTTGTGACCCATAAGGTTTTTCCTGGATAATTATCAAAAGTTGATTGCCAGACCTTTCTTCCTAGTCTTAGTCTGGGAGCAGCTCCCCTTAAACCTGTCCACCGTGGGTGACTCTGCTGGCATTTGAAATACTGGTGGCATAGCTTTAGTTAGCATCACAGCAACATGCAAGCCACCGTCATACAACAAACTGACAGACAGGCCTGTGGGTCTTCCAAAACCATACACAAAATATCATGTATGAAAACCAAAAAAAAAAAAAAAAAAACCAAATTCACTGCTGTCAGGTTGATTCGACTTATAGCGACCCCTCGTTGGGTTTCCAGGCAGTATCTCTTCAGAAGTAGATTGCTCAATCTTCCTTCCAAGGAGTGACTGGTAGATTTGAACCACCAGTGGTCTGGTTAGCAGTCAAATTGCCTTGGGCACTATGCCACGAGAGCTCCCATCATATATAAGGGTGTGCATTTTTCTGAATTATCAAAACAGTTTATGACCCCAAATGAGGGTAAGAATCACTCCCCAGAACAGGGAGTGATTTTGGTACACTTAGAGATTTTGGTACACTTAGAGATTTCCAGATTTGACCAGGGTAGCTCACATAACTGGGATGAAATTTCAGGCTTCAATAGCAGGTCTACTACTAGCTGTACAAACTCTTCAAGTATATATTGTAGTAATTCTCTAATAACTTGGAATTTGGTGTATTGCATTTATTTAGAAAAAGGACATATATATATATATATATATATATATATACCTTATATATATCTCTCACTGCCATAGAGACAGATCTGACTCATAGCGATCTCTCTTTGGGTTTCCAAGCTGGTATCACTATGGAAGTAGATTGTCCAATCTTCCTTCCGAGGAGTGGCTGGTGGGTTTGTACCACAAGCTTTCTGGTTAGCAGTCAAATGCCTTACACACTGCTCCACCAGTGCTCCTATCATATATATATATATATATATATATATATATATAGGAGCTCCTAACATATAGGAGCTCTGGTAGCATAGTGCCTAAAGCACTTGACTGCTAACCAGAAAGCTGGCGGTTCCAATCCACCAGCCACTCCTCAGAAGGAAGGTTGGGCAATCTACTTCCATAGTGATACTGCCTCAGAAACCCAAGGAGGGGTTGCTATGGGTTGGGTCTGACTCAACGGCACGTGACAACAACAACAATATATAATATATATATGTGTGTGTATATATATATATATATTCCTACAAATGGCCAAAGGTTCTTCCCTTGGCAATGAAGAAAATTATCAGATTCATGGAGTGCCTTTGTGTTTATATCTCAACCCTGAAAGATAATTGTGATTTAGCAGGAGATAACCTTTATTCCTCAAATAAGAAGAAGTTGGCTGATTTTGGCTTCTAGGGGCAAAATGTAATTCTTGTGAAGTCCCAATGTACTGTACTTTCATGTACTAAGAGGCTCTGAGCTTTTGAAATTGACAGGTAGGCAGAGGATATACACATATTAAAGTATGTGCGGTATGTTAAAAGACTGACAAATATTCACTTGGAATGGAGGAGAAGAAAATTTACAATACAGAATTTCCTAAGGAAAGTCAACTTAGAGGAGGCAGCAGGGAGAGTAAGAATATTTCTGGTAAAACATGGATGAATCAATAGCCAGCCTATGTGTTGATCAAATAAATTATCTTTTGGGGTAAACACTAGAAGCCAATTGAAAAATAAGCATCATGTTGCATAAAAACAGTGAACAGAAGTCACAGTGCCCTGATTGTGTGATGAGGCAATTAACAGCTGGAGTTAGCAAAATATGCTCAAAAATGGAGAAAGAGTTGTCAGGGGAGTTGCGGGGGGGGGGGGCAGCAGATCTTCAAAATTAATAAATAATGGAGACAATTATTCAGAAAATTAAGGGGAAAAAAATCTCACTTGGACGTGAATTAGCTAGATAATTGGTAAAACTTGCTACATGTAGGATCTCGTTATTTATCCTTCTCTCTATAAATTCCGTACTGAAGACGTCTTCTTGCAGATGGCTTCAAAGATATGCTTTTTTGTATATAAGGCACAAATCTGTGTCTCCCAAGCAATGTTCCCTCACATTTAACTGTTATCTCCAAGTCAATGTGCCCAAAGTGGAATCAAGATTTTCATCTACCAAAAGCAGCCACTCCTCCTCCGGAAACCCCTCTGGAAACAAATGTTTATGAGCTCCTGCTGTGTGCCATCACAGAGGTAAGCAGGGGGCACTACAGAGGCTCACATACCAGTCCAGGGAAATAGGGAAGAGCTTCCCAGAGAAGGTGATGTCTGAGATCTGGAGGACACGTGGCAACTGGAAGAAAAAAGAGGACAAGAAAGGGCTTTCCAGAAATAAAGCCTATGACAAAGTTTGGAGGGCAGTGGAGAATCATTAAAAAGTTTTCGGGAAAGGAAGGACAGATTGAGATTTGCATCTTGCACAGATGACTACAAATGTGTGGAGAGAATGAATTTGGATGGGCATGAACTGAGTCAGGAAGATGAGTTAGGAGACTTACCAGAAACCAGGCCAGAGGAGAGGGTAGCCAGCAAATAAGAGTTTTAGGTAAAATGGAAAGAAGAAAACATATTCACAAGATATATCGAAAAACCAAACCAAACTCACTGCCATCGAGTGGATCTGGCTCATAGCAACCTCACCTTGGGTTTCCAAGGCGATATCACTACAGAAGTGGATTCCTTCCAAGGAAGATTGGGCAATCTACTTCCGTAGTGATATCGCCTCGGAAACCCCAGTAGGTGCTTGTTACAGAATCTGGTGCCTGGCTGGAAGTGGGGATCAGCTGGAGTGGGAACAGCGTGCAGGAATGAGTGGATGGTGGTTGGATCCACTGACATGGGATCAAAGCAGTTTTGGTAAAGAAGATAAGGTCAGCTTTAGCATGTTTGAATTTGACATCTCAGAGGTGGAGCAGTTCTGAGTGATGATGAAGCTCAAGGTGAGGACTTGAGAGTGGATGGCTGAAGTAGAGGTGAAGGTCATTAAAGACAGAAAGGGACTGAAGGGCAAGGGTTTTGGATTAGTCATTTTGGGCACACTGATGTCACCAAGGAAGACTGTGAGCCAGGTCCCAAATTCTTTTAGGGTTCAGGCAAGTGACTCAGATGTCAGAAGGCAGTGGCAGAAAGCAGCAGGGAAGGGGGCTATAGCCAGATGGGAAAAAAGTCATTGGCTGAGAGTAGAGGAGTGTGGAAGGTGCAGTGGAGGCCAAGGTGAGAGAGGGTGAGCAACCTGCCTGAAAGACCAGTGAAGAACAGAGAAGGTAAACATGGTCTGTAAAGACATTCAGGACTGAAGAAAGTTTGCTTCTCCTGTAATAAGATTCCAGAAGCTGCACTGAGGAAGTGTGCAGGGAAAGGAAACGTGGAAGGTTGTGTCAAGTGAGAGGATGTACCTTATAACATAGGCTGCACTTAGAACAGAGGATAGACTTATTTGTGGCTGCCCCAACTCTGAGCAGTTGTGTATCTAAGGCAATCTTTAGGAAAGTATCCATAGGCGATGAATTGGCACTGGCTACCTGGACAACCTGCCTAGATGGGATCTATTCCCAAAGGACTCCGATCCAGATTAAGAGCTTTGTTAGTTCTTAGAACATTACCATGCAGATGTGAATCTCATCACTAGTCTCTACAGCCCTTCTGCTCTGGTCACTTGGGCCTATCTATTGTTCTGTGAATGCTCTTTGCATTTCCTGCTTCAATGCCTTGCAGTTTATAGATTTCTTCTCCCCTCCTCTTCATCTCAGCTACCCGAACGTTAAGTATTCTTAATGGTCAGCTCCATCCCAGCTCTTCCAAGAATGCTTTAATACTTACCTGGTGATGGTTCTGTCCACCGACTACGTACTTGCAGTGTTGTTATTGTCAGGTGCCGCTGAACCTGCTCTGATTCATGGCAGCCTTATATACAATAGAATAAATTAGTGACTCCTTGGTATGTTTGAGTCTGTTATTTTAGCTATCGTGTCAGTCCATCTCATTGAAGGTTTCCCTCATTTTCTCTAACCCTCTAGTGTACCAATAATGATGTCCTTTTCTAGAGATTGGTCTTTCCTGATGATGGGTCCAAAGTAAGTGAGCTGAAATCTCTCCATCCTTGCTCCTAAGGAGAATTCTGGTTGCATTTCTTCTAAGACTGATCAGTTTGTTCTTCTGGCAGTCCACAGTATATTTGCTATTCTTCACCAACACCACAATTTCAATCCTTCTGTCTTCCTTTTTCATTGTCCAGCTTTCACATGCATATGAGGTGATTGGCTTGGACCATTACTTTCTGTAGCACTTGTTATGTATCTGTTAAACACACGAAGACCCTGAGTAGTGCAAACAGTTAATGCACTCGGCTGCTAACCATGAGGTTGGAGGTTTTAGTGTACCCAGAAGTGCCTTGGAAGAAAGGTCTGGAGATCTACTTCCGAGACAAAGAACTACTGAAAACCCTATGGTCTATAAAGACATTCAGGACTGAGGAAAGTTTGTTTCTCCTGTAATAAGATTCCAGAAGGTGCGCTGAGGAAGTGTGCAGGGAAAGGAAGCATGGAAGGTTGTGTCAAGTGAGAAGCTGTGTCAAGTGAGCACAGTTCTACTCTGACACATATAGGGTCACCATGAGTAAGAATCGACTTGATGACAACTGGTTTTGGTTTATTATACATATGTATTGCATCTCTCAGTGGATAGAGAAACTGATTCATACTTTGTCATTTTCTAGCACATTTCTTTGCAGACGATAGAATCACCATGAACATCTGGAGGACTGGTTAGTTAATTTTCTACTGGACACGAGCAAAGTTTTGGTCTGTGTGTTTCTTTCATAAAGTAATAATGATAAGACAGTATGTGGAGCTCAAATTCCATAAAGCAAAAGCATATGAAGGGTGACCTTGATTTTTTTTCTTTTCTTTCAGCTCTTGTAGCACTTGTTCTGAATTTGTTTGATTTGTCTAAAAGCTGAAATTGTGAATGGCAGCTCCAGTGATTTTGCTTTACATCTAGAAAATGGAATTGAGTAACTGATAGAGAATAACTTCTTAAAACAGGCAAAAGACAAGAATGTAGCCTCAATATATATACATATATTATAGTAGACAATAAAAAAAAGTGCTGATAAATGAGATCAAGTAATATGTGTCTGCACCTTTTGGATACAAGCCCCCATAGCCATTGATGGACAGTGTTTATATGATGGCTTAGCCATCGATAGATAGATAATGTGTATCAGCAGCCAACATTCCAGGAAGTTTAAGGAGATGAATGGAAGTTCCATAGGCACCCAAAAGTCTCTTGAGGAGTACTGTGCTTCTCACAGTGCCATCTGCCTTCCTGTCTGCCTATTCTTTATTTTTCACATTAAACTGTCTTCCTTTTCTCATTTTTATACACTGTCATCTGGACTTTGGCCAAGACATCTGAAAAGAGAAATAATCCTGAATTATTTTTCCCTTGGGGCAATTCTAGCAATTTTGAAGATGTCTTAGATGACTAGTTGTTGTTGTTGTTCTGTGCCATTGAGTCATAGTGACCCTATAGGAGAGAGTAGAACTGACCCATAGGGTTTCCTAGGCTGTATGTAGTCTTTATGGGAGGAGATCGCCAGGTCTTGACTCTTGTGGAGCTGCTGGTGGGTTTGAACCGACATTTTGGTCAGCAGCCGAGTGCTTAAGCATTGTGCTTCCTGGGTTTCTTCTGTTTTCTTGAGTGATCACTAATGACATTGAAGCCTCCTGTGCTTTGGATAGTGGTGCCTGTAGAGGGTGACATCATCAGTGGCCCCAGGCCCGTCCAAGGCCCCTTGGAACTGCAAGGGAGTTCTTCTCCTGATGCTCTCAATCCTCTTCCCTTAGGCACCTCTAACTCAGCACTTGACCTGTGTAGAAGGGCATCTGGTTTATGGGATTTGATCCAGTTTCAGCAAGAGGAACATTCAAATGTATTCCCAGCACAAATGGGTTGGCATATTGGGCCTTATGCTGAAGGAACCAGAAAAATTTGTCTTATTGTGTTGTTGTTGTTAGGTGCCATTGAGTCAGCTCC
The DNA here is from genome assembly GCF_000298275.1 of Orycteropus afer afer. NCBI lineage: Eukaryota > Metazoa > Chordata > Mammalia > Tubulidentata > Orycteropodidae > Orycteropus > Orycteropus afer. The sequence goes on along the minus strand of NW_006921675.1, from coordinate 8,784,411 downwards.
AACTCATAGAGGCCCCATGTACAACAGAATGAAACACTGCCAGGTCCTGTGCCAGCCTCACGATCTTTGCTATACCTGAGCCCATTGTTGCAGCCACTGTGTCAATCCATCTCATTGAGGGCCTTCCCCTTTTTCACTGACCCTCCACTTTACCAAGCATGATATCCTTCTCCAGGGAGTGGTCCCTTCTGACACCATGACCAAACTAGGTGAGATGAAGTCTGGCCATTCTCACTTCCAAGGAGCATTCTGGCTGCACTTCTTCCAAGACAGATTTGTTAGTTCTTCTGGCAGTCCACAGTACTTTCAGTATTCTTCACCAACATAACTCAAAAACATCAACTCTTCTTCTGTCTTCCTTACCATTTTCCAGCTTTCACATGAATGTGAGGTGATTGAAAACACCATGGCTTGGGTCAGGCACACCTTAGTCTTCAAAGAGACATCTTTGCTCTTCAGCAATTTAAAGAAGACCCCAAAAGTTTGTCCTACTGTTATTAAAACTTCAACTAAAATAACCCATTTTATAGGAAGAAGAAATGTAGATGAAGGGAAAGACTCTGCATTTGGAGTCTGACAAAGCTAGGCTGGAGTCCTGGCTTCATCTTATGTCTCTGTGTGACTTGGCACAATTTACCAACTCTCTCTGGTTCTCAGTTCCCTCATCTGTAAAATGGTGGTAATGCTAGTAGCTGCCTCATCAACTCATCAAGTCATAATGAGAGTTAAATGAAATCTGTTTAAAGTACTTAACACAGTGTCTGGCACTTAAGGAACATGCAATAAATGCTGGTAAAGAAGCCAGAGAAGCCACAGCCATCCTTCTATTTCATTGAAAATCAATTTTCTTATGAAACCATTTGAAAGGTGGTATAGTATAATGGTTAAGGGCATGAACTATGGAGCTAGACCACCTCAGTTCAAATTATCTGTCAGTTGTTAGCTAATAATTGTTATTATTATAGTTCCTTCCCTTTGGGTTATGGGGATTTGATGAGGTAATACATGAAAAGGACTTAGTGCATGGAAAATTTTAAATGACATACAAGTTTTAGCTGTTATTATTAAATGATGTGGTGGTTTAGTGCCTAAGGCATTTGACTGCTAACCAGGAAGTTTAAACCCACCAGCTGCTCCGTGGAAGACTGGGCAATCTACTTCTGTAAAGATTTATTGCCTTGGAAAGCCAAAGGGGTCGCTATGAGTTGGAGTCGACTTGATGGCAGTGAGTTTGGTTTTTTTCCTGTCTCAAAAAGTATAGGAACTCCTGAGTTCTTGAAGTTCTTCTTAGTTTCAGAAATCAGATCGAGTTTACATTGTAATTATCTACTTACTTATATGTTTACCTTCCCCATTCTGTGAATTCTTGAAGAGCAGTAAAGTATCTTACTCACCTTTGTGTAGCATAGTGTCCAACAGCAATGCCTGACATTTCCTGGGTGCCAAATGGCACTAGACATCTTGTAGAGAGTCAGTCAGTTTGGGTCAGTGCAGGTGGAGAATTGGTCAGGTTAAAGGTAAGAGAGGGGCCTGAAAATAAATAGTTACCAATATGACCTACAAACATCGCTATCCAGGAGAAATCAAATTCATATTTCATGCTCAGTGTCAGCACCAAAAAAGCCTGAGGAGGATGTGTGGGAGGGAAGAGACAATGATCATCTGTCTGTGTGAGTTCTTGTGTTCATTACTGTATGGTTTTGTGTGCTTGGTTTTTGCAAGGGGTGTGGGGGATTGAGTGCCAGCCCACTACCATTGCCAAGACTAGAGCTCAGGAGGAAGTGCCACAGATACAGATTTGTAGGCTATGAGTTTGCACATGAGGGGTTCTAGGTCACTCTTTCTCAACACTTGTAACTGCTGTGTCTTAGTTTCCTAACGCTGCCATAACAGAAATACCACAAATGGGTGGTATTTCTCACAGTTCAGGAGGCTAGAAGTCCAAATTCAGAGCATCATCTTTGAGAAAAGGTCCTTTCTTATCTGTAGCCCCAGGTGTTCCTTGGAATGCCATGGAGTTTCTTGGCATTCCTTGGCATCTGTCTTTCCCCTGTGTGCATCTCTGTATCTATTCTAGTCTTTTTATAACTCAGAAGTGATTAGGTTTAAGATCTACCCTACACTAGTATGACCACATTAAAATAACAAAAGAAAACCTCCTATTTCCAAACAGGATTATATTTACAGGTTCAGGGGTTAGGGTTTCCACACATATATTTGGGGGACACCATTCAATCCATAACACCAGGTCATGCCAATCTCTTTGAAATGAAAGACAATGTCTTACTCATCTTTGTAACTCTATTAGCCTTAACACATATCACATACTTTGCCCATAGAAGCTCAATAACCACTTGTAAATGGAATTGAAATTCTGAAAGGCAGCAAGGCCTTCACCTTTCCTCATCCTTACCCCGCTACAGAGTTTGTCCAGCCAGGTCTTCCCGTCCCTGCCTCATCTTATAAACAGCATTTAAACATTCTCCAGATGTCTTCCTTTTCCATCATGCTTCTTGCCACCCCTAGAACCCTTTGCCTTTCATGTCAAAAATTGCAAGTGCCATCTGGAAATTGGAATTCTGGAGATCTGGAGACGTAGGGCTTCTCAGTCCCTGTGATTTGGCTGTCTGACCTGAGACAGGTTCCCAATTTCTCTAATCAACTCCATTTCTCCTTTTCCTCAGTGAGTATTTCCTGAGTAACCATCAGGCATATAGCAATTCCAGAAGATATTCCGTTTTCCCTTTGTTAATACCACACTTCTGGACAAAATGTTTCCTCTAGAGAGTGAACCTTGGAGGGAGATGGAAAAGTGCTTTGAAAGTGTGTGCATGTGAGGAAAATACTAAGTGTTCTGTCTGATTATTTCAATGACAAGTTTTCTTCTTTAGAGACTTGACTAGACATAGTGAGAGGAAAAATGAAAAGACAGAAATGTTTTAGGCTTGGCTGAATAATGACCAGCAGCGTGAAAAGATAAGATAACCATGCACCCACAGGATTTCTATCCTCAAACCCATGAAAATTGATAACAACAAACACTGAAACTACTTTTAATGGAGGGCATGTTCAAAAAGGAACTTAACCACCACTTTTAGGAAACAAATAGGAATGTTCGTGAAATAGAAAAGATGCCTAAGCATGTGGGATACAACTGCTATCCTTACCAGCTATTGGTAACCAAGATGACACAATCTTACACAGGATCACTTAATTAAAATAGGTTCAGTTATCATTGCCAACAATCACAATAGTAGCTAGTGTGTATTGAGTAATTTGTGAGAGAAATTTTCAGGAGGTGTCTCACTTTACTCCATTTGTCATCCCCATTTTACAAATGAGAAAACAGACTTAAAGAGTGATTTCTCCGATGTTATCCAGCTAGGTCCATCTGACTGCAAGGTCTCTGCTGTTAACTTTTCTCCTATATTGTTAAACACCATGGGGTTTTAGATTAGTGCAGATTGAAATAGACCATCTTTGTACATTGCTTCTGTTGCCTTCAGAATTCCAAGGAATGAATTCAGTAAAGCTTGTAGGCAGGCAGGAACATTAGAGTATGAAAAAGATCCTTAGTTATCTGAAGATGTGAGCCTCATCCAGATTCTACCACTTACCAGCTGTGTGACCTTGCATAGATCACATAACACTTCCTGGTCTCAATTGCCACACCCTCAAATGGAAGTGAAGGTAACTGCAGGACCTCCCTGAGTCAGGATGACAAGCCATCATTCTATACACAAAAATGCCCAATGTAAATGCAAAGGTTTATTGACATCCCTTTTCCCCTTTAGATAGTAGAAGTTGGTCCTAGGCAACTGGGAACAACGAAAGCAGTACATTGTCTGCTGATTGATGTCATAGTTAGTTTGGGCATTGTGGGGAAATGACTCTTTTTCTCTCCTCTCTTTCTCATCCTACTTCAAGACTTGGGACATTTGCCAGCTTCTCCAGTGTTGTGGTTAGGTGCCGTCGAGTCAGCTCTGACTCCAAGCGAGCCTGTGTGAAACAGAATGAAACACTGCCTGGTTCTGTGCCAGCCTCTTCTCCAATAGGATTTTATTTTTCCTTTGAGATGGCGGAAGTAGACCAACATTCCCCAAAACTAACTAACTCTGGAGAGATCCTCCATTTAAACTAATTCTCTTCAATGAATAAGGTGGGGTCCCTGATATCTGTCCTGCCTGCCTTATAGAGTAGTTGGGAAGCTCTTGGGACATCATGCATGGGAAAGCATTTAATAAAACGTAAAGGACTTTCTAGAGAACAGGGGCCTCAGTCAGGGGGCTCCATGCATATTTCTTGGAAGACTATTCTACATATGTGGCCAGAATCTGAGGAGGATGCTTGGGAGATGAGCCAGGTCAGTCTCCAAAATGAAATAGTAGAAGCTGATTGTTCTGGTTCCCTAGTGCTGCTCTGACAGGAAACATACCACAAATGGGATGGTCTTAACAAACAGGAGTTTATTCTTATAATTTAGAGGCTTTAAGTCCAAATTCAAAGTGCCAGGCTCTAGGGGCTGGGTGAAAGCCCCTCAACCTTGGGGTCCAGCTCTGCCTCCTGCTCCAAGCCCACTGGACCTAGAGGCATTTCTTCACTGAGACAGCTGTTGGCTGCTGAGGCTGAGAAGCCCCAAGGTTGACAAGTAAAAAGGTACTGTCCCGATGTTACCAAACCACACAGCAGGCCATTAACTTAAGTCCACTGTAAGTCCCAAGGTCGGCAGAGCATAGCATGCTGCTGAGCAATGACATGGCTACATGCAGGGTCCAAATGTGCCAAAGGCTAGAGACCATTCCCAAGGCTTCTCCTTATACACAGGAAGCAGACCACATCCCAAAGGCAGCTACTCAGCTGCTTGTGGTAGATCCCACCATGGAGTTGATTGCCAGTCTCATCATGGGGAATAACTACCACCAGCTGCCTAGCCACTCAACCAGGCCCAGCCAAGTTGACACACAAACATAACTACCACACTGATCATGTAGAACCTGAACTTGGTAAGGCATTAGAACCAGAGTCAGCCAATTTTCTTTGGACCAAAAGCTTGGATCATGAGTTGTGCGAGGTCATGTCTCCTCCCTATCCCTGACCCCTCTCCCTCTCTGCTTAACCCTCCTTGACCCTAGGACAAAGTGCCGGAATATGGAAGTAGAGCAGATTATGATTTGAGAGAATCAGTACGAGTGGAAAAGAAAGGAATGCATTCACGAGCATTTCAACCCATATTGAGGTTTCAACAACAGGCTGGGAATTCAGCCATTCTCACTCCCCTTTGTGACCTTCAATCCCTTTACCCCCTTCAATTTCATTTTTCTTCTGATTTTGAGGCAGTATCACTACAGAACTTCCTGCTCCTGTATGAAGTGCTTGGTGGCTTTGGTTAAACTCACCCTGCCAAGTACTAAAGAAACAGAGATGTATGACATGGCCATGCCCCACAGGATATACACCACAGTGAGGGTGAGAGAAGACATGAATGTCAAGTGATTGCTATAGACTGGAAAAGGGAGCAGAATTAGAAAAGGGAGAGGGCCTGTGGGCCCCAGTCACTGGGGAAGGTCTCTGGATAAGATAAGACCTGGTCTTTGCCTTGTATGGCTTGCATAATAGTATAAATAACTGTGTTACAGTTCTTTGTTGCTTTTTTTTAAAAGGAATTTTTGTAAAGACAACTTAAAAGTTCAATCTGCTGAAAGAGCAGGAAGCATTAAGGGAGAAAATTGGGAAATTGTCTCTACTGGAGACATTGCTTCACCTACCCAGTGCTGGGTTACCAAAAAACATTAGCAAATAAGGTAGTCTCTCTAAAACAAATTGAGAAAAAATTGAAATATGTTGATATTTTATATGTATATGTTGTTGTTATTGTTGTTGTTGTTATGTGCCCTCAAGTCAGACCCGACTCATAGTGACCCCTCCTTGGGTTTCCGAGGCAGTATCACTACAGAAGTAGATTGCCCCATCTTCCCTCCGAGGAATGACTGGTGGGTTTGAACCATCAGCCTTCTGGTTAGCAGTCAAGTGCCTTAGGCACTATGCTACCAGAGCTCCTGAGGTATGTGATATATATATATATATATATATATATATATATATATACACCTTACCATAGGAACTTAATTAGACTTCTTACATTTATTAAATGGATTAGTTTGGGGTAAGAGTATGCATGGGCCTTGGAATCAGACTATAGAATCAAATCATGGTTCTATCACATAGTACCTGGGTGATGTTGGGTAAGGTTACTTTACCACTCACTCATAGCCTCAGTTTCTTCACCTGCAAAATAGGTATAGAGTTCTGGGGAGGATTAGACAAGATATTTGTGTAAAACATAGTGTCTCACCTATAGCAAGCTATTATTTATGGGGGGAGATCATCATAAGGTCTTCGTAGTTTAGGGGACTTTAGGTCTTAATGAAGCCCTGACCTTCTCCAACAATGGCATCAAGACCTCCTTTCTTTGTCCTGTGGGTTCTTTCAATCCTTCAATGAGTGAGAAATTAAGCATTCGTTGTCTTGCATGTTTTTTCCAGTCTTTGTGCTTGGGCAAGAAATATGATTTCAGTCCAAATCTCACATACTCCTTTGGGACTTTACACCTGGCAGAAAGATCACTGATAAACATCCTTTCTGTACTGTTGAATATAAACCTCTTCCTCTCTACATTCCACCGAGGGCCTTCTTTCTTGGTTGGACATCCTGCTGTTAGGCACAAGGGTGATCCCACCAATGTCAGACAATAGCTGTGGTCTTACCAGGGCCCCACTAACCAGTTCATAAGCTTGAGTCCAGAGGTCTGCAACTAACTGAAGCCGAGAGGGAGGTTGGAAAATGTCACAAAACAAGCCAGTCTGAATTCTTTGAGATTCTTTTTTTTTTTTTTTCTTTCTAATCTTAAATTTCATCTGCCAACCCTATACATGGTCATGGGTATACTTCCCCCTGCCTAGACATACCTGATCATTCAGCCTGTCCACCCATCTATCCACCTGTAGATCAATGCTTGCCATTACTGACAACTCAGTATCATACATGCAAAAGGGTTCATCTTTGTTGTCTGTACCTCCTGTGTACCTCTGTCTTTCCATAGAGAGATATATGTTACCCCAAATGTTTCTAATATGAGTGCCACCATGTTGATCACTCACTTTTTGTACATTGTCCTTCCCTTCACCTAAATCAATACTTGTCTCTACCTATCTAGCAGCAAATGCTTTTGAGATTCTAGAGTTCAGGCTATTAGAAATAAGATGCAATTATGGCTCAGCTCCCAATTTTCTGACTCAAGTGTTGATAGTTTACCTCCAGTAAATTAGTATTTGTTAGACTACCCTGGAGGACTTGTCCAAGTGAAATTTCCTAGGCCTTATCTCAGATCTGCAGAAACAGAATCTTTGAGACTGGGACTTGGGGATCAGCATTTTTTTTTTTTTAATTGTGATTTGAGTGAAAGTTTACAGAGCAAATTCATTTTCCATACAGCAGCTCACAGACACTTTGTCTCATGACATTGACAGCAATTTCTCACAATGTAACAGCTCCCTTCCTACTTCCTCCCCATAGTTACATCTTCCTTGTGTCTTTTCCTCCCATGCACTCCTCCCCTCCTCCCCCAAGCTGTCTCCCTGTGCACACATAGCCCTTCCATTCTCCCATGATTGATTTCTCCAAGGAGTGTATCTGCCCAGTGTAAATGTTCACCTCATATGCCTGTCTTTTTTTTGGCTGGAAGCCACAGGAGTGGGTTCAATTCCAGACCTGAAGGGCAGCTAGGGGCCATAGTCTCAGTGGTTCTACCAGGCTCTATCAGACCAGCAAACCTGGTCCCTTTTTTTTTTTTTTTTAATGATTTTGAGTTTTGTTCCACATTGTTCTCCCACTCTATCCAGGATCTCCTACACAATCCCCCTCCAAGTGGTTGACATTGGTAGCCAGGCACCATCTAGTTCTTCTGGTCTCATAGTCGTATAGGCTGAGGATCACATGGTGTACCAGTCACTTGGACTAATTGTTTCCATGTGTCTTTGGTTCTCTTCATTCTTCTTTGGGAATCAGCACTTTTATTGTTACCCCAAATGTTTCTAATACAAGTGCTTCAATGGCCACACTTTGAGAAGCGGTACCTAGAACTCCCTCTTCCTAAAAGTATCTTTGGGAGGGACCCTTCATTGAAACTTCAGCAACTCTTCTTTTACCTGTTTTATTTGGTTACACTTAACTATAAGCTTTTTTGTTCACAAAAATATTTTTCAGCTTTAAAAAAAATGTTTTTGGTAACTTTTGATAGACTAGAAAGAACATTGGATTTGGAGTTTGGTGGCTTGGGTTCAAATCTCTGCTCTGCCACTTACCAGCTGTGTGACCTTTTGCAAGTTGCCAAGCTCTCTCTGTGTCATTTCTTCACACAATGATAATCATATTTCACTAGGCCATTTTGAGGATTAAATGAAATGATGTGTTGAGTAATGGCTTTAGGAACACTCAGTCATTTTACAGTGTGAATTTTCATCAACATGGAGCCTGCCATGCCCATGTCAAATCTAGAATATGGAGTTCAATACATAAATAAGGAGTTCTGGTGCCATAGAAGGTAAGGTATTTGGCTGCTAACCAGAAGACTGGAAGTTCAAACTACCAGCTGCTTCATGGGAGGAAAATGAGGCAATCTACTTCCATAAAGATTTACAGCTTTGAAAACCCAGTGGGGGCTGCGATGAGTCAGAATCAACTTGATGGCAGTGGGTTAAAACATAAATAACAGGAATCTTTTCTTTCTCTCTACCTTTCTTTGGCTTAGTTTTGCCTAGTGGCCTGAAGTCGTTATAAACCTGGGCCATTGAATGGCTCTACTGTGCTTAGCAATTTTCACCCCCATCCCCAACCCTCAGCTCTGAGTGGAGCAAGAGATTCCTCCAGATTCAGCAAGAAGAGATCCTAGAGAACTATATTGCTGGGAAGGAGTCTGATCTGAAACTCCAACATCACTGATGTCCTTCCTTCACCTAATCCCATTTGTTGTCTCTCGACTCAACTGAGAGATGCCATTTGAGGAAGGCTCCAGGCGTTAAGATGTATCTGGACCAGCAAAGTGAGCAGTTTTCAGTGGCCATTCCTTTTATCTTCCCCTTTCTTAAGAGCCTTTGCCAGGCAGTACCTCCTTCTATCTCCTTGAGACACCTTCTGAAGGAGTATGGTGGTAAGGGTTCCTAGTGACGCACCAGCTCACTAGAAACAATGTGCAGCCAAGGCCACCAATCTTCATGGCTGAGCTCCATCCCTCCTTTCAAGCTGTCTTCCCCCTCCCTCCCCATCATCACCATAGCAACACAGTGGTGCGAAAAAATAAAAGCACTAAGGCATCTAAATATAGTCTGAGTCTCAACACTTCCAGCATGGAGCCTAAAACCTAGGGGGTGACAGCTAGAAGCATCCAAAGGATAACTAGAGGCAGGAGGGGGAGGAGTCAAAGGAAGGGGTCAAGGATAGGAAGGAAGGGAAGGGAGCCATCCTTTACTGAGCTGCCACCTGTGTTTTCTTATTTGACCCCACAACCACCTGATGTGGATGTTATGATTTCCATGCTACTGCTGAAGAAACAGAATCTCAAAAAGGTTAGGAACTTGGGCAAGGTCACACAGCTATAAGTATCAGAGCTGAGATTTCAACTCAAGTCTCTGTGACCCTTGAGTTGATATGTTTTTCCCCCCACATCACATATACAGGTACAGCCGGTTACAGCTGGTTAGAGCTTTTTCTAGGACTCCTGGGCTTTCTAAGGCACTTGACTGCTGACCAGAAGTCTGGCCGTTCAAACCCACCAGCCACTCCTTGGAAGGAAGGTTGGGCAATCTACTTCCATAGTGATACTGCCTCGGAAACCCAAGGAAGGGTCGCTATGAGTTGGGGCCGACTTGATGGCACATAACAACAACAACAACAACCTGGGCTTTCTTAGCAAGACATATAAACAAGCTGAAGCTAGAGCTCAACTAAATTGTTCAATAAGATGAGCCTAGTGGGGAGAGGTAAACATATGGCTTCCATCCAAATAACCCCTGTGTATAACTCAAGGGCTGAGGTTAATGAAGGGAGGGTTGGGGAGGCTGCACATCTAAGGAGAGGGCGGAGGCTCTTATAATATGTCCTGAAATGGAATTTACACCAGTGCAAAGAGGTAATGATGAGAAGCCCTAGACAAGAGAAAGCTCACTGTAATTCATTATGATCAGTCATTTCCTCATTCATTCATTTCCTCATTCATTCATTTCCCCAGTGTTTTTATTAAGCATCTGCCATGTGTAAATTCTGGAGATAAGGAAATGATTAAAACAGATACTGCCCCTGCCCTTTCAGAGTTTAGGATAGTGGGGAAGACAGATAGTGAAATAGTTGCACAATTAATTGATTTTTCACAACAGAGACATGCACCCTAAGTGTATGACTGAAGAACATTACCTGCCTGGTAATATCAGTGAAAGGGAAATATAGAAACTCTTAATAAATGAAAGAAATGTACATGATCAATTCTAAAGGTGATGTCCATTTTTAAGGTGAGCAGACAGACTGGACTAGTAGGTAAGCCTTGATCTTGGGCCTGTGTGATTAGCCCATGCTGCAGACCATTCCCTGCCCTGCATCCTCATTATAATGACAAAGTACTCTTCTATCTTTTACATTAACCAAGAGCCATACAACTGAGGCTTAAAAAACCCAACAAACTAAACCCAAATGAAATCTGACAGCAGGGAAATTTAACAGCCCTCAGTTTTCACTGTCATAAAACTGAATGTGTGTGCTGAGAGGTGGTATGTCTTGCTGATGTCTAAACAAGATGAGTCCAGCTATGGTTTTGGCTACTTACAGTGAGCAAGAACAGCCCTGGGAAATGCCTGTGAATTAGACAGGAGTGAGAGGGAGGGAGGGAGGCATTAAATTACTGTGAATTTCTGTGGATTCAAAGCTTTTGCAAAGGCAAGGCAAGGCAGCAAATATGGGGAATGTTGTATGAATGAATTAGAATTAGATAATATAATGTGTGTGGAGCCCTTTAGCTATTCAGAGAAAATGCTGTCTAAATACCTAGTGTTCACATCAAAGATAATGATACAGTACTCTATTTATAGTGCTCTGCTACCTACCTGCCAGCTGTTTCCAGGGATGTTGTAAAGATGAATAGGCAAAGCCTGGGGAAAGTGCTTTGAAATCCTTGATTAAAGGTCACCAGGAAAATATAGGATTTTAAGTGTATTATATTACTGTTAGGAAGCTCTGGTAGTGTAGTGCCTAAGGTACTTGACTGCTAAACAGAAGCCTGGCGGTTCAAACCCACTAGCCACTCCTCGAAAGGAAGATGGAGCAGTCTACTTCTGTAGTGATACTGTCTCGGAAACCCAAGGAGGGATCACTATGAGTCGGATCCGACTCGACGGCACATAACAACAACAACAACATATTACTGTTATTGTCGTTATGTTTTCTTTTATCAACCTGGAGTGTCACCGCCTTCAATTTCAGGTGAATGACTCTGCTTGACTGTTCCATGCCCTAAATGTCATCAGAAAGGCAGCAACTCACTGAAGTAAAGTATAAACAAATATGTTTTTAACTGAGGGATCCAGAGGCTTTCTGGGCTAGCTTCCGTTAGCTGGTCCAAGCCATTCTATGAACCTAGGCTTTCCCAAGCTCATTTTATCTCCACCAATCAAACAGAAATATGCAAATGTCCTGTTTGGAATAAGTATTGACTGCAAATCTGCCCCTGGTCAGAGCCAAGAGATAGAAATTTGAGGAAGGACAGATGTGTTCTGAAAGGGAAACAGAATCTCTCTTCCACCACCTCACCCAGCCCAGCCAAAAGAGTAAGGGAGTACAAGTGAAGAGAAGTCATTGAAGTGGAAGCAAGGTGGAAAAGGAGCTTGAGAATTGCACTAGAACTCCAAAATCAGATTCTTGCATCTCTGAGAAAAGGAAACACACACACACACACACATATTATTTATTTATTTATAAGGCAAATCTGTTAACAAGAGCAACCGCGATCAGAATCGGGCTAGAAGGAAGTGAATTCAGTTGCTCCCGCTTTCCAGTTGATCTTTCATGGAGAATGTCTCCTAACCCAAGGTTGTCAAATGAGGAGTCTTCAGTAGGATAAATTGGTGCCACTTGTTCTTCCCCCATATCCTTACCTGCTGGAGGCCTGTCTATCTTGAACCAATGGGATTAAAATATGCAAATGATGACCTATGCGATTATCATGTGGTTTCTACCTGGGAGGGAAGGAAGGTGGTGTTGATAACAGGGAAAGTTGCTCCCCTGAAGGAGTCCCTGGGTGGTGCAAATCATGTGCTAGGCTGCTAAGCAGAAGATTGGTGGTTGGAGTCCACCTAAAGTGACCTCAAAAGACAGGCCTTATGATCTACTTCCAAAAAACCAGCCATTGAAAACCCTATGGGAAACAGTTCTATTCTGACACACATAGGATCTCTATGAGTCAGGGTTGACTCAACAGCAACTGGAAAACTCCTCTGAAAGACCATGCATCTAACATTTGGGAAAACAAACATTATGAATCATCCAGCAAGTGCAAAAAGAATAAATGAATGAGTGAATGACTAATGGCAAATATGTGCCATATTGAGTTCCGAATCCAATTGTCTTAATAAGCATTAGCTAGAGCACTGTTTTGAGAAAGATTTTGAGGTTGTACCTAAACTCAGCAGAAAAATGTCATTTCTACTGTGGTTACAAGAGGAAGAAATGGTGGCATGTAATTGCCATTGCAAAGCTATGTTCACCGAAGACTATAAAATCACAGAATATTAAAGATAGCCTCTTTAACAAATGGTGCTGGCAAAATGGGATATCCACCTGCAGAAGATGAAACAAGACCCATACTTCACCTCATACATAAAACCAAACTCAAGTTGGATCAAACACTTAAATGTAAAACCCAAAACTATAAAGCTCCTCAAAGATAAAATAGGGGCAAATCTAGGAGCCCTAGTTTATGGCATAAATAGACTATTAAGCATAACCCAAAATGCACAGGCAGTGGAAGAGGCATTATACGACTGGGAAATTTTAAAAATTAAATTCTTATGTACATGGAAAGACTTCTCCAAAAGAGTAAAAAGAGAATCTACAGATAAGGAAAAAATATTTGGCTGTGACATATCTGACAAAGGACTTATCTCCAAAATTTATAGAAAACTTCAACACCTCAATGCAAAAAAGACAGACAATCCAATTCAAAAATGGGCAAGGGACATGAGTAGGCACTTCACTAAAGAGGATGTACTGGTGGCCAACAAACGCGTGAGGAAATGCTGACTATCATTAGCCATTAAAAAAACCATTGCCCTCAAGTCAGATCCAACTCATAGTGACCCCTCCTTGGGTTTCTGAGGCAGAATCACTACGGAAGTAGATTGCCCAACCTTCCTTCTGAGGAGTGGCTGGTGGGTTTGAACCACCAGCCTTCTGGTCAGCAGTCAAGTGCCTTAGGTACTATGCTACCAGAATTCCCAAGAGATATTATAGATACCCAAATACACAGATAATGAAACTGAAACACATTACATGTATTGTATGTATTGTTTTACTTAACCCTCGCAGAAACCCAGTAAGGTGGATATTGTGGTCTCCATTTAATAGATAAATAAACTGGAACTCAGAGGGAAGAAACTTGCCCAAGTTCCTATATCTGGCCAGGGGAAAATTGGATGTTGTGTTTTTTTTGCCCCACTATATCACTACTCATGTGGGTGTTTGGGAGGCCCCTCTATCAGAATATCTCAAAATCATATACCATCAGAACACACTGAGATACAGCGTTATATGGCAGCAAGTGCTCCTTGACCCCAGCCATTTTTTCCCATCACTGTCAACAGGTGATGTGGAGCTTGAACAGTGTACCCAGCACCCCCTACTGGGGAGGAGAACCAGGCTAACCTAGGATGTTTCTCTGTAGGGAGCTCACTCTTAAATATGGTGTTAATATGAACACACGAAACAATTAGGAAGCAATCAGGTCAGATTGTGATGAACACAACCCCTGGGAAGGAGTGCTCAGTGGGCACTGATGTCATCAGAATTGACACTGGAGTGAGCAGACTAGCAAATGACTTCTTAGAAGAAGAGGGATTGTAGTTGGGTCTTCATCCTTTATCTAGGAATTCTGAGCCTGTCGCTTGTGAGACCCTAGTGATAGTAGGAGGCATGAGACAAGCTTATAGTCCTTGGAAAATGGGCAGCTTTTATTAACTTTAAAACAGGAAGAGACAAACTAAACCAAACTCACTGCTGTCAATTTGGGTCTGACTCATAGTGACCCCTCCTTGGGTTTCTGAGGCAGTATCACTATGGAAATAGATTGCCCAACCTTCCTTCTGAGGAGTGGCTGGTGGGTTTGAACCAGCAGCCTCCTGGTTAGCAGTCAAATGCCTTAGGCACTACACCGCTAGACCTACAAAACAGGAGGAAGAGCATTACAAATGAAGAGAAAAGCATGAATCCGACATGGAACAGCATGACTCAGTCATTAAACACGTTTGTTTGTCAGTGGCACACACAGAAGTAGACAGGGTAGAATAGCAGAGGGAAGTGGAGGGGGCATGTAAGTGAGAGAGAAGAGGCAGGGGGTTCACATTGGCTCCATATCTGATTTGTGCCAAGCACTAGGTCAATTCTTTTATATTTACTGGTCCATTCTGCTCTCACGACAATCCCATAAGGGTTTACAGATTGGGAAACTGAGGCTCAGCTCAATTAAGGCCTCCTAGCTAGTGGTAGCAGAGCCAGAATGCTAATTAAGAAGACTCCATTCTTGCATGTTGACAAGTTTTTGAAAACCATATTTAGACTTGTTTTGGGAGGAAAAGGGGAACCACTAAAGTGACTGTTTCATAAGAGTAGCTCAATAACATCATTGAGGAGGGAGTAGTATGAGCAAGAATGGATCAGGGAGGCCAGCCAAGAGCCTCTCAGAACATTTCTATCAGTATAATCATGATATGCTAAGCATAGGCTCTGGAGTTGGACAGCCCTGGACTCAAATTGTGACTCCATCATTTACTAGTATTCATTTATCATTCATTCAATCCACAAATGTTTATTGAGTATTGTCGTGTGCCAGAGACTGTTCCAGGTACTAGAGAATGATACAAACATGGTTCCTTGTCTCATGAAACTTATAGTTTGGTAGGGGCAACACATTGTACACAAACAAATAAATAAACAAGATAGAAACAAAGCAGGGTGATTTGATGGAGAGTAGCTGGAGGACTGACAACCTATGTATCAGTCTGTCATAATGTGGTGGCTTGCATATTGTTGTGATGTTGGAAGCTATGCCATCAGTATTTAAATTACCACAGGATCATCCATGGTGGACAGGTTTCAGTGGAGCTTCCAGATTAAGACAGACTAGAAAGGAGGACCTGGTGATCTACTTCTGAAAAAACTGGCCAGTGAAAACGTTATGAACAGTAGCAAACATTGTCTGATATGCTGGAAGATGAGTCCCTCAGGTTAGAAGGCACTCAAAATACAACTGGGAAATGCTGCCTCCTCCACGTAGACTCGACCTTAATAATGCAGATGGAGTAAAGTTTGCAGGGCCTTCATTGATGATATGACCCCAAATGAGAAGAAACAGCTACAAATATTCACCGATAATTAGAATGTGGAATGTACGAAATAAGAATCCAGGAAAATTGGAAGTCACAAAAAATTAAATAGATCACATAAACATTGATATCCTAGGTGTTAGAAAGCTGTAATGGACTGGTATTAGCCATTTTGAATTGAACAATCCTATAATCTGCTATGCCTGGAATGACAAATTGAAGAGGAATGGTGTCACAGTCATCATCAAAAAGAATATTTCAAGATCTATCATGAATACAATGCTGTCAGTGATAGGTTAATATCCATATGCCTACAAGGAAGATGAGTTAATACAACTGTTATTAAAATTCACATAGCAACCACTAATGCAAAAGATAAAGAAATTGAATATTTTTACCAACTTCTGCAGCCTGAAATTGATCAAGCATGCAAGCAAGATGCATCAATAACTACTGGTGATTGAAATGTGAAAGTTGGAAATAAAAAAGGATCAGTAGTTGGAAAATGTGGCCTTGGTGATAGAAACTATGGTAGAAATTTGCAATATCAATGACCTATTGCTGGCAAATACCCTTTTCCAATAACATAAAACATGAGTATACATGTGGACCTCACAGGATCGAATATACAGGAATCAAATCTATACATCTGTGGAAAGAGGCAATGGAGAAGCTTAATGTCGTTAGTCAGAACAAGGCCAGGGGTTGACTGTAAAACAGATCATCAATTGCTTGAATGGAACTTCAAGCTGAAGAGGAAAAAAAATCAAACAAACCCTTGAGAGACAAATTAAAAGAAAAAAACCAAATCCACTGCCATAGAGTCGTATCCAACTCATAGCGACCCCTTCTTGGGTTTCCGAGGCAGTATCACTACAGGAGTAGATTGCCCAACCTTCCTTCCAAGGAGTGGCTGGTGGATTTGAACCACCAGCTTTCTGGTTAGCAGTCAAATGCCTTAGGCACTACATTACCAGAGCTCCTTGAGAGACAAATTAAGATGCTGAAAATATTCCACCTGAATATAGAGTCCATCTCAAGACTAGATTTGATGCATTGAACACTAATGACCAAAAACCAGAGAAGTTGAGGGATGACATCAAGGATGTCTTACATTAAGAAAGCAAAAGTTCATTAAAAAAGCTGGGAAAAGAAGGCCAAAATGGATGTCAGAAGAGACTCTGGAAATTGCTCTTGAATGTAGAGTAGCTAAAGCAAATGGAAGAAGTAAAAGAGCTGAACAGAACATTTCAAAGGGCATCTCGAGATGACAAAGTATTCTAATGCAATGTGAAAAGACCTGGAGTTAGAAAACTAAAAGGGAGGAATATGCTTGGCATTCTCTAGCTGAAAGAGCTGTAGAAAAATTCAAGCCTCAAGTTGCAATACTGAAGGATTCTTTGGGCAAAATATTGAGTGACACAGGAAACATCAAAAGAAGACAGAATTCACAGACTTACTGTACCAAAAAGAATTGGCCAACATTCAACAATTTCAGGAGGTGACATATGATCAAGAACCAATGGTGTTGAAGGAAGAAGTTCAAGCAGCACTGAAGGTACTGGTGAAAAACAAGGGTCCAGGAATTGAGAGAATACCAATTGAGGTATTTCAACAAATGGTTGCAATGCTGGAAGCACTCACTCATCTGCAACCTTGAGTATTTCTCACCTGAATTTAGAAATTTGGAAGACAAGTGCCTCATCATTCGATTGGAAGAGGTCCGTATCTGTACCTATTCCAAAGAATGGTGATCCAACAGAATGCAGAAATTATTGAACAATATCATTAATGTGCATGTGATAGTTGAAGATGTGTCAACTTGGTTGGACTCCAGTTGTGAGTGGTGGTTCCCATGATGGGACCAGATGACTGAGTTCTGAGCGGCCGGTCTGCCCAAGGGGAGTTTCCCCAGGGGTGTGGCCTACCTGCAATGCTATTCCAAGGACAAGCTGGAAGAACGGCATTCCGGACTATATACTTCCTTGAGTGAGCAGCTTGCCACTCACCCTGGAGGTTTTGGATTCATCCTTTGTTGGGAACAGCAACCAGCGTGCTGCGTGCCAGCTTGATTCTCTCAGCTCTGCTGTGCTTACGGGAACCAGGCGGCTCCGGGCCTCATCTCCTCCAGAGACGAACTTTGTGGCTTGAACTCCTCTGCCGTGCGTGCGAAAGCCAGGCGGCTCTGGGCCCCATCCCCCTCCAGAGACGAACTTTTCAGCTTGAACTTGTCGGCTTCTACACGCTTGTGAGCCATTTACCTAAGATAAATCTCTCTCTCTCTCTCTTTTTCTCTCTCTATATATATATATATATACACTTTGCTGGTTTTTGTGTTTCTCTAGAGAACCCAATCCAACACAGTGCATAAGTAAAATTTTGCTGAAGATAACTTTAAAATGGTTGTAACAGTACATCCACAGACAAGTGGCTGAAATTCAAGCTGGATTCAGAGGAAGACGTCGAACAAAGAATATCATTGATGTTGATAGATGCATCTTAGCTGAAAGCAGACAATACCAGTAAGATGTTTACTTGCATTTTATTGACTATCCAAAGGCATTCAACTGTGTGAATCATATTAATTATGGATAATATTGTGAAGAATAGGAATTCTAGAATATTTAATTGTGCTCATGTGGAAGCTGTGCATAGACTGTGGTAGTTAAGGTTACGTGTCAACTTGGCTAGGACTGGTTTTGAGTGGCTGGGCAGCTGGATGTAGTTACTCCCCATGAGGAGACTGGTAATTGACTCCATGGCGTAATCTACTATGAGCAGCTAAGTAGCTGCCTTAGGGATGTGGTCTGCTTCCAGGATATAAGAACAAGCTGGAGAAAGACCTTGAGCTTTTTCATACATCTGCATCCTGCCTTTGGCCAAATCTTCATCTCAGTGGCCTGCCATATTGTCTGCTGATCCTGGGACTGTTTCTGGACTTGAACTAGTGACTTGCCATGTTGTTAATAATCTTGAGACTATCCCATTTTATTTGTCAACCTTGGGTTTGTCAGCTTCAGTAGACAGCAGCTACCTAAGTTAAGAGAAGCCTCCAGCTTCAGTGGGCCAGGAGCAAGAGGCAGAGCTGAAACCCAAGCTTCAGGGGCCTTCACCCAGCCCCTAGAGCTGGCACTTTAAACTCAGACTTTTAGCCTCCTAAACTGTAAGAGAAGAAATCCCTGTTTGTTCAAGCCATACATACATGGTATTTTCTATTAGAACAGCACTAGAGAACCAAAACATAGACCAAGAGGCAATTGTTTCATCAGACCAAGGTTTAAAGTCAGGAAAGGTGTGGATTAGGAAAAGTGTGCATCAGGGTTGCATCTTTGCACCATGCTTAATCTGTATGCTGAGCAAAAATCCAAGAAACTGGACTATATGAAAACTATGGCATCAGAATTGGAGAAAGACTCATTAGCAACCTATGATAGGCAAATGACACAACCTTGCTTGCTGAAAGCAAAAACGACCTGAAGCACTTACTGATGAAGATCAAAGACTACATTCTTCAGGATGGATTATACCTGAACATAAATGAAAATAAAAATACTCACAACTGGACCAAAAACATCATGATAAATGGAAAGGAAATTGAAGATCTTGAGGATTTCATTTTACTAGGATCCACAGTCAACACTCACAACCAACACCTGAAGCAGCAGTCAAAATATCAAATAATGTATTTTACTGAGCAAATCTGCTACAAGAGACCTCTTTCTTTATTTAATTTATTTTTTATTGTGATTTGGGTGAAAATTTACAGAGCAAATTCACTTTCCATACAGCAGTTCACATATACTTTGTCTCGTGTCATTGACCACAGTTTACCACAATGCAACAGCTCCCCTCCCACTTACTCCCGACAGTCACCTCTTCCCTGTGTCCATCCCTCTATGCACTCCTGCCCCCTGAGCTGTCTCCTGTGCATAAGCAGCCCTTCTTTCTCCCATGATTGTTCTCTCCAAGGAGTGTATCTACCTGAGGTAAATGTTCAACTTATATGCCTGTCTTTTGTTTGGCTGGAAGCCATAGGTGTGGGTTCAATTCCAGACCTGAAGGACAGCTAGGGGCCATAGTCTCAGTGGTTCCACCAGGCTCTATCGGACCAGCAAACCTGGCACACACACCCCCCCCCCTTCTTTTTTCCTCCAAATGATTTTGAGTTTTGTTTCACATTGTTCTCCCTCTCTATCCAGGATCTCCTACATAGATCCCCTTCCAAGTGATTGACAGTGGTAGCCAGGCACCATCTAGTTTGCAAGTGACCTCTTTAAAGTTTTCAAAAGTATTAGTCACTTTTGTACTAAGATGCACAAATCCATGGTATTTTCAATTGCCTCATATACATGAGAAAGCTGGACAATGAATAAGGAAGACAGAAGAATTGATGCACTTGAATATGGTGTTGGTGAAGAATATTGAAAATACCACAGACTGCTAGAAGAACAAATACATCTGGAAGAAGTATGGCTGGAATGCTCCTTAGAAGTGAAGATGATGAGACTTCGCTCTTGTAGTTTGGACATATTATCAGGAAGAACCAGTCCCTGGACAAGGACTTCATGCTTGGTAAAGTAGAGAGCCAGCAAATAAGAGCAACACCCTCAACAAAATGGATTGGCACAGCGGCTGCAACAATGCACTCCAGCATAGCAATGATTGTGAGGATGGTGCAGGACTGGGCTGCACTTCTTTCTATTGTACGTAGGGTTGCTGTGAGTCTGAACCTACTCAACAACATGTAAAAACAACAATAAACTGGAAGACCAATTAGTTTGAACAAAGAAATTACATTTACATTGAGACATTTAAAAGGACCAAGTTATGAGATTATCTACAGGAGGAAAGTTCCAGGCAAGGAAACACCTAGTGCAAAAGCCGTAAGGCAGGAATAAGGTTGATGCTTTTGAGAAAACAGAAGGAAGGCAAATATGGCCAGGGCAGAATGGATGAGGAGAAGAGTGGTAGAAGGTGCATTGGAGGGAAACAAGGTCGAGCTTTTAGGTGTGCTCAGTGGTTCTCAGTGTGGTCCTAGAATCACCAGCAGCAGTATGTGGGAATTTGTTAGAAATGCAAATTCTTGGGTTACACCTCAGACCTCTAGAATCTAGGGGTCAGCCCAACATTTTGTGTTTTATCAGCCCTCTGCCCAGATGATTCTCAGTATTAAAGCCAAGAGAACCCTACAGTGCAGTTCTACTCTGTTACATGGGGTCACTGTGGGTCAAATTCAACTCTAAGACACCTAACAGCAACAGGCTAGATTACACAGTTTTGATTTTATTACAGGTGCACAAGGAATCTGCTAGAGTAGATTAAACTAGAGGTTTTAAGTAGGGAAATAACATGTTATGATTTTATTAAAAATAAAAAAAAAAATCATTGATTGAGAGGAGAATGGACTGTAACCAAATAAGAAAAGAAGCAGGGAGATAAATTAGATGACTATTACAGAAATTCAGGCAAGAGGTGGCAGTGGTTTGAGTAGCATGCCATTGTAGAGATGGAAGTGTACTGATTGAATAAACATTTTGTAGATTGAGCTGGCAGGAGCTACTGCTGGAGTGTATGTTCTTAGGAAAGTCTTCTAACCCCTCAATGCTTCTGTTTCCTCATCTATAAAATGTGGATAATGATACATTCCTCATTTGGAAATGTTGAGGATTAGTTGAAATACTGAGTGGTTGTACTGTACTTGGCTTCTGCACTGTGTGTGAAGGAAGACAGAAGTGCAGGGGAGAAAACATGGGGCAGGTAACTCATGGGACTTCTTCCACCATTTGGTTTTCCTCTCTGCTACTTTGTGTCTGAAGACCCTGGGTGGTGCAGTTAACATGCTTGGCTGCTACTGAAAGGTTGAAGGTTCACATCCACCCCGAGTGGCCAGAGAAAAAAGGCTTGGTGATCTATTTCCAAAACATAAGCCATTGAAAATGCTGTGGAGCACAGTTGTCCTCTGACACACACGAGGTCTCCATGAGTCAAAATCAACTCCACAGCAACTGGCTTTTATCATTCCTATCGTCTTCCTCGACCTATCCCAACCCCACTTCCTCCCATGTGTAGAGTGCTACCATATGTATATGGTGAGGGAAAGTGGAACCTGATGGCTGTGAGTGTCCATGTGGGTGCTCTGCCTGGGAAGAGGCCATGGCATCTGCTTCTTGGAGAGCACACAGCTGTGGCATTTGGAGACAAGGAGATTACATGTTGAGGAATGAGATGTGTGTGGCACACATACGTCTGACAAAGGCAGGAGAAATAGAAGCTAGGGCCATGGAGAACTGGCTTTCATCTGTCCACAGCGCAGTTCAAAGGCAGTGTTCTCAGAAAAGTTATTCCATCCTCCCCCATCTCACCTGTCTAAAAATAGGGAGCACTGTGGAAATCCTGCCTGTGGCAAATGCTTGGCAGACACATCAGAGCTAAGTATTCTGGGGAAGAAGAGGAAGAAGAAGGGCAGGTGGAGTGAGGACAAAGGGATCAACTCTGAAAGGTTGAGGAAGTTGACTGCCTTCCTGAAAGACTTAAGGCATTAGTTCTGGGGATGAATTAAGAGCCCAATTTACATTATATGCACATACAGTTGAATCAGACCTGCAGTTCCCAAAACATGGGTTGCGAATTTTTAACTCTTCTAATTACCCACAAAAAAACCCAAGATATAAATAGAGCTTTGATCCTTCAGAGGTCAAGTGGTTTAGGAGAACACGACAAGTAAGTAGCAGCAGTGGAACTCACACTCAGGTCTTTTGCCTCCTAGTCTAAGATTCTCCCGTTATACTCCAAGGCATCAAATGACCAATAAAGTGATCTAACTAGGGCCTGGAGTCGGGTGAGGTGAGTGAGGGGAGTCATGCAAGTGTGGGGTTGGCTCCTGCCTTTATTTAAAATATTTATGTTTTGTTCGTTACAAATTTTTTTTGGGGGGGATAAAAATTCTGATTTAAAAAAATAGCATTAAAATTATTTACCTTCATTACTGAGTTTTTTGGTGTACCTGGAATTTTGTGTCTGTACGTCACTCATCTCACTCTATTCCTGGCCCTGGATCTATTATTCTATTCTACACCAGCCTTTTCCTTTGACCATCAGAAGAACTTCAGATATTTAAACACAAGAGAAATAGGATTTCCATTCCCACTTTTATGAAATTGTCAGCTTCTGCTTTTTAGATTCTATTTCTCAAGAAGGTTGTTTCCTATGTTCTTCCTAAGATCACCAAGTTCTGTGAAACTCTTGTTGTTGTTATGTGCCATCGAGTTGGACCCGACTCATAGCGACCCCTCCTTGGGTTTCCGAGGTGGTATCACTACGGTTCCGAGGCGGTATCACTACGGAAGTAGATTGCCCAACCTTCCTTCCGAGGAGTGGCTGGTGGGTTTGAACTTCCAGTCTTCTGGTTAGCAGTCAAGGGCCTTAGGCACTATGCTACCAGAGCTCCTTCTGTGAAACTAGCAATAGGCTAGATTCCCATATCAGAGCAGAGGATATGCCTTGTAGCAGCTGAGCTGGGACTAGGACTCTCCTACCTGGCTCCAACCCTTTGACAGCCTGGACCCCATTTTGTCTCCGTTGCAGTTGTTGTTGTTAGTTATTGTTGAATTGGTTCCACCTCATACCACCCCATGAACAATAGAGCAAAATGTTTGTTGCCTGCTCCTGTAATAAGACAATCTTCTGTTGTGATCCACAGGGTTTTCACTGGCTTATTTTCAGCAGTAGATCACCAATTCTTTCTTCCTACTTGTCTTAATCTGGAAGCTCCACTGAAGCCTGTCCACCATGGATGATCCTGCTGATATTTGAAATGCTGGTAGCATAGCTGCCAGCATCACAGCAACACACAAGCCATGACAGTATAACATACTTACAGACATTAGACTTGGTCTCTAGGTGGCACAGAATAAGGTGGCCACTTAACTCGTAGAAAGGAAGAACCCAGAAGTGGAAAACAGACCACTGAAAAAATCTCACAGGGGGAAATTTCTGACAACTCTTGGGACTCACAACGCAACACATCCAAAATGGTGCCAGTCATTATAGCTGACATGCAACCTGCATATTGTTCTCTTCTCCAGGGCCACAACGTCAGGGGGCAACATTCCTATTGACTTTATGTGAATGGAGCTCATACAGTTGTGCAGTGCTGCAGCTCTGCTTTAGTGTAGTCCCTGATTCAGTCAAGAAAATGTCTATAAAGTCATCTAATCTTCCATGGAATTAAGACTCTAATTGAAGGATTTTCTCTGCCCAGCCCCGGGACAGCATAGCTTTCCTGGGTCTGCTCTTCACTGGGATTTTTAGAAATTACCCACCAGCAACAGAAATAGCTTTTGGAAGTGTTTTATTGGATGAGGAATTAGGTGGAATACAAGGAGCTTCGACTGTGTTTAACTCAGATCCTTAGAAGCCAGCTCCTCTCTTCTTAATCATTAGAAAGTTTTTCTTGAACCTGAAATTCATTTCTACACAATACAAACCTCTCTCCTTTCTGCTTGGATTGAAATAATTCTTAAAAAATGAGATCTCCAGCAGAGGGAGAAAGCAAGACAGAGAGACCCAACATCTCCAAAGCCATGAATCAGACAACCGACCACTTGTTTCCTTCAATTCTGGGAACAAACACACTGTTAAATAAAATGATTTTATAGATTATTCTCACTGCCTCTCCAAAAAGGGGTTTATCAACTTTAAAGCAAAACAATCACTTATTCCCAGATTATTGATGTTTTTTACTCCCCTAGCCACTCCTCAGAAGGAAGGTTGGGCAGTCTACTTCCGCAGTGATACTGCCTTGGAAACCCAAGAAGGGGTCTCTATGAGTCAGATCTGACTTGAGGGCAATGAGTTTGGTTTGGTTTTCTGTTGATTTAGAAGTGGAAAAGAATTTGAGCTGTGACTCTTCCTGTATCCTTTCCCTTGGGACGAGGTAGGACAAATTTAAGACCCAACTATTGTTGTTGTTGTTGTTATGTGCCCAACTAGGACTGTAAAAAATAGTTACATGTAGGTCTGAAATGTGCACAGGCCAAATGCAATGGGGATTGGAAATGTAATTCCCCTTTGAGAATAGCTTAGTGAAACCTCTACAGAGACTACTTTCAACAAGGCTGGATTCTCCCTTCAAAGCACAATAGAATCTTCCTGTCTCCCATGCATACACGCATAATCTGGGGCAAGAAGCATTCCCTATTATAGGGCATCAAAGATGGTGGAGAATCTTTTTCCATAGCTTAAAGAAATGAGAACATTCTTGTCCTAGCAGAGAAATTTTAACTAGACAATCGATGACCATGTTAATTTCCCTATATGTGTGAGCACACAAACATATACATACTTTTATCTTTGCTTGGTGGCTATGAGAAATTGTAAATCTCAGGAGCCTCCTTAAGGTTGCAGTATAGTGAGCCAGAACTGATTTAAGCGGCTGAGAATGAATAATTTGGTTTCCTCTTTAGAGACACTAAATTTCCTGGAGCTTAATAACACCACCCACACATCCCACGGAATGCTCCTTAGAAGCAAGAATGGCAAGACTTTGTCTCTCATACTTTGGTCATGTTGTCAGAAGAGACCAGTTCCTGGAGAAGGATATCATGCTGGGAAATTACAGGGTCAGCAAAAAAGGAAAGACCCTCAACAAGATGGATTGACACTGGCTGCAATGATGGCAATGATTGTGAGGATGGCACAGGACTAGTCAGTGTTTCGTTCTATTGTACATAGAGTCACTATGAGTCAGAACTAACTTGATGGCCCCTAACAACAACCCCATGGAAAGGCACCCTAATGACACAGTGGTTAAACATTCAGCTGCTAGCCAGCAGGTCAGGTGTTCGAATCCACCAGCTGCTTCATGGGAGAAAGATGTAGTAGTCTGCTTCCATAAATATTTACAGCGTTGGACATTTCTACTCTATCTTATGGTGTCACTGTGAGTCAGAATTGACTCAGTGGCAGTGGGTTACCCTACGGAAATTCCATATGAACAAAAGAAGAGGGGTAAAAGGAATGTTTTCTGTACATGAACACACCACTAGACTGTAAGTTCCATGAGAGCAGGAACATGATGCTTCTGATAAATAATGAGTGATTGGATGAATGAATGCATAATGGACCATTGCTAAAAGGGCAAGGAGGCCATATGTTCTGACCTCCTCTAACCCCACAAAAGGAAGACAGAGTCACCAGCAGTAACCCAAGGCCTATTCCTGCCAGGCCAGACATGCTGCCTCCCTCCAGCCCTCTCACCAACCGTTCCTCCCAAAGCACCCACCACCTCTCTCCTGGGTTCGATAATTCGCTGCAGTGGCCACACAGAGCTCACAGATTACGGGATTTATTAGGGAAGTACCAGGCTACAATTCAAGTTCAGGAAAACCACTCAGTCTCTCTTCCAGCCCACCATCCCTCGGCCAAC
>NW_006921675.1:8756163-8757302 GCF_000298275.1 Orycteropus afer afer | reverse complement strand
TTTCTTAGCTATGTTTTTTTTTTTTTTTTTTTTTTTCCCATTATCACACTTACACTTTACTAGAATTACTTGATTAAACTCTTTAAGGGAAATAATTGTGTTTCTTGCTTGACAATCATGCCTGACATATATTAGGAGCTTAATAAATGCTTGATGAATGAAAGGAATGGATGGAAGGAAGGGAGGGAGGGAGGGAGATTCCTAGGGTGAGCTGAACTATGGCATATTTTAAGCATAATGAGGAGATTTGAAGTGCAAAGTTCATGTGTGCAGTGTGAAAAGACAAAGTTATAGAGATGGATGGGTAGACATTAAAGAGAGCCTCCAATTCCTGAGATGAAGGGCTCAATCTTTATCCTCTAAGAAAGTATGGAGAGAATAAATTTTGTGATTTAAAATCTCTTCTACCCTGTAGAGCTGTCCTGTAAGGCATGGCAACCTTGAAAAGGAAGAGCACCTACTTTAGAAGCCTACTTTTCTAGAAACTGGGATTTCCCCCACTTTTCCCAGACCTTTGGGAAACAGAGTGAGTGTCCCCTTTGGGATTTTTGTCATCACCTTGCCCTTGCCCATATCCTGAAGCCTAGGTCCATATTCATGCAGTTATCTCAGCTGCCCTTTCCTTTTAGCTGTAGGTAAGAAGCTCCCCAAGCACTGGGCAAGTGGATATTTAGAAGAGCAAAGGAGTTGACCACGAGCGGCATTGCCCAGTTATAAGCCCAGCCAGCCCAGAATGAACACAATGAGCATCAAGTCTTCAGACGTGGGTGTGTACCCCCGGGCACCCCCAGAGCCAGGTCTTAATTGTCAGTGGAGACAAAATGATCCTACGTTTTGCCTAAGGGAGGCCACATCCTCATGGGTTTTCTATGATCAGCTCAGCTAGTCCTAAGCACGAAGAAACTGCAAAGCTGCAGAAGGTTCATCAGGCAGGTCCAGCATAGACTCCAAAGGAACAAGGATTCTGTGTATGCTCCTCCCACACATACACACACCAACACCCTTCTCTCCCACTTTGTACCTCCCTACCTGCTTACGTTCCCATTCATCTGACCATGCAGAAAATTCCTTTGTGAAATCCATCTTTTTGCCTCCAAAACCAAAAACCAAACCCACTGCCATTGAGTCCATTCCAACTC
>NW_006921675.1:8752222-8755678 GCF_000298275.1 Orycteropus afer afer | reverse complement strand
TGAACCCGCAGCATCAGCATCCCCTAGGAACTTGTTGGAAATGCAGAATTTCGGGCCCTCCCTCCAGCATACAGAATCAGAATCTGTGCTTTAACAAGCTCTCCCCGTGATTCCTATGCACAGCAAAAGTTGAGAAGCACCATTTTCAGGGACTCTAGGACACATCTGTTTGCAAGAGAAAAAGCAGTTCAAGCCTACAACAACAACAAGCCCTCTCAAGAGCTAGGAGCTTTTCCATCAGGCCTGGGGTGTGGTGGGAGGAGCGTGAATGTGGAGCCGTCAGGGTATGATCGTATGGGGCTTTTCTGCCCAAGCTCACACAGCCCAGAACCTAGCAGGAGAAGGAATGGGATATTCTGCACCCAACTAGGAAGATAAAAGAGACTAAAAGAAGAACCCGACACAGAGGTGAGAGGCTTCAGAAGCCCCCAGGCAAAGGCTAATAGCTCATCCTCCAGCCCAGTCGGCCACAGGGCAAGGAAGCTTTGTGAGCTTTAGTTGGCCCAGAGCAGCAAGGATTCATGAGAATCGATGAACGGGAACTCTTCTGATATGGTGAAGAGCTATTTAGTAGGACTAGGGAGGAAAGAGGTCACTATGTTAGAGGCCCAACCGGTACTTAGAGATTATTTCTAGCATGGAAAGGCCAAAGGATTAAGAAGCCACCTAGTCACGATGTGATGCAGAAGACAGATCTACTTATTACCTGCGTGTGCTGCCTGAATTTAAATGGGAGAATTCTGTGGTTCCTCTCTGTAGCTGCAGCTTAGAGATGACACCAAGAGCTTATCTACCTGCTTGTAGGAAATAAGCTACGGGAGGACTAGAGGGCATTTACTAAAATCCCACATCTGCTGCTTACTAGCTGTGTGACTCTGCACAAGTTACTTAACCTTTCTGAGCATTGTTTTTTTCATCATTAAAATGGAAATAATAATATCTATGTTGATGATGCAAGTAAGAATGAAATAAGATGGTTTTTCTCATAGTGTTGGACATGAAGTAACAGTATATATTAGATTGTTTCTTTCCTTGTACAAATTGAAATGCACAGGGTCCTCCTTCAATGCAATATTCATCCATTCAGAAAATAACTGCTGTTTCCTCCCCATTTCGCCCTAAAGGAGCTCAGTGATGAAAGAATAGCCTTCTTTTTGCAGTACCTTAAGGACTAGAGACATGATCTGGAATTGGGTGTCTTCAGTGCAGAACGTCCTGAGAGGCCAGCCAGGCCCCAAAATGTGTCCTTACTAATTCCTTCAGGTTGTTGGTGGGGAGTCTCCTGGTTTCATCTCCTTTAGATAGCACACACTCAGGTCTTAGCAGGAAACACTGTCCCCTTTGTCACTTCCCTCAGCAGAAGGCTCAGAGGAGAACAAGTGTAGGTCCTGGAGCCTCTGAGAGCATTTGCTGGCTCTCAGATCAGCTGCTTGAAAAATCTGAGCCCAGAACCTTTCAGTAACTACCCCTGAGATGGAAGGAGGAATTGGGACTGGGGGAGATGTGGTGTTCAAAAGCCTTAACCCAAACCAGTTAAATTTGGGATGCTGTTTGGAATGATCTCCTTTAGATTGCACAAATTTAGTAAGGCATATAAGCTGAGGGAGCAGTTCAATGAGACTGGGCTTCAAGCATCTTTGTCCCACTGAGAATCTTTAGGTATTTCATCAAAGTAGACTTCAAAATAATAATGATAATAGTTTTTGTTGTTGTTCTTAATGAGTTGTATTTTTACTGCAAAAAAGCAGAGTAGGTTCATGTCATGAAGCCCTAGACTCATAGGACATGTTCAAAACTCTTTCAGTCACTCAACAAATCCTGATTGGAGGTTTCCTCTGTGCAGGCACTGGGACTCCAGTGGCAAGTTCCCTGTCCTCTTGGTGCTTATATTCTTCTGTGGAGAGACTATAGACAAATCAATGAATAAACTAACAAGCAGATTTCAGGCTGTGATGAGGGTACTGAAGTGAGTGAGTAGAACAGCCTGATGGAAAGTCCTACTGGCGAGAGGGGTCACCTCTAGGTAATGCCAGACTCAAAAGATGAGGACAAGCAAAAACTTGGGTGAAGAAGAGCATCCCAGGTAGAGGAAAAGGGAGAAACAAGGGTGATGCACAGAGTGGGAAAGGACTTGATTTGAGGAATAGAAAGACTAGTGGGGCAGGGACTCATTAGTAAGGGGGGACATTATGAATGAGGTCAGAGAGGCCAACAGGAAATAACATGGGATCCTCTAGGCATGGTAAGGACTTTGAATTTATTCCAATTACAGAGGGGTATGATAAGACCTGAATTGCATTTTTAATAGATAACTCTGACAAATATGTGGGGAAAGGGTTGGAGAAGGAGGGAAGAGGCAGGAGCAGGAAAACCACTTAGGAGGCTATTGCAAAGTCCAAGGAAGAGGTGGTGGTATTTGGGCCTAGGTCTTGGTAGCAGAAGGAAAGGTGGTGATGAATTAGACGTGATGACTCAGTGTCAGAGGTGAGGGGCTGGGTAGAAGGGATGTGTTGAAAAGAAAGGAATCAGGTGATTCCAGGTGTGGAGCAATTTGGTAGATGATGGTGCAATTGACTGAGATGGAGAACAAGTTTAGAAAGAAGATTCAAGACCTGGCTGGTGTCTCTTACTAAATATAAATGTTCTTGTGGCCTCATATGTGGCTTGAGTGGAAGTGAGAACTTTCTCAGTTTTCAAGAGCTGGATGGGATTTCTCTAGCCTCCAGGCAAGCTATCACCTAAATCCAAACAAATGGAATGGCTTACCCCTGAAAGGTGTCGGTAGTGGAAGCTTACAACCTGCTACCTCCACTCTTTCCACCCTTTAACCATTGTTTCAGCCAGCCAACCTAAATTTCTCTTGCTACCACTCCATACCTTCTTCATGTTACCCCTTCACATTCCAAGTCCCTCTAGGAATGCACTCGGGATCTATTGTCCTGTTTTTTTCCAAACCTTCCTTGGCCTGACTTCTATTTCTAGTCTGTGTCACCTCTTGGATTACAGGTTCAATTTGTTGAGCTCCCCTTATTTTCTGACTAAATGATTGGAGATGATAAGATTCCTTTATGTATTTTACTCTAAAACTATCAATCTGGGATGATTATTTCTATGCATACATTATTTGTATGTTGTTGTTGGGTGATGTCACGTTGATCCTTACTGGTAGCATCCCGTGTGACAGAGTAGAACTGCCCCATAGTAGGTTCTTGGCCATGATCTCTGCAGAAGGAGATCCCTAAGTCGTTCTCCCACAGAGCCACTGGGTGGTTTTGAACCACCAACCTTTTGGTTAGTAGCTGAGCACTATCCAGGCTCCTTTACATTATTATAAGAAAGAACCATTGTTATTTATAAAACATTTACTAGGTGACATGGGAGCTCTGGTAGCATAGTGGCTAAGTCACTTGCCTGCTAACCAGACGGCTGGCGGTTCAAACCCACCAGCCACTCCTC
>NW_006921675.1:8726818-8751771 GCF_000298275.1 Orycteropus afer afer | reverse complement strand
GAGGATTTGGAGTCTGTTTTTGAAAATGGTAAGGTGGCAGGGGCAGGAGTGTATTAGTAACTGCTGTAGCCTTCACTTTAGGAAGACTGGAGCCACATTTGATTCTATGGGAGCAACATTGTGGACCATGGGAGCTCTGTATAGAGTGACCTGGGAAAGCTCAGAAGAGCAGAGAGATTGTTCCAAATCAGAATGGAAAGATATTCCTACTTTAGAAAAAAGGATAAAGGAAGGGTCTGAAGGTCTTAGTCTCCTTAACAAAGGGCAGGCATTAAGACACCAGAGTTGGAAAGGGTACATGTCCGTAGCAGCTGAACATGAGTTCCTTCTTTCCAATGCCCAGGGGAGACTCAGCCTCACATCCACCCCCTCCAGCAATGTTGCATTGCCTCCTGGGAGAAGCCTAAGTAAACATCTGGTCCTGAATGCCCCCTTGTTATGGCCCAGGCTTGGGAAGGGCTAGGCCCTCTTCTATTTTTCAAAGCCTCTCATTATATATACATATATGCAAAACGGTGTTATTAAAATAGTTTTTAAATGTTTACATTAACAAAATAATATTTTAACATAGAAATAGGATTGTTCTATTCACAAGGTAATAGTATGATTTATAAGCTGATTATAATCCAGAGCTCCCTAGAATTAATATGATACAGCCGGTATTTCCCTGGGATTGCAGAAGCTAGATCAGCAAGTGCATCCTGAGGAGTTTTTGAGGCCCACCCACTGTAAGGTACCTGACTGTGTAACCTGCATCACATGGCCTTCCTGACTCCTCTGTGATAGTCACTGCCATGGGGAAAGGAAGTTCGACTGTTTCCAGGTGACACTCCCATAGGCCAACTTGCAACCCCTCCCCTTTGTGCCCTTTCTATGTAATAAGTCTTTCAGATCAACATTAGACTTCAAAAGTCAAAAGATTCTCCCTTGCTCCCCAAACAAGAAGAATTGGGATTAAAAAAAAATTATGAGAGACCCTAATGCCTGACTATTTGTATGCATATTATCTCATGGCTCTCACAGCTGCCCTGCGATGGTGTAAGTAATAGTTGCCCAATTTGTATATCAGTTATTTGACCAAGGTCACAGGGAAGATCCAGGATTAGAAGCCAGAGCCTTTGACTGCAATGCCTGAACTCTTTCCTCGTCTTTGAGTAAAAACAAATCATGGAGCCACACATAGCCCCAGAGGAGCCCAGTGAGGCTGGAGAGGGGTCGGGGACAGCCACACCCCTCTGTGCCCACGAGTTGTTGGGCACACTTTCACCTTTCTGGATCTTTTCACTGTTTCCTTCTCTTCCTGTGTCTTCTCCTGGCTGGCTTGCCCTTAGTCTGCTCCCTGCTTATGATACTTATTTTTCCATTCACAGCAAAACAATTCACATCAAGGTAATTGATGATGAGGCGTATGAGAAACACAAGAATTACTTCATTGAGATGATGGGCCCCCGCATGGTGGATATGAGTTTTCAGAAAGGTGTAGTACCCTGTCCTCCACACTAACATTAACCTTCTGTTTCTTTCTTTCTCCCATCTATTTGTCTCTGGTTCTTCCTCTTTTCTCCCATCTCTCTGGTTTCCTTCCCCTTGTTTCCGCTCTTATTTATTTATCTTTTTGTTCTTTTTCTCTCTTTTCATCCTTCCATTTCCTCTCTCTGCTCCCTGATCTGTCCTAACACCCGCCAACCTGTCACATGGTACCAATAAGAGGGATGCATAGAGCCAATGGTAAATTCTATGGGATGAAGACATCGTTATAGAAGGAGAGAGAAAGAGAGACAGAGAGGCCAGTCAGAGCCCCGAGAGTATTGCATCTGAGGCTCCCTGCTTCTCCTGAGTGGCTTAGTATTCAGGAAAGAAAAAGACCGCATAGCACAGAAACAGGCAGGAGGGCAGTACTGGGAAACTGACCCCAGCTCTCAGCACAGATTTCCAGAGGCAGTTATTCTCAGGGCTAAACTCATAGTTCCTGAAAGTTGAGAATCATTGTATTTGAATTTTGGTACTTTCTATTTGTGCTTCATCCCACTCCCCAAAACAGAGTTTAGGAGATATCTCATGTACCACATCCCTGCTAGCAGGGCACAACTCTCTGCTGAACATTTATGGAGTTGGAAATACAGGTTTGAGTCCCAGGTCTGGTCAAAGACTTACCTGCCTTGCCCCCACTTTTGCCATTAAAAATGGTATCTAGATGTGGAGGCAGAGAGTAAGACTAGTGGGAAAGAGGAGTCTGACTTGGGCAGAGGCGTCCCCATGATGTCCACAGGACTTCTCAGAGTAGACAGAGCTTTCGCCTTCAACTAAATGACAAGTCAGAGAACTCCCCTCCAGGAGAGGCCATACTGTGAGAGGGGCAGTGTTCTTCCCTGGCCTACCCATCATTCGTGCTCCTTCAGGCCATTACCATGGTCGTGGGCACCCCATTCCCATTCCATTGTCTTTGCAGCAGGAAAATAAGCCAGGTTCACATCTCCTACTTAGTCCCAGAATCCCATATCCAGGGTCTGGAGAGAAAAATCCTGGTCAATGCTTCTTGACAGTCAGTGGGCTTTGTCTTTTATTCACTGACTAAAGCATGGAAAGATGACACAGAAAGGAAGGGAGGCCAAAAAATAACCAAAAATGTAGACGTAAAATGCACACATACCACATGCACACACATGTGCAAACCATGTACATAACAAGTCCTGTGCCCAGTAACCATCTTGACTCAGTCTACCACTTTACAGAGAGCAAAGCCAAGCACACTTTTGGAAGGTAAGAGGAAGATCATAGGATCTGAGCAGGCATTTAAGCTATCACTTCTGCTTCTTTGCCCCTTAGAGAGCAATTAGGGCACAGGCCAAAAAAGCATTCCTAAAATAGCGATCACAGCTCTCTAGTGGGACTTGCTGACCACCATTGTGTTCTGTGAAGTATCAGGAGAAGTCACACAGGGAGAGTCAGGCTTGGATAGCAGCTTCTCCCCATGGCGATGACCTGAGCCAGCTACGTGCCAGTCTTTGAAGAGAAGTGATTTTCAAGGAAACTTTCCTTGCCTGCATGATTTGGTTTTAAAAGACACTACGCTTTGTGAAGGCACCAATTGATAAGCAGAAACTTTCTCACCTTGTCCCTTAGACCCATAATAAATCAGCATTGAAGGAAGCCAGCCTTGGTACACAATGCCCCTATTTGATAAAACTCAAAAAGAGATTTTGAATTTGATACATGATTTGCTTCACATTTTTCCAGGGGTGCATCAGCTGCAAATATTAAAGGACACCTACATCGTATTGACAAATAATGCATATTTATTTTAGTTCCCACCACTGATGCCATAGGAGATAAAAGCAGACAGAGATAATAGAATTCTGCCTCTCTTTCTCTCTCTCTTTCTGGTTTCCCTTCTTCATAAATGCTTTTCTTTTAAAATTTTCTTTATTAGACTCATGTGAGGAGGGGATAGGGACAAAAGGAAGGGAAACAGACCCTGGGTCCTGTTGACCATATTTTCTGCTGTGGAAGTATCCTGGATCCTTCCAAGTTGACCAGTAGTTTACCCATTGCCCAAAGAAATGCCACTGCTACCATGTGACACCCAATGGAATGTGCTGCCCGACTCATTTCTTACTAACCATCAGCAGGATCTAAAAGGACTCCTCCCCACCATTGCCCACCCCCTTCTTCCTTCCTGCCCATTCCCTTCCTGTTCTCCCGGCTCCCTCCCTTTGCCCACCTTTCTTTGCCTCCTGGCTCCCTTTCCCTCTCATAAGAACAACTATGACCAAGGAGACAAGAAAAGTCAAGACCTTTTTTTTTTTTTTTTTTTTTAATGTAACAAGACAATCCACCATAGTCCTGTCGAAAGCCACTGTGGCAGGACAGGGATGCATGGGCCAAGAGTGACGGGGAATGGTTTTAAAGGCTGTGCTTCAGGTGACCAACCAACCGACCTACCCAGTCGACACACTCTCTCTCTTGTTGTCCCTACAGGAAAACCATAAGGGTTAAAATAGTAGATGAGGAGGAATACGAAAGGCAAGAGAATTTCTTCATTGCCCTTGGTGAACCGAAATGGATGGAACGTGGAATATCAGGTGTGAGATTCTTAAAAAAAAAAAAAAAAAAAAGCATAATAAGAAGACAGAAAAAAATTTAAGCAAACTGAAAACAGCAAGAAAAGAAAAAAGCAACTATATTTTTTATGCCCCCTTTTTCTTCCCTTCTCCTTTCTCCTTTTGACCAATGGATTTTTTTTATTATTATTATTATTTTCCCTCCTGTATTCTCGCTCTCAGCCTGTTTCGGTATCATCTCTGCCTTCTCAGCCTTAGCTTATTTTTCAGCCCTCCTTCCCCACCTCTGGGCAGCACTGCAGCCTCAACTCCTCATTACCCTAAACAGTTACTTCCTGTGTTTTGCTCCAATTATCCAGTCACCACTGTCCCCTGCACTCCCCCAACACATACTGTAACCTGTGAATCTGAAAACTCCTGGTGGGTGGGGAGGAGAAGGAAAAGAGAGGAACCTGCTGCGATGCATGTCTGTGCACCTCCCCTGCCTTTCCCTCCCAGCCCTTCACTCTCTAGCCTGGGTTGAATGTGGGTGGGTCTGGGCTGGGGGTTGGAGCACATGTTGCAATGATGCTTCCACAGTTTCTGCTGCATTCCCAGCCTTCACTGGCAGAGTGGCTCATTGGCCTCTCTGTCCTTTGTAGAGGTAAGTGTATTATCTGGTTCTTTCACAGTTGGGTAGACCATGGCATAGGAAAGTATATCAATTGTCAGAGGCCATGGCGTGGGCTAGTTTTTAAGATTGCATTTCTAACTCATGCCATCTAGAATCCTGAGCTATTTTGCCACGTCTTGGCATTTCACCCAGTCCCATTCTACCCTTCTTTCAACCCCCGAGTAGGGTGCCTTATTCAAGCTACTTTGGACTAATGCAACCTCTAAAGCAGAATATTGAGAGATTGCAAAAGGAAGGAAGAAATTTCAGGTAAGGATATCCCCCTAGCCAGTGGGCTTTGGAAAAGGATTGACATTGTGAAGGCCCCAAGTTTTGCTTTGTGGGTTTTCCAACAGGAGAAGAGACCCTAAACAGTCTTGTTGGTGCTGATCCTTGAGAGACACAGGTGTTGGACTGCTCACTGAAGCCTGCCTGTACTTGTTGTCTGCAAGTGAGCACATCACCCAGATCCCGAGATAACCCTCATCCCACACCAGAGACATGATTTGTTTGCTTCTTTTCCTCAGCACATGCATCTTTGAAGACCTACTAGAGTTTTATCTCCAAGGGGCCAATTGTGTTGCAATCAGGATAGATGTAAGGAAGAATTTCTTCCTTTCTAGAAAATGGTTGAAAGTTACTGCTTGGGAAATGTGCAAAGAATAGGTATGGGAATAAAAGAGTGTCCTCAGGAAATACCAACAGGAGGGCACTCACACCCCGTCTTCAGGGACATATGCTACTAGGAGCCTCGTGGAAAATGGAGCAGTGAATCCCACTTCTTTGTCAACAAGGAATGATTACTCTGCAACTACTTCATGTTCACATAACAAGGAGCAGCAGAAAGCCTTTTTCTCAAGGGTATCACTAAGAGATTCGGCAATTACACTTCCAGAGTCTCACCTACAGATTTTCTGCTCTGTCCCAGATGATTGGTCAGTTCTCATTGGCTGCTGGGAATTCTCTGCAGAGCAGATCAGTTCGGAGTCCTCACTGGTTTGGACACACCTGGGACTCTAAAGACAGAAGCCCTCTCCAACTTCCATTGCTCTTCTTCTCCATGACCACCTAATAAGATGTACCATCAACCTGACTCCCAAGGAGTTCTGGGAGAAAGAGAAGACTCCTAGTTCCATTGCTTCCCAAATTGTATTCCTGCAATCCTTTTGTTTCTGTCACCAAGAGTAGCCTTAAAAATTGTCTCAACAGCTGCCTTACCTCATTCCCACCTCCCTTGTGCATTTACTCTGCATCTTCATAATCGGTTGAATGCAACAGACACTCAAGACCGTTGTACGCCAACTTTGTCAATTTCCACAGTCCTGGGTGCTGAAGTGCAAATAAAAGCAACACAAATAATCATAGGGGGTATCTGGAAAGAAGACACTGGCTCCAGAGCAAAAGGAAAAGTAAAGGAGTCCATCTATGTCTTTATTCCACCAATAAGGAAGCTCCTCCTTTCTGCCTTCTCAACAAACCCCTATCAACAGCAAGACAGTGAGTGGCCTAAAATAAGCTGTGTGCTCTTCAGGATACCTGGGCAGAAGCAAATACCTATGACTGCTCCCACTTGAGGACACCTTTATTTTTGCATTGGATTCTTTGTCCAAGGAGGTGTCATCGAGTCCTTGGTAAAATTTAGACCTGGAGGCGCGAATGTGGTCAAGATACCAGGATGGAAGTTGCAATAGGAATTTGTCCTTTTTCTGGCTTCCTGTTCTATCATCAATGGAGCCGATTTTCAGTTTCTTTAGTTGTTCCCATATTTTGGCATTAGATCATAAGGTGAAAGGTCATAGGAGTTAATTATCTAGACTCAGAATCAAATGGAAGCCCATCCTGATTTCCAGAATCCCCTGATGTTCTCAGAGTGAGAGACAGTACAGGGGAAATTGCATTTCATTCTCACTGCTGTGTGGGAAAGCCTCAGACTTTCAGAATGGCACAGTCTCTATACAGTCAAAGTGACAATTGCATTTTAAGAAAAGAAAAAAAGAGCTGAATTTGGAATAGGAGATTCTAGACTTGGCAAACAAGACAGACTTC
This sequence comes from Orycteropus afer afer, assembly GCF_000298275.1. Taxonomy (NCBI): domain Eukaryota; kingdom Metazoa; phylum Chordata; class Mammalia; order Tubulidentata; family Orycteropodidae; genus Orycteropus; species Orycteropus afer. Next base: position 8,745,012 of record NW_006921675.1, on the reverse strand, counting down.
AGAGTTGAGGTTAAAAACTCTGGACAGCTGAGAGAGTCGGGGGAGGGGGGAAGGATGAAATAAGAAAGACAGCTGCCTTGGAGTGGAGTGAGACCTAGAGTCTAGAAGTGGACTTCTGAGAGCAACATTGAGCAGCAGAGTTAGGACTGTTGGAGCCTGAGGAGGACCATTGGAAGCCTCAGGTGGGAAAGGCAAGCTCTCTCCCTGAAGAATGAGGCCTGTGTGTTGCTCCTATTTCCACATGCACAGGCTTACCCTGACAAGCTGCCTGGATACTTCCAATTACTCATAGAGCCTCTGCTGTTTCCTGCTTGTCCCTGGAGTGTCTGAACAGGGATAAATGACTCCCACCTGACCCTGGCAATCAATACAGGGGAAAGTTCAGCTCCAGCTTCTCTCAGCAGCAACAACAGGAAAAATGTCCTCAAGGTATTGTGCCACTCAAAACCTGCATCTCACTGGTGCATCTATAACTGCCGAGTGCAAAGTCTGGATTCGTGGAGACAGTGACCAGAGCATGATGCAATTGCAGCTGAGTATAAGTCCTCTCTGCTCTAGGAATAAGCTGGGTGTTCTGAGTGTAAAGTCAGGGCAGCAGGGACCTTTGAGGAAGATCTTTCCCATGGGGCCTATTTGGGTACACTTGGAGGCCAGGAAGGCTCTTCCATGCAGACCCCTGGAAGAGCAGAATGAAGATGCCCTCTTGCTCACTATCTGTCTCAGTGAAGTGAGGAGATTCATTGATCCATTATCCTCCTCAGAAATCTAGATGGGAGATACCAGAAAAAGTCAATTCCTGTTCACTCTTGTTATATTCTGGATCCACATATGTCTTTAGTGGCTGTGTACATGAAGCTATGGGTCACAGACCTGAGTTACATTCCTAGAGAGTCTTGGAAGAAATCATTCATACAAACCCCACCTCCCTCAGCAATCTCCTCCAGTCACCACCTGGACTAGTAGTATATGGTAGCATGTTCCCAGACCTTTATCTGATAAAAGCAAAGAAATGAGGGCTGTGTAAGACACCACCAAAGTGATAATGTGGTGTGTCAAAAGAAATTTTGATTTTTTGATCTGGAAGCCCAAAAGTTTATTGGGAAGTATAAATTCATGGATTAGGGGGAAAGTGGGAGGGGAAGACAGCTTGCTCTTGGTACTTCTTAAAGTCAGCTATCCAGTGGATTTAGGGACCTTGCATTTGTCATCTCCTTTGTTTAACTTTCAGTTTCTCTGGTCCAGAATATCTGGACTCTGATTTATCCTGCCGAGTGCAAAGTCTGGATTCGTGGAGACAGTGTAACAAAATGCCATCCAGAGATGCAGCACCATGACATCTATGGAAAAGACAATTGCCAACACAGGCAGCAAAGAACAAATCTGTATTGAATACCTGCTAAGTGCAGGCACTTTGTTACACACTGGTGATACAAGAATCATATGAATTTATGGTCCCTGACCTCTAGGATCCATCTGTAAAAAGATAAACCATTAAAGGGAAAAAATCTGTAGGGCTTACCTTTATTGTAGGTCATGTTTTAAAGAAAGAAAGAAAATTTCTGTCCAACATAGTAGCTAGGAAGCCAATTGTGGCATGAAAGCCTTATGAGCACTGGACAGTTGACATGCTCTGACTGTGAGCTTAGAAATAGAAGGCATGGAACTGGGCACTCTTCCACTCTCGCACACCACCACCCAGTGCTCTGAGTTCCCATTCAAGCCCCAGGGTTATGTTCCCCACTGACAAAGTCAGCTTCTTGGTCAGGGTTGCAACTACATCGTTGTTATGGTAACTGGATTTTCACACCTTCTTACAGAATAGATGTATTAACCTGGTCTCCTAGAAGATCATAAATGCTCTACTCACCCGGTTCTCTGATCCCCAGTCCTCCATTCCTAGCCCTAGAGTTTCAGGGACGGTGTGGAGAAAGCTCTTGTAATTGCAGGGCCCTGGTGCATGGCAGCCACTCCAGCAATCCGTGCCTCTTGCTGCTGTACTGTGCATGCTCCAAATACTGCCTTTTGCATGTGGCTGCAGAGCTCTCAACTACTAAGCTCACTGCTTTCCTTATGCTTCCAGCAACCACAATGCCTGGGACACTTTTAAGATGGGACCTTAATGCTCTTTCCTTTTCTTTCTTCCTCTTGTCTGGTATCCATTTGCAAACAGCGCTCCTGTTGTCTCCAGGTAAGAGGTATCTAGCCCCTCTTTTCCACTTCATGCCAGTGCCATTATTTAGTTTAAGATCAACACCCTTCGATTGATGTAATAGGAACTGCAGGCTCAAGTTTACCTGACAAGTTCTTTTAAAGACTGGATTTTATTTCCCCACTTTTAAGTAATCATGAAAAAGTAGATGATTCCTTGAGCACCATTTCTTTTAATAGATGTGGTAAAGGCATAGATGGTCTTCTCTGGGACAAGGAATAAAAATTAAACTTATTAAAAAGATGGTGGATCACAGACTTCTCCTGAGTCTTAATTCATCCATCATCTCATGCTGTGGGGGGGAAAAGGGGTGAGAGTCAGAGCCAGAATCTCCTAATAGGATTGTGCTGGGATCTGGAATACTTTGATCCCAAGGGATCAAAGAGCTGCTGTGAGAACTTGAAAAGCAATTTTCAAAGAATCTGGAATTTTACTGATCATGGAGATCTTCCATCTTATCACAGCTAAGAACTAAATTGCTAGAATTTTGGTTCATTCATCATTGACCCTTGAAGTCACATGTGCCATGAACAGCAAGAAGAATTAGGATGGTATGGTGGTGGAGGAAGCAGTGTTCTGCCTGGTAATGGAAATTCTAGCAAATTTATTTTAAACAGATCTTCATGCAGAATCTAGATTCTGTGTAAGACACACACTACTTTGGCAGTGTACTTCCAAAAGTGGAATCCAATCATAAACAACATCCAACTTTGTGAGCAGACAGGAAATTGTTCCCAGCACGTCCAGTCACACTATAACAGAGTAGGCTATCCAATACTTTTCAATATGTTTTTTAAAAAAATCACTGCTGTCGAGTAGGATCCGACTCATAGTGACCCCTCCTTGGGTTTCCAAGATGGTATCACTACGGAAGTAGATTGCCCAACCTTCCTTCTGAGGAGTGAATGGTGGGTTTGAACTGCTAGCTTTCTGGTTAGCAGTCAAATGCCTTAGGCACCAAGCCACTAGAGCTCCTATATTTTAAACGAATGTCTTATTTTCCATCAAGTCTTTGAAAATAGAAAAATATTAAGGTCATTTAACAGACCAAGCATCTTATAGAGTTCATCGATATTCAGTCACCTACAGGCTACATCCTTGGTTTAAGGAGGGGAAGTATACATAGTAAGTACATTTTACCTCCTTGAAGCCTTAAATTTTAAAAATGTAGGTACCCCTGCATTCTTTGTTGGAAAAAAAAAATTAGTCCAGCTTCCTTGGCCCCTTGTTTCCCTTTTAAACCAACAGGAAAAGGGCTACCTGAAACTCCCTATATTCCACAGTTTTCCCCAGTGCTTTGATTTTGTAGCATTGAGTCTTCATTCTTCACTTCAGTCATCCTCTTGCCTGAGAAAGTATTTGGGTTTCTTTGTTTCAACTCTTACCTCCATCCTCCACCAACCACACACATATATATACCCACAATAAAGATTCTGATTTAACTTAAGCTTCTTTATACTTTACACTTTCACAAATACCAGTAGAAGCTAAAATGGAAATAGAGGGTGCGTTTTCCTAAATATTTCTGTCTGTGAACCTTTAATTCAGGAGCCCTTGATTAGGCATTAAATCCATTGGGCATCTCAGTCTTGTGGACAGATAAACATGAGGAGCAATGCCTGACGGTGAAAGATTGAGGGTACTTACACTCATCATGAGCAACACCACCAAGCTCAGGGTCTTTGAATGAGGATGCTGGCTGCCTTGTTCAACTGCTCCCTGAGGAGCATTCACAACAACCTGTTCTAGTCTGGCCTGGCAAGCTGTTTGTTCTTCCAATATTTGTTCAATCTCCCATCCTGTTAATTAGCTTATATTCTAATTTCTCTCTCTCTTGCATCCCGCCCCCGCACCCACACACATGCACACTTATTCCTATATCTGAGAGCTGAATATCTAGGTCACCCGAGATCACTTGTCATTTATTTTCTCTTATTCTGAAGAGTCAGATAAACTAGTGGCTGGTGTCACCATAGTCTTTTAGGTTGGACACTTATTGTTCTCTCAAAAAACTAACTTAATTTTAATTTAAAGGAATGATTACTATAAAAATAGAAAAGAGACAGAAATTATTGTCAAACCAAGACACTAAATCAGAGTTTCTTTAAAGGCATGTAAATCAATCAATTAATATATATATATATGAAATACCTCTGTGGGGCTGTGGGAGATCTAAAGTTACAGGAATGGTTATTTGTCAAAGAGATTTTTGCAGAAAGTTAGATGGAAAAGCTATGGACACAGAGGTGGACAGGTCAACAGGCAGATCAATATCCTGCTAGATGGATAGAGTACTAGAGTGATAGCTAGACAAGGGGTTAGACAGGTACATTTATATGTCACTGGGGAGCTCATTGCAGGGGTGAAGGGTTCTTGTGGCACATGTAAAGTGTGACATCGGGAACTGGGGAGGGAGGAATGAATAATGCTGTCATGGTGATGATGCCATTATGAGACGATGCCAAACCTGCAATGAGAGGATAAGAGTTCCTGTGCTTTGAAGGAATCTGAATTGCTTTTCCAAATGCTTTTTCTCAGAATGGCTTATAGTCTGCCTTTTAGGATACCTGGTGTCATAGCAAAACCACATGCACCCAGACTTATCTTCAGAATTAACTAATAAGACACTCCTATTCCATGGATTAAATGAAGCAAGTTGATAGAGAGTGTCTTCTGACTTGGAAGCATACAGAAGGCCATAGATCCTTGAGAAATAATTAATAATTTGTGAAAACAATCACCAGCACTAGAGGGAAGACAGCACCACGGACAGCTCCCAAGGATTTTGGAATTGTATTCTGTTTTGTGCCAGAAATACTGAGTAAAACAACCAGCTTGGGAATCCTCCACACATTCTCTTACTATCTTCATTCAGACCAACTGAGAAAAACCTTATGTTAAATATAAGTCTTTCCAGTGAATTCCTTCCCTTGCTATCTCAAGTGCCTCAGTCTCACTCCTCCTCTCACTCCACCAATTTCCTAGCTAGAGATAAAAGAAGATCTTCTTGGCCTCTGACTCATTTTGTCCTTGAGATTATCCAAGGAATAGAGAAATCCCCTGGGAGATTCACTGTGTGGAATGAAAGCTATTACAGAACTGAATAAAAGAATTAATTGTGTATGAGAACGTGGACTTGGATGGAAAGATGTTTAAATGAGCTCTGAAAGAAACAGACTGCCAAGAGCAATTTTCTAATCAAAAGGGAATAAAAAGATTCAATCTGTATTTCACTCTAATCCAGAAAGTATGTCTTCATGGTAAAGTGGTATTAAAATGGACTCACCAGCTAAAGTAGAAAATTCTGTAACTGTTCAACATGAGAAGGCACCACTAGGTAAATGAATCAAAGTGCTGAGGGACACAGGGAACGTCTCAAAAGAAAGGAAAGAAAGAACTTTATTGTGTTTTGTTTTTGAACAAATATTTGTGTTACAGAGGAAAAGTGCCTGATTCCTATAGAAATTCTGTGGGCCTTTCACTGGAGAGCCATGAAGTTTTTTGGGAATCCTTCCAAGTCTCTCATTGTGAGGATAATATTCACACGTATGAAATGCAGATATTTCTGGAAACATCCCTTCTTTTTCTCCTTCATAGATGGGATGATGCCAACAGTATTGGAAACAGATGTTAACATGAGTCAGTAGATACTCTCTTTGCATTAAATGTGCTGCTCTACTTCCTATCAAGAACTGTTATATTAAGTAGTTGAACAGGCAGTCAGGTTCAATGGTTCAAAATAGTTAAAGGTCAAGAGGTTTTACTATTGTTTCCAACTTCCCCAACATTACACCAAATGACTTGGGGATTTCATTTGGTGCTATTTATAAGAGGACCTTTGGGTCAAATTACCCACCTAAGTATAAAACAGGAACAGGAATGCTTATCCTAGACTTAAAGAAACTCTCTTATAGTTTGATGGTCATAAACATCTCAGCAGTTTATGAGAAGGGGCTCTAAAAAATACACAAAGTTCCCATTCCCAAGTGCTATTTGCTTTGTACCCACTGCCCACACCCAGTACCCTAAGCTGTAGTCTTCTTGGGAATGGAGAGTATGCTAAAGATAGTCTGATTTTGTTTTGTTGCAGAGGGGACAGACAGGAAGCTGACTGTGGAGGAAGAGGAGGCCAAGAGAATAGCAGAGATGGGAAAACCAATATTGGGTGAACATCCCAAACTAGAGGTCATCATTGAAGAGTCGTATGAGTTCAAGGTCAGGTCATCAGTGAGGTCTAATTAAAGAGTAGAGAAATGGGAAGGACACAGAGGAGTTTGGGTTTTGTTCCATTTTTGCCACTGAATATGTGAAGTTGAAACTGAACAAACCATTTACCTACCCTGGGCCTCAGTGTCATTTGTAACATGGAACAAATAGTGCTGACCATTTGTACCTCCTAGGAGTGTTGAAAAGAAAGACAATATGGAATATGGGACAAATGAGCTAGAAAGCCCCTAGCTGTATCATCACTTTTGTTTAAGTATATTTTTAAAGGAAAGATACTAAAATCCACTAGCACAGACAAGATTTATTGACATCATTATTATTATTCTCTGTTGTAATCCAAAGAATCCAATGTCCAAAATTAAAACCAAAGAAAAGGGAAATAGAAATATTGTATCATAAATTATTACCCAAGATCATTCCAAGCATAGCTTTCAGAACCTATGTGGGGGGCCCCTGGAATGTGGGACATCTTTTATTCCCATGAAGTCCAAGACTCCTCGATGGTTCTGAGCATTCTAACTCCTCATGGTTCCAAGTCTTTTTTTTTTTTTTATCCTTGGCAGAGTACAGTGGACAAACTAATCAAGAAGACAAATCTAGCCTTGGTTGTGGGAACCCATTCCTGGAGGGACCAGTTCATGGAGGCCATCACTGTCAGTGCAGGTAAGAATGGGCTCAAGATGGGTTCAGACTCTGCTGGGAGAAGCAGGCAACATCCAAGAAGGAGCAGCATAGTCCACATCAATAGGGAAGTGCTATTTTTGCAAAGCCCTATGTGTTCAGTTTTCCCAGATCTCGTCCTAGATGTTTACCTCTTCCACTGGGTCACCTTGAGAAAGAATCACAGGGTAACTAAAATAGTGTGGTTTTTATAGTTGGTGGCTACCTCTGGTTTCAAATTCTGGTTCTTCTGTATGAACTTGGACAAGTTATTTAACATCTCTGAGCCTCAGTGTCTTTATCCAAAACAGGGCTATTAGTGTCTTTCTCAGAAAGGCATTTTGTCAAACAGAATCTGGTACTTAATTTCTTAGTGCTGCTATGAAAGAACAGAAATTTATTTTCTCAGAGTTCAAGAAGGTAGAAATCCCAATTCAGGGCACCAGCTCTAAGGCTTCCTCTCGGTGGGCTCTGGGGAAAGGTACTTCTCTCAGCCTCTGTAACCCTGCTGTTTTTTAGTTCCTTAGTGGTCTCTGTGTGGCATCTGTCCTTCCCACATTTGTGCTTACTTCTCTCTGTATCTTATCTGCTCTTTTTATGGGACATACTTTACTCTACTATGGCTCCATTAACATAACAGAGAGAACCTTATTCTCCAATGGTATTACATCCACAGAAGTAGGGGTTAGGACTCCAACACATATTTGGGGTGGCGGGGACACACAGTTTACTCCATAACAGGTACCAAACAAGTACTCAGTAATTTCTGGTTTCCATCATTGCTTTCTCTTGTTCATTTATTTTCCCTTTTCTGTAAAATGGGGGATAATCCAGATTTAGAGCCTTAGGGATCAGGAGTTTGTAAATTGCTTGGCACTGACTCTCAGAAACCCCTTGCCTGGATGATTGCACACCTCTCCTTTGGCATGTGATAGGTCCCCTCTGTGGTGTCAACTTGCATGTTCAGGAACCCCGAAGGCACTACATATTTTTAGGAACGGAGATAGAAAGGCTTTCCCCACCACCAGCATTTCCTAACCATACTACTGACCCACCTTGTCCTGCCTCAGCAAAGTACAGAGAGTGCTACTGGCCTTTTCTTTTTCATGAGGTTTTGTTGTCATAGCAACCCACAGGGTCATATCCCTGAGGCCCTGGAACCAGAGCAAAAGTACAGCCAGGAAGAGAGGTTTGCTGCTGCTGCCCCTACTGATGCCCCAGTTTTCACACTGTCTGCTTTGGATCCTTCAGGCTTTCCCCTCTGCTGACCTTACTTTGCCCCTAAAACGCAATAAACAGAATGTAGGCCACATAATCTACCCTCTCCTTGTATAAACGAGGGAATTGAGGTTCAGAAGCGAGACGTTAATTTACCGCGGGGTAAACATTTTCTTCATGGCAAAGCTGGAGTTAGAATCCAAGTGTCCTGACTCTTACTCTTTGGAAACCCAGCTTCCACTGATGGTGCCCAAATATTACAGAGGTTGCCTTTGACAAGGCACCAGCAGGCCTCAGCATGCCCTCTCGCCCTGGACTGCTGACCAGGTAATTCTGCCCAACTTTCCTGCAAGGACTAGCAAAGCCCATTCCCACTCTGCCCCACGGGATATTTGGAGGATGACACTGGCTCTCTGGAGTGCTGCATGATCTAGAATGACAGCTGTCTCTCTGAGGGTTCAGAACCAAGGTGGATACTGCAGCAGACAGGTTGGAGAACCAGAGAGGAGCCCCACTGGTGCCCAGTAAAGAGAGGGCATGCAGAACCGGTCGTGCTTTTCCTCATCTAGGTAACCTGCTCCAGTTTCCTTTCTTTCCCACTGCCTGTCCCTCTAAACTCTTTCACCTTATTTCTTTTAAATTTTATTGTGATTATGTGTATATATGTGTGTGTGTGTGTGTGTGTTTGTATATATGACATAAAATTTGCCATTTTAACCATTGTTAAGTGTACAATTCAGTGACATTAATTACATTCATCATGTCGTGTAACCATCACCACTCCTATTTCCAAAACTTTTCATCGCCCCAAAGAGAAATGCAGTACCCCTTAAGCAACAACTTCCCTCCCCTCTCCCTCTAGCCCTTAGTAACCATTAATACGTTTTTGTCTCTATGCATTTGCCTATCCTCGTGATACAGTGGTTACGTGCTTAGCTGCTAGCTGAAAGGTCAGCAGCTCAAACCCACCAGCTGCTTCATGGGAGGAAGACGTAGCAGTCTGCTTCCATAAGGATTACAGCCTTGAAAACTCTACTGTGTCCTATAGGGTTGCTATAAACTGGAATCAAATCAACAGCATTTTTTTTTTTTTATGAGTTAAGGTGTTTCATGTAAGTGGGATGATACAATATTTGTACTTTTGTGTTTGATTTATTTTACTTATTATAATATTTCCAAGGTTCATCCCCATTGTAGCATGTATCAGAACGTTCTTTCTATTTATGGCTGAATAATATTGTAAGTCCAAAAAGGGCATGGGGAAGCATCTTTAGACCTCCTCTAACTTCACGAAGGGAAAAGAGAATCACTATCAGTACCAACAGCCCAGGGCTGATTCCTATGAGGCAGAAGGCAGACATGCCACCACCCTCCAACCTTTTTACCAGTTCTGGTACTATGATCCCTCCCACTGCACTCTACTTCTCTGCTGGGTTATATAATTCCTTGCAATGGCCACACAGAACTCAACACACAATACTCACAATTACGGGGTTTATTAGGGAAGTAACAGGTTACCATTTAGGTTCAGAGACACTCAGGATATAATTCGTCAGTCAGAATAGCCTCCACTTGGCTATGCTGCCAGGCACACCTCTCTTTGACCCTTGGCCTCTCCACTAGGCCTCTGTCCTGCTCAGGTGAGTGTTACAAAGCTCTTTTAACTCTGCCAGTAGGTGCACCCTACTCCTCCAGCCAGCCCCCTGTCCAACGGCAATCGGCTTTCTCATTCTTTGGGCCGGTAAGCCCGCTGTTCTGTCTCCTGCTGGTATCCTGGTTCTGCTGCCTCTTCTGCCATCATTTCAGCACTGGTATCTCGGGTCCAAGGATCCACTCCACTCCCAGCTCTTCTCTGTTTTCATGGCAGTGAGATCCCCCTTTCCACTTCTAGGATGGCTCATCTTAAGCCTAGCAAGATAGCAAAACTGCCCATTTCTCACTTTAGGGTTCCATACGCCTTATTCCCATGGTTCCACACCACAAGTGTGCCACGTACCTTAATTTACATTATTAACAAGTTTGGGTACCAGTCCCTTTGGTCGGCCACAAGCGCCTCACGTTTACATAGTTATACCCAGGCGCCTGGTGGGAATCACAAAGACCGTGGCTAGAAGAGCCATATAAAATAATTCCCTGCACTGCAGTATGCCTTGACCACATTTTGTTTATCTGCTCATCTGCTGATGGACATTTGGGTGGTTTCCACCTTTTGGCTGTTACAAATAATGCCACAGTGAAATTGGTGTACATGTACATGTTTGAGTCCCTACTTCCAAGGCTTTTGGGTATATATTTAGGAGTTTCTCAGGAGTCTTGCTGAGTCATATGGTAATTCTATGCTGTACTTTTTGAGGAACCACTGAACTGTGTAATGTGGCTGTACCATGTTATATTTCCACCAATGATGGATGAATGTTCCAGTTTTTCCACATCCTCACAACACTTGATATCTTCCATTTTAAAAATAATAACCATAAGGCATCTGACTGCTAACCAGAAGGCTGGTGATTCAAACCTACCATCCACTCCTCAGAAGGAAGATCGGGCAATCTACTTCTGTAGAGATACTGCCTTGGAAACCCAAGGAGGGGTCGCTATGAGTCAAATCGACTTGAAGCAAGTGAGTTTGGTTTTTTTGGAGTGGGTGTGAAGTGGTCTGATGACAAATGACCTTAAGTATCTCTTCATGTGTTTATTGACCATTCGTATATCTTTTTTTAAGAAATGTCTGTTCACGCTGTATGCTCATATTTTAATTGTGTTATCTTTTTGTTGTTGAGTTGTAGGAACTATTTCCCACCCTATCTCTTAATCTTTCTTTTTTCTTCCATTTTCTGTCTTTTATCCCCCACTCTCCCTTGATGCCCTGAATTCAAATTGACTGAGGAGGCCAATCCAGCTCACTTCCCATTCCCAACTATTTTCTGGTTTCCACACCCTGTGCCTCACCAGCTGCCCAGAAGAAAGCTGGAGTTCCCTTCCAGCTGATGATGCCTGTCATGTGGGTTGGACGTGACGATTCTCGGGAATGAGGGTCTGAGCTTGTTGCCCTTTTCTGGGCCTGTTTGTCTTCCTCCAGCAGGGGACGAAGATGAGGATGAATCAGGCGAGGAGAGACTGCCATCTTGCTTTGACTACGTCATGCATTTCCTGACGGTCTTCTGGAAGGTGCTGTTTGCCTGCGTGCCCCCCACGGAGTACTGCCACGGCTGGGCCTGCTTTGTCGTCTCCATCCTCATCATCGGCATGCTCACCGCCATAATTGGGGACCTGGCTTCCCACTTCGGCTGCACCATCGGCCTCAAGGACTCTGTCACAGCTGTAGTCTTTGTGGCGTTTGGCACCTCTGTGCCAGGTGAGAGTGAGGAGTGTCAGGCTTATAAAGAGGATGTTATCTGGTTCATGTGACCTCTGCACTTTGCCATCTCAGATCTGAACTTAACAAAACCTATGCCTTTAAAGTGCACAACAGTCCATCAAAGGGATTCATGATAATATTAATAATGATAGCCAACACTTGCTGATTATTTTTGATGTGCCAAACACTATTTATACTAAGCAATTTACATATGATATCCCATGTAATTCTCACTAAAACCCTATTAAATAGGGACAGCTATTATACCCATTTGATTGTGAGGAAACTGAGACCCACAGAAGTGGCCCATTTCAAAACCTCTACATTATATGAATAGGCCAGAAATAGTGGAATTCAAAAAATATACCTATTGTTCTCCCTCCTTTTCCCACTGGCTATCAGTCTTTGAGACACCGAAGATTAGATTGCTTGAAGATGTCATAAAAGAAGTGCACACCAAAATTCTTGGCCTCCTCTGCCTTGGAAGGGTACCTGTGAGTACGGAGTGTCTCCCAGCAGAATAGAAGCTTAGCGACCTCTTATCCTTCCATATGATGTATTACATATTCTGTTCTTTTCTCTTATAAACACTCAGAGTCAAGCAGGAGTGGGCATTCATTTACTCACTTATTAGACAAATATTGATTAAGCACCTCTTATGCCTGATACAAATTGTGCTAACTGTTGAGGACAAGATGAGAGGCTGACCGACCTGCTTTCCTCTCCACATGGAGTTTATAATCTAATGGAGGAGACTCCACTCAAGCACTATAGTTAAAATGATCTTGATCAGTTTTATGAAGAAAAATCTGAGGTGCTAGGCAGGTGTAGCACAGACAGTCCTGGGCTAGTCTACGGTCAGGAATGACTTCCAAGGGAAGTTACATGTAAGGCCTGAGACAAGCAGGAGTTAACAGGTGAATAAGATCTGCAGAGCCCAGGTCCCTTACTCAGCTTACTCGGGGTCCTCTGCATCCTGAATTCCTGCCAGGAACTGGCTTCCCAACTGCCCTGGGAAGCAAAAAAAGGGCATCCTCATGGGGAGGTTAGGCTGAATCTCGTTAGACAAGACTCATGCAACCTGCACCAAGAGAAATCTATTCTGTTCCAAGAAAACCTTTCCTTCTGGAGAGTAACTGAACCTATATCATCTCCTATTAGGAAAACTTCTTTCTAAAATCTCAGCACAAATCAGGGGGATTATTTGAATAATAGTGATGCAGGAGGCTTGGCTGTCACTGAATGCATTGGGTAGTAGGATGGTAGATGGGTGAACTGGAGAAGGTTTTGCAGAGTTGATGACCTGTGATCTCTGCTCTGCAAGCCTTTTGGAAACTGAACTATTAAAGAGAATGAGTGATTGGGGAAAAGGGGCTGACACGGGGAGAAATAGCAGAGGATCAGAGGCAAAGAAGCAAGTCATAGGCAAGGAGGGGAAGAGTTTTCCTTGGGAAAGCTGAGAAATTGGCAACAATGAGGCCAGCCAGGACATGCTAGGCAGGGAAGTAACTTAGGGACACTTCCAGGTCCTTGCACTTGGTCCAGAGATTAGCTGACAGCACTAGGGGCTTTAGGAAGGTCTCTTATGGACCACTCAGCTGGTTTAAAGGCTCTGAATAAAGTTCTTTGGATATAGGGTAATGGTATGGAAAGAGCTTTTACATGAGATTGTAGAGCCAAGTCTCTTGTTTACTTTCTATGTGACCTTGGGTATATGTCTTGGCCCTTATAATCTTTACCTATAAAATAAAAAGATAGGCTAGATGTTCCCAATGGTCTTTCAGTACCTACAATTTGTGCCAACATCTAAAGTCAAACATCCTGCAAGGCTGTGTGATCCATATGAGAATAGCAAAGGCAGAGCCTGCCTTCCTTGAGTACATAGCCCACCTTGTGAAAGATCCTGGGCCCCAGCATACCCGCTGTCCCCATAAATCCAGAACCTAGTACAGTATTGATCAGTCACAATCTGTGATACACAAGTGAATGCCCTGTATGGCAGTTACCATCCGGTATCTTCCCAGGGTGTCAAGGCTCCCACTGGAGATATTTCGGGCTAGTAAACTCCCTTACTGAGAAAATAGTCAAAGAGGAATGTTAAGCCTACTAGAGTAACTTATCAGAACCAGACACGCCCTTAGGAATCTTCTAGTCTCCTGCAGATGAGAAACCAGAAGCCCAAACACTCAAGTGCTAGCCCCCAAGCCTTGGCCTCTCATTCCTGGTCTCTATCAGGACTTTGAAGTAGTTTGAGCCAACAAAGAGAAACCAGGAGAGACTGGAATTTGCAAGATGTGGGTGCCTGGATCAATAACTGGAATGGGAAAAATTATAGATCAAAGCCCTGGAATGAAAGACTTCGAAGACGCGTAGTGAGCCCTTTCAGGAGGCTAATGCAAGAGATTGGAATATTGCCAGGACTGTGGAGAGCAACACACATTCAAAGTGGCATGGTTGGCCACCATCTTTGAGTGGGACATTGCTGTTTCCAACTGCCAGGCAAGAGATTTGGTTGCTATGCAACATGCATGGTGCTCTTGCTTTCTAAGAGGGAGATTAAGTTTCCAGCAGGACATCTAGTTGTGATTTTCCATTCAGGTTTTGGTTCCAGGCACTCACATTTTGCAAATTCCACTCTGTTCCAGTGTCACTTCCTCAACCATGACTGAACTGGGGAGAACCCTTTGAAGCCCTAGTCTACCCATTGGCCCAAGCTGCTTCTTGAACATACTCAAGGATAGGTCCTTCCTGGGCCTACCTCACCTCTCCCCATCTCTCAGCCTCACGCCAGCTCCCGTTTGTCTCTGCCCTTTTCCAGATACGTTTGCCAGCAAAGCAGCTGCCATCCAGGATGTGTATGCAGATGCCTCCATTGGCAACGTCACAGGCAGCAATGCTGTCAACGTGTTCCTGGGCATTGGTCTGGCCTGGTCCGTGGCCGCCATCTACTGGGCCCTGCAGGGACAGGAGTTCCACGTGTCGGCTGGCACACTGGCCTTCTCTGTAACCCTCTTCACCATCTTTGCATTTGTCTGCATCAGTGTGCTCTTGTACCGGAGGCGACCTCACCTGGGTGGGGAGCTTGGTGGCCCTCGTGGCTGCAAGCTGGCCACGACTTGGCTCTTTGTGAGCCTGTGGCTCCTCTATATACTCTTTGCCACGCTGGAGGCCTATTGCTACATCAAGGGGTTCTGAGCCACAGAACAAAGGCTCGAAGAGGGCAGGCCTAGGACTTCTCCTAAGAGAAGGGCACCTCCCCACCAGTGACCTCTCCAGGGTGAGCAGCCTGAAGAGGCAGCATCAGGACCCACGCCCCGGAGCTTCACTCGACCTAGGCCCTGGCAGTGAACTGAAAGGGCAAAGTCTTAATCAAGCAAACAGAATGGAGGAAACACCCACTTTACAAAGTATTTAATGAAGTACAAACCAACAACAGCAACAAATCCACCTCCACCCTATCTTTCCACCCATGTCCCCAGCTCATAGCAAAGGTCAGATTGCCCATCCAACTCATTACATCACTCCTCTCTCACTCAGCTGATGAGGTGTAGAAATGAGGCATGGCCATGTGGCTGGTTTGGGGTTCTCTTTGTTTTGTAATCATTATTATGTATGTTTTCATTTTACATCAGGTTTTGCTTATTGTTGGTTGTTTTTTTATTTTTTTATTTTTATTTTTTTTAGCTTTGTTTTGTTTTGTCTTGTCTTTTCTTTCTGAAGTTAATGACAAAGGCGGCATGGAAGAAGTCAAGGTCTGAGCCAATGGATAAAGGCAGGATGTTTCAGACACATACCCTTTCACTCTCTTGGGTAACAGCTGTCTCTTGACTCCATTAAGGTCCTGTTCCCATGTCTTCTTTTCTATGGCTCTTTTGAAGGACTGATGGCATTGAGGTGGAAGAAAGCTTACACAGCATGGGGGGCATGAAAGAACAGTTGGAGCAGGACATGTCTACGATGAAATCCAGTCAACAAGCAGAGTGTTACATGCTGTGTCCAAGCCTTGCAAATTCTGTGTGCCTCGTTGTGTTCTCGTTATGTCTATATGTTTATCCTTCAGGAAGAGCCACCAAGTGGAGATGTGGGGCAGAACTAGGAACGGGATGTGATGACCAAAGGCAGCTGGGGAAACAACAGGGATCTATGCTTTCTTGAATATCTTTGGCTTTGTGTCTGAGGCAAGAGAGAAGAGATGTACAACTAGTGCGCTATTTAAGGGGAAAGATTATATTTAAAATGTCAATGCTTCTGAGAAATGTCAGCTTCACCACCCCCTCACTTCCTAATGCTCCCTACTGAGAGGGCTGGCTACATTTCTTGAAGTAATGCAAAAACTTAGAAACTTACAGGAAAACAAGGGGCTCTTTCACCTCTCTTAGACCCTCAGGTCACATTGTAAAGCATTTTCACAGGATAAGAACTGGAATTCTTCATTTCTCCCACATTCTTGCTGTTTTTTAAACCTCATAAAGCTTGTTCTCCAGCCTGTGGGGGTATTTCTTGAGCCAGTGAGAGGAATCTTAGTTGCCATAATAACATGGAGCCTGGGTTTATAGGGAAAGTATTGCCATGCCCTACAGACCTTTTGTTAACAAATTTTGAGAGGACCTGGCTTTACACACACACACACACACACACACATAGGAATAAACACAGATACAGAATCACCACAGAACTGCCCACAGATCTTCAGGCTTTTTGCATTGACATGAATACATTTTTTAAGGGGGAAAAATAAAGAAATAAATAAAGCACCTGTTTAATTTTAAACACATTTTTTTAAGAAAAAAAATAACTAAAAAAGAAACAGTGCTCATGTCATAAATTATGTTGACAGTTGCCAGTGGAAATGTTGGGTTGGTTTTAAAAAAAAAATAAAAGCTATACTTATATCTCTCTAAATATAAAGCTTGCTTCTCCCCATGTTTCTTGAGCGAAAGGTCCAGAAGGCTACCTTGGGTTTCTCTTCCTGAGCAGGTGTGACTGAGGTCAAGGTGCTGTCTCCCATTACACTCAGATGCCAATGTGCCCAACCTGGTGTTTTGTTTCCTTTTTTAGCAAAAAAACTTCATCACTCCCAGGGAAATATCACCTGTCGAAAGCTGAAGAAACTGGAAGACATAGGTAGTGGTGTTGTGATAATTAAAGAGGAAGGAATGTTTTATCTTAGAAAAGCACAATGAAGAAGGATTCAAGCTAGAAAAATATCCCCCTATATTTATTACAATACGGAGCTCTGGTGGTGTAGTGCCTAAGGCACTTGACTGCTAACCAGAAGGTTCAAATCCACCAGCCACTCCTCGGAAGAAAGGTTGGACAATCTACTTCCGTAGTGATACCACCTCGGATACCCAAGGAGGCGTCACTATGAGTTGGATCCAGCTCCATGGCAGTGAGTTATATTTATTGCAATAGAACAAACTACCAAACCAGTTGCCATCAAGTCAACTCCAAGTGATGGAAACCCCATCTGCTGCAGAGTAGAACCACATTCTGCAGGATTTTCAAAGCTATGACCTTTTAGAAGCAGATTGTTGGGCTTTTCTTCCAGGGTGCCTCTGGATAGGTTTGAACTACCAGCCTTTATAGTTAGTTGTCGAGTGCTTAACCCTTTGCGCCACCCAGGTACTCCACCATTCATCAAACATATATATATTTTAAGCACCTTAAATTCACTGAACAACATTCTGGTGATATAAATAAGAGTAAACACAGAAACTGACCTCAAGAAACTCAGTTGTCTAGATGGAGAGATAAACATTGTTTTAATTAATGCTCTTTGTGTAATAAGAAACAGAAACTTATTAAGCTAGTTCAAAGAAATTGAGGCAGCAATACTGTGATGACCTGGTGGGGGATATTGTGGAACTCAAATAAGAAAGTACAGTCAGGCCATGGGAGATTGCAGGCCCTTAGAAGAAAAGGCCATTCTCTCCATTTTCCCAATATCACATAGGCTCTTCCATCCTTGCTGCTTTCTGGTGCTAGGCCTCTCCTCTTCCTCTGCTTTGCTTATCTTGCACCCCACCCCACCTTCCCAATATCACATAGGCTCTTCCATCCTTGCTGCTTTCTGGTGCTAGGCCTCTCCTCTTCCTCTGCTTTGCTTATCTTCCACCCCACCCCACCCCCCCAAAAAAGAAAAAGAAATAATTTGGAGAAACAGTGACCATTAAGTCACACAGATTCCTCTGTGACAAAGATATCTGTTAACCAAAAACTATTCAGAGTTTATCTTGCAAATAATTTAACTTTCGGTAATTTCCCTTTCTTCCTGAGTGATAATTGTAAAACTTGCATTTACTGAGTAGTTGGGGTGCCTTTATTA
Organism: Orycteropus afer afer; assembly: GCF_000298275.1. NCBI lineage: Eukaryota > Metazoa > Chordata > Mammalia > Tubulidentata > Orycteropodidae > Orycteropus > Orycteropus afer. The sequence goes on along the minus strand of NW_006921675.1, from coordinate 8,727,012 downwards.
TTTGAAAACCTCTGGACTAGACAAGAGGGTTTGTGAATGAATGGCAGGGGGTAGTCAAGCCACAGAGATCACCTAGTAACTTGAGCTGATCTCAGAAAGGAGGTTAAGATTAGCCAGTGGTTAATTTCTAATCATTTTCTTTTTCCTTCCTTAAAAACTCATAGCAACTGGCCCAAAATGAGTCTTTATTTTCT
>NW_006921675.1:8713817-8726718 GCF_000298275.1 Orycteropus afer afer | reverse complement strand
ATGCAAATAAAAATCATAGCTCTGTGCCGTGAGTGCTCTAAAAGAGACATGAACAGTACAGAAGGAGAACAAGGAGAAGAAGCACTAGCTCAGCCGGGAAGAGTTCAGAAAGACTTCATAGAGAATGTAGCATTTAAGTGGGATGTTGAAGGACAGGTAACTAGTGATTTACCTTCATGGGAGTTGGGCACAGACAGACAGACAAGAGGAGCAGTACCCTTGAAGGCTGCGGGGAGCAACAGGATATGGCATAGCCTTGGTGGTAGTTGGTATGGCTAGAATATAAGGTCCAAGAAGATTAGGACAGAGGAAGGTAGCTCATGTCTGTGGCCCCACTTGTGTACTCTGCTTCTGATTTGAACCTGTCTGCAGTGGGCTCCTGAGAAAGTTTTAGGCTATGGAGTGATGTTATCAAGATCATGTTAAAGGCTGTTCTTTCTCTCTTTCCAGAATGTGGGTTTTCAGCCCTTTTCCTGGGCTTAACTATTAGGCAAACAGTGGGACTGAGAAAGCAGCATCAGGAATACAAGTCCTGCTGTGGAAGATAACAACTGGATAGCAGTGGGATTTGTAGATAAAATCACCCACAGAAGCAGGCAGGGAGAAGGGTTTGGCTAGAAGGTGTTTTGTCAACTACTAAGTTGCAAATGCAAAAATGCCTTTTAGCTGATTAAATGGTAGATGCAAAACCATCAAAGCCATTTGTGTCTTTCTCTCCCCTTTTATGTGTCATTTCTGAATTATCCACATGTTAGGCTTTGCCAAGAGAGAAGCTGGGATAGACTATAGGGAATGAGGAGGAGGTTTGAGGGGAACAGCCTAGGAATCTGAAACTTAGGATGCTAGGCTGGATGACACCCCTAACTAGTTCTGTGGTCTTGAGCCAGTCACTTTTCTCTGGATGCAAGTTTCCTGAACAACAAATGAGGTTTTAATAAATGATCTCTGAAGTCCATTGCTTCTTGCTTTAACGTTGGGATTCTAGAACATGTACAAAAGCAGTTGTGTGTGTGCATGTGTGTAATTACACTGCTTGTCAATCTTATTTGACTTACCATTGTAGGTTACCCTCTGCTCCTGAAGCTCCTTGCTCAGCTTAAGATGCCGAGATCATTAGTTCTAAACTTATCAGAAAACTGGACTCTCATAGTTTCATTTTTCTTCCCAGGAATATTATGAGACTACCAAGAGTCTACAAGGAGCTCTGGTGGTGCAGTGCCTAAGGCACTTGACTACTAACCAAATGGCTCGTGGTTCAAACCCACCAGCCACTCCTCGGAAGGAAGGTTGGGCAATCTACTCCCATAGTGGTATCACCTTGGAAACCCAAGGAGGGGTCGCTATGAGTCGGATCCAACTCCACAACGAGTTTAATGAGTATCAAACAAGAAATGATGGACAGTTTAGCCTGACATGTATAAGCTCCTTTTCACATGCTCTGTGACATGTTGCCAAGCCCCAGGTTCTATGGCAACCTGCCCTTTCTTGCACCATGTTCAGGAACAGTCACTCATTTGGAGCATTAGCCTTTTTGAGTCTTTAGCGACTATTCTTTGTCCATCACTGGTAAGGCATCTCTCCTTCTGGCTGTTGTACAATAATTTGAGAGAGAGAGAGAGAGAGAGAGAGAGCGAGCCCGGGTGGCCACACTCACTCTGAAGATGCCATCTCTCTTTTTCCTTCAAGGAAACATTGGTCAGAATTTCTTTCATTGAAGAACCCAAAGTAATTCACTGATTCTATTGTAATAAAAATCTTGTGAGAGAGGCAGGGAAAATCATGATTATCCCTGTGTCACAGATGACAAAGGAGACAGACAAAGCTTGGGGGTGTGCCCAGCGTACAGCAGCAGCTGAGCACAGAAAACAATTCCTTGGCCCTGTTGCCTGTACATTACTCCTTGTGAAACAACACAGCAAGCCATTGCACGTGTGCACCGTCCGTGCTTTTTTCCTGACTGAGCCACCGCATTCCCGTGCCTGATTCATTGAATTGACCTGGGGCAATGTGGATTTTTCTTTTTTTTTCCAGTTGTTTTTGGCTCATGGAAAGGAGTCATGGCAACCCAATGTGTGTCAGAGTTGAATTGTGTTCCACAGAGTTTTCAATGGCTAATTTTTCAGGTACAGATCACTAGGCCTTACTTCTGAGGGGGCCCTGGATAGACTCCAACCTCCAACCTGTCAGTTAGCAACAGAACACATTAACCATTTGTACCACCCAGGGCCAAGGTAATGTCAACTAGTGACTTAGAAAATTCAAAGTTCATTTCTTACTCATAGGGGAATGTGTGCCCAACAAGGAGGTTTCAGCAGGTGGCTTTCGCCCTTATGGTAATTCAGGGACTCAGCTTTCCTACATGTTGTGACTCAGCCATTGCCTAGGGCCTTGGAGTCTTCTTTATCCAGCTGGCAGATGGGAAGAAAATTAAAAGAGGCACACACTCCTCTTCCAGCCTTGACTCCAATGTGGTGCTCATCATTGTTGCTCTTATCCCATTAGAAAATCTTTAGCAAACCCAAATGCAAAAAGACTGGAAAATACAGCCCTTGACTGGGCAGCCACAGCCCAGTAACAACACTACACTACAGACGGATGAAATTTTGATGAATGGTACCCGTCTCTTCCACGAGTCTTCTGTGATAAAAGATAGGTGTTTTATTATCAATGGCCAAGAGCAATTTCTGGTCTCACACTGACACACACAAACCTTTTATCTACATGAAATTTCATGGTTTACAAAAAAGCTTTCATAGACACTTATTTAACTTGAGTCTGATAAGAACCACAAGAGGTAGACATTATTATTCTCATTTTATCAGTGAATTTCCAGGAGGTTAAACAATCACCCAGGAGCACACAGGTAGTAAGAGGCAGGGCTCAAACTCAGGTCTTCTGGTTCCAAATCCAAAATCTACTCAGAATATCCTAACCTTTCTTGGCAAGTACCAGAACAAAGGTTCAGACTTATAGAATGTTGGGGTCTATCTGTCCAGTGAAAGAGCTACACAGAGTGTCCTCAGCCAGTGCCCAGGGAAGGCAGGTGAGAGAGCCAGCTGGTAGCTGGTCCTCTCTTTCTCCTTCAATCTTCTCCTCCCCTTTGTCTCCTTCCTTACTGATCAGTGAGCTTCCTCTAGGGGCAGCTGAATGGGCTGATGGGCCAGGGAAGAGCCAAGGCCAGGCTGGTGGAAATTTCCAAGAGGGAAATCTCATGATTAAGAGATTTGGGTTGAGGACCTAATTACTGAGAATGAACAATGGAGAATTACCTCGCCCCAGGGAGAAGTGTTTCAAAAGCCATCTTCTTGAGAAAGGGTATCAAAAAAGGACTGCTGGAAAGCTTTCCTGGTAGGTATGTCATTTGGCATTTATGGACTTTTCAAGAGTGGGGGAATCAACCAGGCTTTATAAGAAATGTGGTTAGCTTTTACTGAGAACTTGAAAGGAATTCTTCATTCTTTCTTAAAAACATGGAATGGAGGATCCCCAAGGTAAAATAATGCTAGCATCTCAAAATCCTAAGATTCTGATTTCCAATCTTAGTCCTTTCTGCTGTATTTCAAGTCCTTTTTACTTCAGCTTCAGTGTAAACAATAGGAGCTGGTTGCACTCCTGCTGCTCTCACAATTACCTTTGTTACAACTGCATATTACATGACTGGAGTTGTGTTTATCATGCATGATGACTATTCATTCTTTCCTATGACCAGCACCTCCAGGCCGGTCCTTATTCTCAATCTTTCTTTCTCTGGGTCAAAGGTTCCAATGTAGTGGCCAGCAGGTATAACATATTGAATCCAGCCAGTGCTTTTTTTGAAAAATAGTTGTCAACATTTCAAAACTGAAATATTTTGTGTAAAAATCTAGATTTAGGCTTCTCTGGGCACATGAAGTGGCCATTCCCACATGACAACAACCCCATGAAGCTGATAAATGGCCACCCCATGTGTGGTTACCAGGATTTAAGCTCTCAGAGTCCCTACCTGGCCACATGTCTCATTCATATGACCTGCCTGACCCCTGTAAAGACCTGTGTCTGTTACACCTGCTATGGGGTGAAGGCTAAAAGCACTGTGTTTTGGCCTTTCACATGTTGGTGCTTGTATCCGGCACTCTGTGGAGTTTGAATCCCAGTTCTACCATTTTCACCTGTTGTGTGATTTTAAAGGATGGATTCCACCTCCCTAAGCCTCAGTTTCCCCAATCTAAAAATACAGTTGTTGCAAAGTTAAATGGACCAATTTTTTTTTAAGTTTTTATTGTGATTTGGATGAAAGTTTACAGAGCAAATTCATTTTCCATACAGCAGTCCCTACCCATGCTGTTTCATGACATTGATTGTAATCTCCATAACATAATAACTCTCTTCCTACTCCCTCCCTGTGGTTACCTTTTCTCCATGTCCTTATGCATTCCTGCCCTCTGAGCTATCTCTCTGTGCAAATACTGCCCTTTTGTTCTCACCAGGAGTGTACCTACCTGATGTAAATGTTCACCTTATACACCTATTACTTGGCTGGAAGCTGTGGGAGTGAGTTCAATTCCAGGCCCAATAGGGTGACTAGGGGCCATGGTCTCAGAGGTTTGGCCCGTCTCTATCAGACCAGTAAGCCTGATCTTATGATTTTGAGTTTTGTTCCACATTTTTCTCCCACTCTATCGAGGAACTCCTTTTTTGAGCCCTTTCCAAGTGGTCGTTGGTGGTAGCTACACACAATCTAGTTCTTCTGGTCTCGGAGTCATGGAGGCTGAGGTTCCCATGGTCCACTAGTCCCTTGGATTAATTGTCTCCATATGTCTTTGGTTTTCTTTGTTCTTCTTTGCTCTGGATGAGGAGAGACCAATTGTTGCATCCAGATGGCCACTTGCAAGCTTTTAAGACCCCAGTCACTACTCACCATAGTAGGATGGAGAACAATGTTTCTGTTTACTATGTTATGCTAATTGAGCTTACTGTCCCCCCATGACCATGGTTAAATGGACCACTTTTAAAGGCAACTACCATAGTGGTCAGCACCTCGTATGTACTCTGAACACGTTCATTTCCTCTCTTTTCACAAAACTGGCTGTGGTAAAATTCCTTAGAAAGTTACACTCATGCTATCAGGCTCTGAAAATTTCCAGGAACCCCAGAAACACTGAGGGAGGGAGATGGATGACCTCTGGTCAACACATCCAACTTGACAGCCCTCCGTATGTTAGACAGCAGGCTACATAGAGTCTTCCATGGTAATAAGTAATGTAAGTGATGGTGGGCAGAAACAACTTGTGGACTTCATGGAGTTGGGAGAAGTCAAGCAATATGCCCAAGATCACAAGTAAGTGGCAGGGCTATTTGTAAAACCTACATCTACCATATACCAAAGTGATTGTTCATTATCTTTGTATGCACTTGTTGGTTATGTGAGACAGGCATTATTTACTTTCATAGTAATAATGAGGAAACCGAAGATCATGAATAGTATGATTCATCTTGGTTTGCCCAGGATAATCCTGGTTTTAGCACTGAAAGCCCTTGTTCCAGGAAACCACTCAGTCCCATGTAAACTAGGATTATTGTGATAATCCTATATAGCTAGTAAATAGTGGACCTTATACTTGAACCCAGATATCATGAATCTACTGTCCCATGGGCCAACTGAGCAGGCATCAGGTGGCTAAAGGGTGATGCATCCACAGTGAGTCATCTTGTCCATCTTATTATTGCGAGCCTCCACCACCATGGTTTCTGCTGATAAGTATTTATACGAGACACAGATTTCTTCATCTATATGTATCTGCCCCAAACTTCCTTGTCACCAGTTAGCTTCCTTTCAGTCTTCAATCAGCTATTCACCCATTATCCACTGCGTAAGAGTCAGTGTTGATTCATAATCCAGACCAAAATGGGCAATCAGATATACTTCCTGAGGTTCTGCCCACTGGGGGACTTCCAACCACTACAGTCTTTCAAGGACACAAGTGGTGCTATAGAGTGGTGGTCTTCACTTCTGACTTGTGCTTGCATATTATGCAGATCCATTTGAATTAGATGTATGCTTTTCCCTTATTCATTAATTCATTTTAGGGAATTTCTGTGAAGCCATGTATATGGTTGAGAAAAAGATAGCAAAACTGTAGGGACAGTCACCATGGGAGCCTAAGCCATAAGTTCATGGAACTTACTGATGCCTTCTAGACCTGGTTGAGGTGGGTCTCCCATATACCATTCACATTTTATAAAAGAATAAAAATTCACTGCTGTCGAGTCAATTTTGACTCATAGTGATCCCTCCTTGGGTTTCCGAGGTGGTATCACTACAGAAGTGGATTACCCAACCTTCCTTCTGAGGAATATGGTGGGTTTGAACTGCCAGATTTCTGGTTAGCAGTCAAATGGCTTAGGCACTACGCCACCAGAGCTCCCTATAATAGAATGCTGCTGTGAAAATCTATTTCTTCTTCTTTTTTCTTTTTTTGTTTTGGTTTGTTGGGTAAGGAGCCCAAATTCACACAGGTGATTTAAGCCACATAGTTTCACTCCTTTCCCACCAGTGTCCTTAAGAGACCTAACAAAGTTGAGAATTTAATTGGTGCTACAAATTGGGCCTGGTCCATAGCCCTGTCTTCTCTATGGGTACAAGAAAAGAGGGACTTCTTCAAAGTTTCCTAGGAAAAGTTATGGATCTCCTCATACATATTCATAGCTTTTGATTTGTGTTTTTATCCATGTGTTATCTCTAAGGCCATATGAAGAATCCAGGTAACAACATAATAATCACTGTTATTGCTCTCAGTGCTAAAAACGACTTGATCTTCCAACATGTTGCTCTCCACTTTATCTTATGCCACCTTCAGTGACAATTTGAGCACTTGCAATGACATTGTCTACTATGGGCTCCTTGAGCTCCATTTGCCCTCATTAAAAAAGTTATCTTTGTGCTGCTCAAGTATGTAACCAACACAAACCCAGAGTCCCATTTTAAGAGTTTGTTTCTTGGGGCTCCTTCCAGCATGAGTCCTGGATCAGTCAGAATCCCAGTAAAAGCAAAGGGCATAGTCAAATGAGGATAATTCAAAGGTGTGGGACAGAGTTGAAAACACAGAGCTACCAGCAGTGGGGCTGTTACCATCCCTAGACCCAAGGTGCAGGAGAGGTGAGGTTAGTGGAACCCAGAAGGAGAGATACTAGGCCTTTGGACCAGTTTGAACCAGTTCAATCATGGCTGACACAACAAAATTGGAAGAGAACTGTATTTGTAAAATGTGTATCGGAACAATAACCCAAATGAGAAAAATTACAGGTTGAAGCCCTGGAATTGAGAGATTCGGCAGAGGCATACTGAGCCCTTTCAGAGCCTCATGTGGGAAACTGGATTATTACCAGGAGTGTGGTGAGTGACACACATTCAAAGAGACATGGTTGGCTACAATCTTTGAGCTGAGCACAGCTGTTTCTGACTCTGTCAGTCAGGAGATTTGGTTGCTATGCAAAAAGCATACTGCCCTCATTTTCTTGGAGTGAAATTAAGTTTGTAGCAGGGTTTCTATTGTCATTTTTCTCATTCCAGCTATTGTTCTGGTACACTCACATTTTACAAATTCAGGTCCGTCCTAATTTCACTTTGTTGGCCATGACTGAACCAGGAAGAACCAGTTTGAAGTCCTGAGAGAGAATCATGTAGGTAGACCTCCTAGAGAAGAGAAATGCACAGTTGAAATACACAGCCAAGCCCAAGATAACCTCACAGCAAAGAACAAAGGGAATAAATACCCTGATCCCCTCTCCTCACCCCTCCCATTACCTACTGGATTCCTCATTATCCAGAGGTCATAGGAACTCCATTGATGCAGTTTATACAAGCCAGCCTGTCATGGAAGAGCGGACAGCAGGTGGAGAAGGGTGAAGAATGGAAACAGAGAGGCCAGAAGAAGATTGCTGCAATGATTTCATGAGACAACAGGCTTAGCAAAGTGCCTGGCATATATTGTATACACATGTGGTGCTCAGGGCCAGGGAGGCTCTGAATCTGCCCTGCCTCAGGGGAGAGGAAGCTTTGGGGCACTACTGGGCACTTCTGCTGAACCCATGTAGGCCAACCTCAGAAAAGTTGGCTTCAATGGGGAGCAAGTAAACCAATAAGTCAGAGTTGTTGGTAGCTGTTTGAATCGATTCTTGACTCATGGTGACCCCATGTGTGCAGAGGAGAGCTGAGAACTGCTCCATAGGGTTTTTAAGGCTGTGACCTTTCAGAAGCCAGGCCTGTCTTCTGAGGTGTCTCTAGGTATGTTCAAACTGCCAATTCTTTGACTTGTAGCCAAGTCCTTAGCCATTTGTGCCACCCAGGGACTCCAGTAGTTCAGAGAAGGTTGACCAAAGAGAAGGACCCTTTCACTCACACAATATCTTTCATCCTCCGTGATAGGTGGAATGATTCCATCCGAGATCAACTCCCCTACATCTATCACTAAACCCATTGTAACAGAACTTTGAGTGAGACATTTTCTGTTTCCTCAGAAGTGGTGACTAGGATCCAAAAGTGAGAAAAAGAAGTACTACGTACTCCCCAATTCTACAGAGCAACAATTAGGGCCTGACAACCTCTCCAAGGATTATTAACATGGTACTGAACCAGCTCTGCAGCTAGCCACATCTTCTGCTCCCTATTTATAAAAGAAAGTTAGGGAAGAGAGAGGAGGAGAGAGCCAAGAATCACTAGATAATTTCCTCCCATCCCCCATAAAACCTAAAAAGTGGAGAAACACCCAGAGAATTGTTCCCAGAGATTAAGTTTGGCTATCAGCCATGTATCTTGTTTCCCAATTGGACATCTGCTCATACATCAGCCTGCTGGTTGTTGTTTATGGTTGTTATATGCCGTCTAGTCGGACCTGACCCATAGCTACCCCTCCTTGGGTTTCTGAGGCAGTATCACTATGGAAGTAGATTGCCCCATCTTCCTTCCGAGGAGTGGCTGGTGGGTTTGAACCGCCAGCCTTCTGGTTAGCAGTCAAGTGCCTTAGGCACTACACTATCAGAGCTCCTAGCCTGCTGGTTAGCCTCCTCAATTTACTGAAGGAAGAGCAAGGAGAAGTGGAGGGTAAGTGCAGCACCGAGAGAGGAAGCAATTGAAGAACAGCCTAAAATCCTACCACTTGGTATGGCAAGTATCTATGAGTTCTCCAGGAATGAATGGACATCCTAGAAGGGAGCAATGCTGGTGCCATGTTACAGGTGCAAAACCCAAGGCAGAGTCCTGAGAATGACATGGCCATTGGATATACTGGTGTGGGCAAGTCTGGAAGAGGTAAAGGCAGAGCTAGACTTCCCATATTATGGCCCTGGGCAGTGTGGGGGTCCATCCTAGAATCCTAAATGTGCCTCATAAGAGAGACAGTGTTTGAAGACCTGACACAAAATAGGGAAGCCAGTGGGCATCTGAGAAGCTGCCACAAAGACTGGAGAAGAGTCTGTTACCTGTTAAGAAACACTCACCCTCTTTTTTCCCCACTTCCTATCACATCAGCAGTGCTGAGTCCTGATGTAGTAGAGGAGGACTTGTCTTAGTGCCCCTGTTCTCCTCAGGAAGTCAGGAACCCAGCTCAAGATTGTGCAGGCCAGGGGGGTGGGGAGAATTTAAATCAAGTTGGAGATTAAAGGTCAGTAACTGGACAGAACTGAGCTTGTAAATGACCATGACGATATTGGAACTACTCGGGTTGTCATCAAGAAATCAAAGCGTACTTGAAAGTAATGCCCACATAGGGCAACAAAAGCTCCACATTTGTCCCCTAGGGCATTAAAGGTCCTCAACCATTTTCATCCACAGTTATGTGGGCCTCTCCACCTCTCCCCCGAGCACTGCAGAATTGCTTCAGGGCCTCAGTTTAGTGAGATATAGCTTCCTGTTGGGGTCTAAGAATTCCTGTCAGAGTGTTGTTATGAAGTTTCTGTGGGTCACCCCCAAGTCATGGCGACCCCACACACAGCAGAACAAAATGCTGCCTGGTTCTGAGCCATGCCCATGATTGTTGATTGGACTGTTATACATTGCTGTATTTAATAAGGTTTTCATTGGCTGATTTTTGGAAGTAGACCACCAGGTCTTTATTTCTAGTCTGTCTTAATCTGGAAGCTCCACTGAAACCTGTTTAACACTACAACAACACACGCATGAAGGTATTCCCTGGGAATCAAACCTGGGTCTCTTACATGGAAGGCAACTATTCCACCCTGAACTACCACAGCTCCTGGGAGCAGGAGAGACAGGCTAATTAACAGAAAAGTGATAGACCAGTCAGAGTACTATACATGAAATGCGTTGTGTAAACTGTGAAAAGCAAGTGTCTTTAAGACAATGTAGAAATTACAAATATTTTACCAAGATAGAAAACAAAAAGGTAATCTATGCAGCAACTGTCATCGGAATTCTTTACCAAATTTCCTAGTTCTTCTCTGGACACTTTCCAGCTGCCTTCAAGGTAGGTAGGGCCACATGATTTGTTTCAGCTGTTGAACTGTGAGCAAAGTGATATGTGCCCCTTCCAGATAGAAGTTTGACGCACCAGTGTGGGATTCACCATGCTCCTGTTTTCCTGCTTGCACTATAATGGAAACCTGGAGGTGGAGCTGCCCTTAGCCTGGTTCCTAAGTGAGGGCAATATAGAGAAGCTTTGCAGCTTACATGTGATGGGTATGCTGCAGGAGTGAGAAGACAACCTTTGTGTTTTAAGTCACTGAGGTTTGGGGGATGGTGTGTTACCACAGCCTTTCCTAGTCTGTCTTGACTGGTGCATATCTTGACTTCAGTGATGTGCCTGTCATCTTGTGGAGAGACCATGACCAATATCCAATGCCCCCTTCCACCATCAAGACCCCCTCCCCCCCATTAGATATCAGGATTGTCTTGGACTTGTACAGCTCTAGCCATGGGTGCCACATATGGGATAATGGACTATTAGCTAGATTCAAAGCTTTGGTTGGGAAGACACCAGGCAAAGGGGCCCTTATAAGAGTGCACCATGTTAAAGGAAAATAGGGGCAGTGCAGGTGCTGGCTGAAAGTGACAAAGAAGACTACCATAAATTGGCCAAAGTGCTCTGCCAAGAATTGGTCAAGAAATGGCAAGCAATACTTGTGCCAGCTACCTAGCACAGGTATTTAGTAGGCAGTCATATAACCAAGGTCACAGCCCTTCTCTTTATCAATTTGTGAAAGTCGTACAAAGGTAATGGTGTCCCAGGCCTTAGGGACTAAGGCCTAATTCCATGGAACTGTATGAAAAAGGGCAAGTTTCACCTTTTAACCTGTACAATTAAAAAAATCCAAGTATTTTCAGCCAGGAAACCCAGGGTGCCTGGGAAGATCTATGACTTCCTTGGTGGGCACACCTGTAGCCTTGTTGTCATTCAGGAACTTGGGAGTAAATGGCAGAAAATCAGTCTGGCTATTTCAGGGGGACTTTTCTACAAGGGAGCTGGTGCTGCCTACTTCCCTTCCCTTTAGGTCCCCCTGAGCCTCAGCAATGAAGACTAGCCTTGGGGTCCTCTTCCAACAACAGGACAGGGCCACTGACAGTCATCCCTAAGAGCTGGTAGAAAATGTCTCCAGTCTGCTCTGCGCCTAGAAGGCAAGCATGGCTCAGGAGCCTCTTGGCAAAGGAAGAAATAGGATGGATCACCTTCCACTTCTCCTTGACTCTTAGTCCAGCTGTCCTTGGAGAAAACAGAGGAAGGACTAGTATGCAGCAAAGTGTGAGCCTAGATCTGACCCTTCCCACACCAGGCTGGGCTCTCTGCAGGAGACGAGGTTAATACAGTAAGGTCCTATAGAGACAACTGCCTTCTTTATTTCTCTGCCCCAAATCCCTGAAAACTGTGATGTTATTAGTTGTCGTCAAGTCACCTCCAACTTTTGGTGACCCTCATGTATAAAAGAACAAAACCTTGCCAAGTCCTCCTCATCATCCTGCTTGAGTCCCTGGTTTTGCACCACTGTGTACTTGGAGCTTCCAATGAGGGAGCACATCTCCCAGCACCATGTAGAACAATATTCTGTTGTGATCCATGGGGTTTTGCTGGCTAATCTTTAAAGTAGATCACCAGCCATTGCTTTCTAGTCTCTCTTAGGCTGGAAGCTCCTCTGAAGCCTGTCTACCACGGGTAACCCTGCTGGGATTTGAAACACTGATGGTCTAGCTTCCAGCATCATAGCAACATGCAAGCCACCACAGTATGACAAATGATATATGACAGGTGTTGGGAAGCCTGTGATAGGCCTCTGCAAATTAGTGGCTTTTATTAAGACCCTAAACTGCTCAGGGGAGCTCTGGTAGCATAGTGCCTAAGGCACTTGACTGCTAACCAGAAGGCTGGTGGTTCAAATCCACCAGCCACTCCTCGGAAGTAGGTTGGGCAATCCTACTTCCATAATGATACTGCCTCGGAAACCCAAAGAGGGGTCGCTATGAGTCGGGGCTGACTCGACGGCAAATAACAAGAACAACAAACTGCTCAGGGAAAAGTGGATTCACAGCTGAATACAATCACCTGGGGTGTGAGCTGGACAGGATTGAAAGGTTGCAATTCTAGCCCCTTGAGGAAGGCAGCCCAGAAGGTGGGCAGAGCTCTGGAAACCTGAAGGTAACTTCAGGTTTGGCCCTTCCCAGTGGGGTGACACTTGTGAGGCACTTAACTCCTGAGCCAGCCCTTGTGAAAGGGGGAAAATGTTCCATGGGTTGTGGTTGAGTATTAAATAAATCAAGGCCTGTCCGTCACCACGCACAGTGCCTGGTGCTTGGTAAGTGCACAGAGAACTGACTATCCTCTCTTTGGAGGCTGAAGAGAACCTCCAGAGGCAGGACCTGTGTGACCACCTCCCAAGGCTTAGCCCCGTTTCCCAGGAAAGCTTAGAGTTGAGGGAC
>NW_006921675.1:8695326-8712702 GCF_000298275.1 Orycteropus afer afer | reverse complement strand
TGACTGGTGGGTTCGAACCACCTGGCTTCTGGTTAGCAGTCAAGTGCCTTAGGCACCACGCTACCAGACCTGGTTTCCTTCTAGGTACCTAATTAACAGCAACTCAGATTTCCTCAGATCAGAGTGGAGGGTGCCCAGGCCAAAGAAAATGATTAAACCTTCTAGGAAATGAAGCCCATGGATCAGAGGATGCCACCAAAGCAAGAGGCAAGAGCCACCCAGGTTTACTAATTTTTATTTTTTGTAAAACAAGCTACAAATGGTTTTCCCTCCCTCCTTCACAAAGGAAAACCACCAAACAGACTACACACACATGTGAGAGAGAAAATGCCTGGGGAGAAGATTCTGAACTTCTGCAAGGAGGAGCCTCCAAATGAGAAGATGGGGCCGGGTCTCCTGCAAGGCCCACTCAGGTCAGTGTGCCAAACTTTCTGGTGCAACTAGCAGGTGAGGGGTCCCTCTCAACTTACCATGCCAGATGGGGCCACAAGTTACCCCTGAGAAGCCTCTAAGACGTTCACCAAAACAGCCAGAAGGTTCTCTCACCTGAGGTCCAATCAGGTCCCATACCAAGAAGGCCATGCTTCTCCCCACTGGGCACTTGGCTGGCAGTGCTTCAAGTGCCAAAGCCTTCCTTCCAGACCCAAATGGGATAAACAGTTGGCCAAGGCAGATGCCCTTATGGGAACACTGGAATGGAATATAAGATAAGGCCAGATTCTGAGAGCAATTCTTTGAGGGTACCAATCCTGGGCTACCAGACTTCCCTCACTGCCTGCGGCTGCTCATGGGAAGAGGCACTAACATCACTCGTTGCTGTCTGACTGAAAGCTGTCTGAAGGAACACTCTCTCCTGGGCAGAGGAAGATGTGCATCTGACCAGAAGGCTGGGCAGCCCGTCCTGGAGCCTCGTAAAAAAATCTGCAGAAAACTAGGCCTGGATTTCCTCATAGCTGGGCTGTTACCTCTACACTCCTTGTGGAGGCAGAAGTAGGGAGACTCAAGGTCAATTTTACTTCTGGAAATGGCTATAGCTTGGACATCCTAAGGAAATTTGAGGGAGTAGCAAGAACCTCAGTATTGGATTTTTTAAAAAATAGCAACTGTTGAGTTACCATCAAAGTGGCTGACCCAACTCTTCCCTCAGGCTTGTAATGACCATTGAGGGTGGCAGTGGGGGATACAGGAGAGAGAGAGAGAGAGAGAGAGAGAGAGGTAGAACCCATGTGACCCCAGTCTTCTCAGAGCTGTGTCTCGGGAAGTCTCATTTGTGGACTTGCAGAGAGGTGAGAGGTGTTCTCAGCTCCTCTGCTGTCCTATTGGCACTGTACACACCAATGCAGACTTTCTGTCCTCTTCCCACTGCGTAAATATTAAACAGCTGCTGAATTAAAGGTCCTACTGTGTGTCTTTTTCATCTTTGCCTCCCTCTCATGCTTGATGTGGTGCGTTACACAATGTAGATGGTAGACATGGAGGAAAATGTTTAAATTGATTTACTGCAAATCCTTTGAGGATAATATGCCCAATGGGTCACTCGATACTGGTATGACCACTGATTCCAGGCCATCTGGAGGTCTAGAGAGCAGTGACACATGGGGTGTGGGAGAACCAGTGCCTGTGCTGGCTACTCAGGTGATCTGCAACCTTCCCCTCTGGAGGCAAGTCCTGTTTCTCCCCAGCACAACTTCCCTTGGAAAAGGTCAAGGATCAAATGACCTGCCAGCTTTGACAGCTAATGGCATGAGGCAGTACTCTCCCTGCACCTAGAAGAGAACCAATGGAATCTGCAGTATAATTGCAGGGCTCACATCTGCATGGACATGAGGGTCAGTCTCTAAGAAGAATACAGGTGGGCTGGGGATAGAGTCCTGGGTTCTAGAAAGCTGGACCGCATGTCCAGAACCCATACTGCCCACAGCAGGGAGAGGGATGGGAATAAACAAACAGCAATGCCAACGCCTGTACAAAAGAACTATACAATTTACATATATATTTATATACAGTATATAAATCTCTTTCTTCTCAATCCCAACCATGCCCCCCACCCCAATAAACTAAAGTTGTCAGTAGCAGATCCAAAAACTTAAAATAAGAGAGAGAATACACAGTCTTTCTTCCCTTTCCTTTCCCCACTGTGGCATTACATAATGGTGTTTAAAAATGAAACTAAAAACAAAACACACAAACAAGAGTTATTAAAAGTGCAAACAAGGTGGGCATCACTTATGTTACATGGGATGTGGCTGGGCCATGAGCAACTTCGAAGGTTAGATTTCTGATGGTCCATCCTGTCTCCCTGGACTCTCCAACTGCCCTTTGGTTTTCTGCTCCTTAGACAAGGCGTCCTACTGAGGAGGGAGGGAGGGTGCAGAAAGAAGGGGAGGTGTAAGTAAGAAGAAGTTAGAACTGGGTTTATGAGAAATCAAGCTACATACATCAATTTCCCCCCAAGAGCAGACTTTCCCACCTGCTGTTAGATAAAGCTGGGGTGTGGAACAGGTAACCTAGACTTGCAAATGACCCCATCATGCTTTACTAGACTGTCCTTTGCCACTGTGAGGCATCACAATGGCCAGTGCAGTAAGTCTGACTCTGGAGAACTAAACTTTGCCCAGTAAGGACAGGTTGAGGGCTGTGCCTTTTGTATACATCACACTACATGGATATGCCAGCCTTTCAACCAGTGGCAGAAGTGGGAGGGGCTTGCTTATAAGTTGGAAGGGCAGGATCCACTTAACATTAACCCAATCTTTCTCTTGTATCCTTAGCAAACAATGGAAATGGGTTTAAGTAATTTGGCCAACCCTTCCAACCCAACACTCCTGCTCCTGCACTAACAAAGCTGCATTTGGGTTTGCAGAGGAAGGAGGAAGCCTGAGAAAGAAAGAAGGAAACTTACTGAATGTGTTTGTGCCTGCTCGTTTTCCCTGAGGGAGGCTGCCAAGGCTACCACCTGCAACAAAGAGGAACAGATGTGACTTGGGTGGTCTTGACCATTGAACTGATAGAGCCTGTTCTTTACCTGGATTCCTCCCTCTCTGACCCCCAGAATGAAAACTGGACTTGGGAGTCAGAAGTTTATGGTCAAGCTACCTATTCTGTGGATGTTCATGGCCTTGATCTACCTGGGAGAGCCCACTGCTAGCCAATACCTTTAAACAAAGTCCCTTTTCCACAAAGCCAGATTCCTGCTGGGACTCCCTTTGGGATCCTCAGCTATTAGTTAAGAAGGGCTTTGGTTCTGATGTACATTTGCATAACATTCTTGAGTCCTAGTTCCCCAAGTTGTAAGCTGGAAGGAATCTTGGCAATCATCTTGTTCAGGCCCAGAGCAACCAAGTGACCTACACAAGGTCCAAGGCCTGCTGCTAACACTTGCCCTTCCCCAGAGAGTGTTGAGCTGTTCTGCAGACTGGCTGTGACAGCTCCTACAGGGCCCAGGTGTCCTGTAGGAGGACCAGGGTGCTGGGGAGGCAAGGACTAGACCAACTCTGTGGGGCCCTGGAAGTCTGTGTGACTTTGTGCATGCCACTTGACCTCTCTGGTCCAGGTATAGAGGTGAATTAAGACCATGACTGCTCCCTCACAGGAGGTAGAGAAAAGGCTCTGAGAGAACCCAAGCCCATCCAGGGATCATCAAACTCCAAATCCCCTCTAGTCATGTCAGTATTCCTTTAGAGCTGAGAAAGAGAGAGGCAGAGCACAGCTGCTGGTGGTGGTGGGGATGTTGTTGTTACTAGCTACTACTGAGTCAGCCCCCAACTCAAGGCACAGTGGAACGGAACCTGCCCGGTCCTGTGTCATTGTCATGATCAGTTGTGGGTCAGGCTCTTAGATATTCCTATGTCCAATTCTACAGATGAGGAAACAAACTTGGAAAGAGAAGAGTGGTCGGCCCAAGGCCAGGCAGCTGGGCAGTGGCTGGACCAGGATGCCTGGTGGCTTGACTCCAAGTCCCATCTTTCTTTGCTCTCGTGGCAGCTGCTTCTCTCAGCAGTGGGCAGAAAGTTCTACATCTGTGAAGAGAAGGCCTACAGCAGCCCCCACCACCACATTGAGACTTTGAAACGAAATGCCCAGCCAGTAGTAAGCAGCATTCATTTTAAGAGGGTCACTGTGCTAGTCCCCATACCTATATCACATCATTTCATCCTTACAGCAACTTTATAGGGCAGTTATACAACTATCCCCATTTTATGATGATAACACAGAGGTTTGGAGATGTTAAGTAACTCGCCCAGTGGGACAGCCATGATGCATTGAAGCAGGGGCACAGCTGGGCTATCTGCCTCTGGAACCCCTGCTCTTTACCAGCTGGGAGTGCAGGGTGAAAGAGCCACCCCTGGGGGGCAGGCAACCTCACACAATTTAAAGGAAGAGTAAGCATTTCTCAAACGTCGAGGAACTAGTCTCTACCTTGGAACCAGTCAAGAAAGAGACTCTTCTTTCCTTCAGGAGAAGCCCTGGCCCACAGAGTGCCTGTTTCATGCCAAGCAGAGAACTCAGCTCTCCAGCGAGCAGTTCAGTGGTAAAAGCACCTTTGCTCATGCTGCGTTTTCCAAAATTCTCAAACCCAAAGCTACACTCATCCCCAAGCTCCACAACCCCTTCCAAACCCCACTCAGCATGCAAGCCCCTCTTGGCCCACCAGAGGGCACCACGTGATACCAGATGACCAACACATGGCTCCATCCCTGGACAGCTACCTACTATCTGCTCAGGTGGGTGGCTGTTTTGGCGCTCCCCACAGCAAGGGCCCAGGGAAGCTGGTAGTCATGTCTTCAGCCCATGGCTATGATTCTCCATTAGTAAAATGTTCTTTTGTTCATTTCATATGTGCTGGGTACTATACTAGGCTCCTCACATCCATTACCTTGTTAAATCTTCACAACAGATCTAAGAGGTAGATACTGTCATCTCCATTCCATAGATGAGGAAACAGAGGGTCAGAGAACAGGGAGCTTGCCAGATTATAGAGCTAGTAGGTGGCTAGTAAGTGGGATTAAAAGCCAAGTCCATCTGACTTTAGGGCCTCTGCTCTTACCTACAGCTCCCTCCACACCTAAAGGAAGACAGATCATAGATTCCCCACCCTCACCTCTGCTCTGCTCCACAACACTCATCCATTTTCCTGCAGGCACCATCTGCCTGGAAACCTTAGCCTTCCTCCCTCCGGTTGCCAGTGACTCTTTCCCCCCAGCAGCCTCCACTCCTGCACACCTTCCCAAGGCTAGGTCAGCTTCTCGGGACTCACCACTAGTCTTGGTCTCCCTTGCCCTTCCTCAAGCAAGGAAGACTGACCTTCTCACACAAGAGACCATCTTCAAACACTCTGGAGATTTTCTCATGGAGGGGACAGAGGTCTGGCTGGGCACCCTGAGGCTAGCTCCAAGTACCAGCAACGATGCTACCGCACATGTAATCTTGCTGTCCTTCTGGTAGCCTAGCCTAGCCTCTGCAGTTGTAAAATGGACTAGAGCATCTAAGGAGCCTTCCGGCTCTAAGACTCTAGGGGCCTACACCAGTGCTGTGTGTGTAGAAACATGCAGTGAAAAGAGTCTACTCTGTTCAACTTCCTCCACAGACCTTAAATCTGTGCAGCCTCCTCTCACCTCCTGCTAGTTGATCCTACACACCTTTCTTTCCCTTACCCCAATGTTCTGCTCTCCCTCACTCCATCACACACACAGACATATGCACACATGTGCACAGATCATGCACACATGCTTACAGACAACTGCACACTCAGACATGTGCAGACACATGCAATCACAGACATGCTCACAAGCACACACAGACACACATATACAAATACACCAACACATGCACCCTGCCATATTTTTCAACCATAACCTTAGCCACACTTTTCATTCAAGGGTTAACACTGATTCCCAAAGCCCTATAGTTCCCCTAGTCCCATCTTTGGGGTAGAGGAGGTCACAGGGGTAGGCTGAAGGTGTTGAGCCAAGAAAGATGACAAATGAACTCTGAATCACCAAGGGGCCTCTCAGGGCAAAGTTGTCGCAGTGACTCAGCTGAGCCGAGGAACATCTGTGTGAGCACTGCTCCCCAAATACCATATTCTGACACATAGTTTTCCCTGATGCCTCCTTCAGACCTTATGCCTGGCAAGGCTTCAGAAGAAGGCTAGGAGGCCTCCCTGGGCTCTGTGGACCTGAGCCTTCCCTTGGCCTCTATGTGCTGTGTGGACCAGAACTACCACCACAGGAAGGGGCACCACTCAGCACAGAAGTGTTGTGGATAGGGCTGGGGTCTTCACTGAAATCGAATGGTCTCTCCTAGCATTGGCCCTCTGCCTGTGCTCTGCTAAATGAACACAGAATCCAAGTGTGTCAAAGCATGATGTTGCCACCAGGGACAACCTCCTGATTCATTCATTCATTCATTCATTTGACAAGGATTGAATGAGCTGCTACTAGGTGGCATGTGCTGTGCTAGACATCAGGAATTGAAAAGATAAGACATAATTTATGGTTTCAAGAAGGAATCAGAAAAGTTAACTGCAATGCAGTTGATAAGTACTATTTCCAGAGATAATAATCATATGAAGAAGAATGGTAACCCTGAACTTCTATTGAAGTCCTTCAATGTCACAGGCACTATAATAAATGTATAACATTTATTACTCCACCTGATCCACACAATCTCCCTATGAGGTGGGTACTATTGTTGCTCCCATTTTACAGATGAAGAAACTGAAACACAGAATGGTTGAGTAATCTGTATGTGGTGAAAGAGCTAGTCAGTGGCAGAGCAAGGACTTCAACTGGAGATTCAATACTATGGGATTTACAAATCTCTCATTTGCCTGAAGTTGGCAGTGCCCCTAAGCCTATCGATTAAATAAATCATTTTGAAGTAGATTAAAATCTTTCTCCATATGTTGAGAAACTAAAAAGCAGGGGCAGGCATGTTCATCTAACAGGGAGCCCAGTGTGATGAAGTAACTCACCCTGGGTCACATGCCAGTTAGCATCCAACCAGGGCCAGAACTGAGCTAGGGAGGAGGACAGGTCCTAAGGCTGGGTACCTGTGATCACCCATTGACTTTTCATGCTACTCTTTGGATTTACACTGATAACCCAGGGTTAGAACAATGTAAAAGTCTTTGTTTTCTTCTCATACTAAAATCTCTCCCTAGGCAATTTCAGCTCTTCTAAAGCTTCCATTTTAAATAAGCCAGTGTCACTCAAACCTGCATCTTCAGCCTAGATCCTTCACCTGCACTACCACCCACTCATCCTTTGGGTGCATCCAACTCACCACATCTAAACTGTACTCTTTATATGTCCTCATCCTTCTACACCTACTCTGCTCTCTCTTCCTTGTTGCCCAGCTCAGTGAATGGACCCACCCTTCAGCTGCCCAAACCAATCCTCAGTCCCTATGTCCACTCACTCACCAAGTCCTGCAGTTGTCTATGTGTCTCTTGAATTGACGCACTTCTCTTCATCCCTCACTCTTTTTTCACAACTTAGGCCACTATCACCTCTTACCCAGACAATACCACAAACTCCTTTTAAATGACCCTACTTTGATAATCTCCAATCCATTTTCACAATGTAGCCAGAACAATTTAAGCAAAATCAATCCTAGCATTTCTCTGGTTGAATCCCTCCAACACTTTCCACTGCTGTTATAAAGTCTAAACTTTTTCACAAGGACTAAAAGGTTTTCCAAACTTACCTTTTCTCCTGTATCCTCCCCTCTCTTGCCACTTTCAAATATACAGTTTCAATCATATTAACATCTTTCAAGTTCTTCTAAAAATCTTCTTTCTCACCTCTAGATCTTCACACCTCAACTTGGAGCTCCCGTCCCTCCTCTAACCTCTCTGCTTGGCCAACTCTCACTCAATCCTTGGATATTAGTTTAGACCAGGTGTCGGTAAACTTTTTCTATAAAGGACTGGATAGTAAATATTTTTGGCTTTGTAGGTCATATACAATATGTGTTGTATATTCTTCTTTTAATTACAACCCCTTAGAAATGCAAAAACCATGCTGAGTTCATGGGCCATTCTAAACAGGCCTGGACTGGTTTGGGCCCACAGGCTATGGCTTGTTGGCCTCTGGTTTAGACATCACTTTCTTCACAAAGCTTCCCAATATCACCTACTTCCTTAGCTGATTAAGGGCTTCTACGTGTGTTCCTATGTGTGTTGGGAGCTCTGGTGGCGTAGTGCCTAAGGCACTTGATTGCTAACCAGAAGGCTGGTGGTTCAAACTCACCAGCCACTCCTTGGAAGGAAGGTTGGGCAATCTACTTCCATAATGATACCACCTTGGAAACCCAAGGAGGGGTCGCTATGAGTCAGATCCAACTCCACAGCAGTGGGAGTGGTTTTTTGTTTTTTGTATGTGTGTTCTTACAACACTCCACACTTGCTCTACTATGGCAGAGATTATTAGGTATTCATAAAAATCCATGTTCTTCTCTTCTTTCTGGGCTCTCAAACTTCCTTACTGTTGGCTGTAGTCTAATGACCAAGGTCCAGGAAGGGAAATATGAGAGGTAATGTGTGTCACGTCCAGGGTTGAAACTCCCCGATATGCACTTCCTCATGCTTTACTCTTTGACTGGTAATGAAGATGATCCCCAAGGTGGCTTGGAAACCACGTGATGAAGATAGCAGAGCCACTATCAGCCTGGAACCCTGGTTGACTGCATGGAGCAATCTACACTGTCACTGCCCCATGCACTACCCCCCACAGTATCATAGCCTGAAATGTTTAACTATAATATGGACAAGACAAAAAATTTGCACTGTGTTGAGCCATTACATGTGTTGGTCTGTTTGTTACAGCAGCCCAGCCTATCCTAACTAATACATTCCCATAGCATTTATCACAATTAATGTAATTACTTGCTTAATATCTGACTCTTCAGTAGACTATGTAAGGATAGGGACCTTATCGGTCAATTTTGCCACTCCATCAGGCATCTAGCATAAAATGTAACACACTCTCAGGAAACAGCTGAAGAAATGAGTACCTGTGACCTCATTTATTCGGGGAGGCCTTGGTCCCTGAGCCTGGCTGGGATCAGGAGCAAAGGAGAGAGCACTTACCTTCCTTGCTAACACCCAGGCAGCCCTTCAGCTCAGGCAGAGAGATGACCTTGTCCTTGTTTAGGTCACAGTAGTCAGTGAAACGCCGGGCACATTTCTTGGGCTTGGCTTTCTTCTTCACATAGCGCTTGAAGGGCTTCATCTCCCGCTTGTTAATGTCATTGCTGCTGTTGCTGTCCAGCTGGCTGAAGTACCAGTGCACCACGCGCTCTTCCAGGGTGTGGCTGGG
Source organism: Orycteropus afer afer (assembly GCF_000298275.1). NCBI lineage: Eukaryota > Metazoa > Chordata > Mammalia > Tubulidentata > Orycteropodidae > Orycteropus > Orycteropus afer. The sequence continues at coordinate 8,703,379 of NW_006921675.1, read as the reverse complement.
GTCTGGCTCAGTGAACCTGGGCCACAGATAGATACCCCATCCCAGAGAACACTGCTCAGGATCTTGCAGGAAGCATCAGCCCTACCATGATTTTCCCCTAACATAGATAGATGCCAGGGTATGCTTACCAAACACCTCCCAGACCTGCTCAGCATGTGACAGAATCAAGCCACCCTCTCCAACTCAAGTTCCAAGACTGGATGATCCATTTCTTGAGGGTCCCAAAGTAAGTGATTCTATATTACATGAAACTACCTTACCCTCAACCATAGCCAGGAATGTTCTTGTACAAGATAGGTACTCTAGACATATTGACTGGATTTAATTTACCTGAGAAACCACAGTTGGAATCCAAATTGTCCTTCTCCTGGTCTAGTGTCCACTGCTAAGTAAGCTGCCCTTCACATACGAACATGTGTCCTCATAAATGCTCACAAGTATGGGAAAGGTATTTTCCATACATGGTATGATAGGAACACATGGAGAAGCCCTTTTCCATACCCACCATACCCAGCACCAGGCCAGCTTCCAAAGCAGGAGGAGTAGCCTCTGGCCTCAAGATTTCTCTGCCTCCATGAGACAGAGCCAAAACACTGAAAGCAAGCAGTGACAATTAAATATAGATGGTGAAGTGTCCATGGTCTATCACTGTTGGGTACCAAGTGCAGTAGCAATTGAGAGAAGGAGGCAGATGAAATGGATATAAACAGAGGTTCAAAAACTATCAAGCTGTAGACCTATAAGGGGTGAGTCTCCACACCCAGAGTTTTGAAGTAAGTAGGGCTGAGAAATACTGGACTCAGGTAACCAGAAAGCTACCCAGTGTGGAGCTGCACAGCAGTGACCATGTTTAACACAGTCATGTGTAGGTGGTGACCGGAAGATTCCAAGATCAATGTCCACATGTATAACTGTACACGATGGCCTCACCACCCATTTTATTTGCTTATTTATGCTCTACCTTGTCCCCAAAGGATTCAAGGTGATAGATAACTAATATTTACAAACTTAAAAGCCAATGATGGATCTATTCCAGAGTGGTAACTAGGGTCTCTGACCCAAAGGACAGAGTCCCATGAACCCCAGGCCTCTAGGGGTTGGCACTGAGTCAGTGGTTGAGGCACTTGTACTAAAGTTCCTGTGCAAGTTTCCCTTGGGAAAGGAATAGGTTGGGAGATCCATACATTCAAATGCTTGGTCTGTAGGACACTGGGTATAGAGTTCATGTGTATCACCACAGAAAGAAGCAGGGACTTGGGAAAAGGGGGCTCACTGCCACACAAGGGTCCCAGACCAGGGCTCAAGGGTTCACATCTGTTAAGAAAAAGATTCAAGGCACTTGCCAGTGGCATCTTGTCTTCTATGGTATTTGCTGAGTTTCCCAGCAGGGAGGCTACCACCTCTGAAACCTTCCCTATGAAGGAACCAAGAAACCTCCTCTCCTTTCCACCCACAAGCGGCCTCAAAGTTTAGGGGAAAAGAAGTTTCATTACAAAAAAGCCCAGGAATCCCAACTGCCTCGATTTCTGCCTTGCACATGTCCCCATTGGCACCCTGAACTGATTCCAAGGAGGTGCAATTAGTGGATCTGCCAGCCCCACCCCATTCTGACAGGCTTAACCCAGGGAGCACCTGGAGGAAGGTGTGAGAGAGGCACTGTGGAGTCTGCCATCTGCCTCTGGCTCTTTGGGAATCTCTTTTGTCTGTCATGGAAACAGGGCTTGGAGCGCTCCAAAATAGGCATGACACTCTTCAATGTGGAGCTCAGATTTTTCTCTCAGTACATGGAATTTGGTGTTTGCAATGTCTCTCTGTACTCCCTGGGTCATGCAAATGGTTAACAGCCCTGGCTGCTAATCAAGTGTTTGGGGGTTTGCTTGAGTCCACCCAGAGGTGCCACGGAAGACAAGCCTGGTGATCTACTTCTGAGAAATCAGCTGCTGAAAATGCCAGGGAGCGCTACCCTACTCATGGGGTCACTGTGAGCCTTAGCCAACTCGATGGCAACTAGTTTTAGTGGTTTCTTTTACCTGTAACACCCGCTCCTACAGGCTGCCCTGCAGCAGTGCACGCCAGGAGGGCAGGCAGAAAGCTTCTCCATCAGGACTTTGGCTGCACAGTTGAAGAGTGCCCTCTTGGAGTGCCCTGCCTGCCTCTGCCTTCCGCTCCACGTGAGGGGGTTGCGATGGAGGAGAGGTAGGAATCCCGAGGAAGGCATCTCCCATTACACCCACTGAAGCATTTCTAAGACAGGCAACTGGGGAGGTGGTCAACACTTGCCCTCTCTACCCCTCCCACCGGGGGGCCACGAAAGCCCCAAAGCACAAGCGAGCACCTCTTCCTTTCACCTCTAGCCTCAGCATAGCGTAATGTCTACCTAGAGCCTGGAATAATAAAGCCTCAGTCAGATGGAAGGGATGAGGTCATCCTGCCCAGACACCCTGCCAGGGGAGGTATGCTCCCTCCAACATGTGCTCCCACTCCCGCCTGTCCAGCTTTCAGCAGCTCCATGGCTAGAGCTCTCCCCACCGTCCTTTGGGCTATTTCCCAGCAGGAAGCAGTTCTTCTCCCCACTTTACAACCTCTAAGAGTTTCCTTCATGCCAGAGATTGATCATCTTTGGCTCCTGCTCCCTTTTCCCTCCCTTTATTCCAAGTCTCTCTTCCTGCCCTGTGTCTCTTGTAGGAGGACTCTGTTGCTCTCCTCCTAGCTCTCATCAGAACCCCAGCAAAGAGCTTATAACTTCTAACTTCTGGTCCACACGCCCCCACCTCCTGACCTGGCCCCTGCAGTGAGTGGCCTGGGTTGAGATGCTCAGAGAACATTCTGGGTCCTCTTCAAGCAGTGCCTCTGGGCTCCCTAGGACACCTCTGGAAGTGACAGTCCACCCTGGGGCAGTCCTTCCCACTCCCTCTTCCAGCCAGTGTAGTACTCTCTACCTCTGGACTGCTGGGGCCTCAAGAAAGCCCCTCCAAGTAACAGAGCCCCAGCTCGACAGGTGAAGCTGATCTGAACTAGGCTTCTGCTTTGGAACCCAGCACCTATGCCAGCCCAAGCTCCGAGTGAATTTAAAACAAGATTTTTATTTTAGTTTTAGGGGATCAAAAACCCTTCTGAAAACCTAAACAAAGCTATAACCCCTCTCTCTAGAAAAACATACATATACATGGAAGGCTGCAGATTTTAGAGGATTAATGGGCTTCCTAAATCCCATCCAAGGTCCTGGACTCAGGTAAAGAATCTTTGATCTAGAGGGAGAAAGACTTCAGTGATGGTCCCAGAAGAACATGTAAGCATGAAGCTTCTTGAAGAAGATGAGACAAGATAAGACAGCAGCTGGGAGGGGTTTGAGGTTCATTTCTGTGATTCCAACAAAACATAAACAAGAAAAGAGAAAGCTCCTAAAGAGAGCTGACTGAAAACTCTGTAAATCAGGTTTCTGGCTTGGCAGCAGCCCCAGGTGCCAGAGCGGGGCTTGGCAGCAGGGTATCTACCATGCTTTACACAAGACCTGGTCAAGACTGAGATCTATCAGGAGTCTTGGTACAGCACTCGCAGACCAGACCAGCAGTGGGCATGTGCAAAAAACACAAGGGAACCTCTATTAAGGAAGGAGAAGCTGAGATTTTCCTATGGGGTGCTGGAAAGGGGCAGAGCAGGAAGGCCTCCCCAGAGTCTTCCAGAAATCTCTCAAGCAATCTTTGTTGGAGTGCTTTTCACCATAGCTGGACTCCCTACCACTTATTTGCCCTCCAAGCTGTACCTCATTGATCCCTCCTGCTCTTGCAGCTTCTTGGAAGTAGCCTCCTTGGAAAACATCTGCAACTTGCACTCCCAACTCAAGGCTTACACTGATATCAGACCCCCACCTCTCTCTATCAAGTGTACACATATACTCCAATCAGAGAGCAGAACTTCTGAATGCAAAGCTGCTCATTAGGCAAAGGCTGAGGACTCTAAGTTAGAAGGTGCCATGGTTCCTTAAGATCACTATAACAGCATTTGCTGGTCTATGCTATAGGCTTCCCTACAGGTGAAGCTCCACTTCTACTGAAAGGGCTCATTGGGCATATAGAATATCCAAGTTTTCTTACATAGGGCATGGAAACTAAACCCCAACCAAACCAGCTGCTGTCGAGTCAGTTCTGACTCATGACAACCCCATGTGTGCAGAGAAGACCTGCTGCACAGGGTTTTCAAGGCTGTCACCTCTTGGAAGGACCTCATCAGGCCTGTCTCCAAAGTTCCTCTGAGTGAGTTTGAACCACTACCCTTTTGGTTAGTAGTCAAATGTTTAACTGCTTGCACTACCCAGGACTACAAAAGACACACCCAAATGATACCAAATTCTAGATTTTGGAAGGTTGTGGTTCAGTAAAATTCTGGTATTTTTTGGAGGCTGCCCCAGTGCCGCCTGCCTCCAGGGATGAGGAAATCCCTAAGAGCCAGGTCCCTCTCTAAAGTTGCCCCACCTGAGTCTTCTCCCAGATTCAGAGGTGGCAGGTGCTACCCTTCTCCTCCACCACCTTCAGCTTTGCTTCTGCAGACTCAACCCCACCAAGCCTTGGCTGCGATGCAGAGCTGGAGAGCCAGCCCCATTTACCACAAGTAAACCTGCTCTGGCCAGGATCTTGGGCCCAGTTCTGCTGTCCCAAGCAGTTTTAGAGAAAGGGAGGCAGGCCGACCTGGATGCACTAGCCAAGTCAAGCAGACCAACTGAGCCCCATCTGGAGTCAGGTCCGGGCCCCACCAGCTGTGTGGCAGAGGCCCCATAGTGCGGGGAGGAGGTGCTAGGAAATGCCAAGTCAGCCACATTCCAGCCTCTTCCTTGCAAAGCTATCACGGGGCAACCACACTGGGCAGGAAGGATAAAGCCACAATGTCGACAGACTCTCCTGGGGGGAGGTGGAGACCACGTAAGGAACCAGGAGGCTCACACAGCCAATCCTACCCCCTTCCACCACACTGACCACAGGTCTCCCCTCCAAGCTGACTTTCCCGAAAATAGGGTGGAGAGAAGAGAGGATTGCCCTTCTTTAGAAGACTGCCTGCCACCTAGGATCTCAGAAATCTTCCTCTGGGATTGAAGGGCTGATTGACACTAGCAGGTGCCAAGGAGGTGCCGATCTAAGGTGAGTGTTGCCTCCTGGAGCCCTGATGAAAGGGCCCAAGGGGAATATTCCATCAGCTGACAATGTTCACTGAGAATGGCTCTCATCCAGTGATATCTGAAGGGCAGCCCTCCCAGGAATCCAGGCACAGATGTTGCCATGGACACCTCATTTTATTTCACTTAGTTTTAGGTGGACACCGCTGCTTTTTGCCACTGAATCAGGTTAAAATTAAAACAAAACAAAAGAACAGATGCCATCAAGTCGATTCTGGTTCATGTCAACCTCATATGTGCAAGAAAAGAACTGTGCTCCATAGAGCTTTCAAGGCTGTGTTCTTTCAGAAGCCACTAGCCCTTTCTTACCAGGTGCCTCTGGGTGGCTTTGAACTGCCAACTTCTCGATTGCTAGCCAAGCACTTAGCCATTTTGCACCACCCAGGGACTCCCAATCAGGCTAAAAGTATACAATAATGGAGTGGACACCTTCTCTTCCATTTGTAAGTCTAACAAGTCTTCAAATCCATACATCTTTCATTATTAAGGGTTCGGTAAATCGCCCCTTCCCCCACAGCTTTAGTTCATAAACGTATTACCTCTCATGCTGACAATGCTGTGACCTTCTAACCTCCTGTCTTGTGCTTACTGCTTTCAGGATTGGCGTGTTCTAACTCATGGGCCCTACCCATCTCTTGCCCATCCACACAATGTCCCCCCAAACTTAAACTATACTACTTAGCATGGTTCCTTCCATGTACCTTCCCTCATTCAGATTCACTACTCCATGGCTCCCTCTGCTGGGGGAGCAGGGGCCTGTATCCCTAGTCCACTAGGTAGGGATGTGTTCCCATTTATAAGTGAAGAGGCAGCTCCAACATTGCTTGCTAGGAGAGCCTTCCCTGACACTCTTTCCTTCCATGGAGTCCATGCAGCACTTTTATCTGCCTCTATTATCACCTGAAGCAGTTCTGGGGGCACAGTGCCTAAAGCATTTAACTGCTAACCAGAAGGTTGGTGGTTCAAACCCACCAGCTACTCAGAAAGAAAGACAGGACAATCTACTTCCATAAAGATTTACCACCTCGGAAACCCAATGGGGGTCACACTGAGTCAGAATTTATTCCGTAGCAGTGGGTATTATCATCACCCTGATTGTGTAGTGTCATCATGAGGTTAGAACTCTCTCTTCCAATCAGATTAGGTGCTCCTCCAGGCCAGGGAATGAATCCTTCCTCTTAAGAGTAAGAGCCTGTGCAAAGCCAGCAACTCGCTGGCCTGCCTCCCCCCGTCCCTGTGTTGGACTGTTTTCCACTGGCCTCAGCTGATGCCCAGCTTTAGTTGCCAGGTTCTGAGAGGATGCTGGAGGGAGCGGATATGGTTTCCTCTACTTCATGCCTGCAGCCTCAACTCTCCCTGAATTCCAGAGCCAAGGCCTAACCCCAGGAAGCCTGGATTTCCTAAATCCCTACATCAGCCCTTCCCTGGACGTGCTACCCAGGCCTCTGCTCCTCTGTCAGTAGAATACTAGTGGCTGGCCAGGAGCAGTCCTCACCGTGCCCCGAGTCCCTAGAGCCCAGCCAAGGTGTGTAGGTCCCTGACTACAAAGAAGCCCGACACTGAGTGACAGCTGAGTCAGCCTCATACTTAGTCATCCAGTTGTTGGTAGGTCCCTCTGACATCTGCCAAGATGAAGAGGCCTTACCAAGACATGCCTCTCTATGTTAGACCAGGGTCCATCCACCTATCCATCCATCCTTCTAGCTTTCTAGTCATTTAATACCTATTGAGCACCTATTGTGTACCAGGCACTATTCTAAGTTCTGGCATCACAGCAAGCGAGAAGCTGCTGCATTTGAGTGTGAGTGGGTGGCTCCTTCAGACCATGGAAGGCCTCTCTGAGCATAAGACACTTAAACAGAGCAGCAGGAGCCAGTCATGGGAAGATGGCAGAGAGCATGCCAGGCTAAAGAAGCAGTTGACATGGAAGCCTTGGGGCAGTCAAGTGCTTGGCCTGTTTGAAGACCAACAGGGCCATTTGGCTGGAATGCAAGGGTGGGAGGGAGAGTAATAGGAGACATGGGTGAGAGGTCAGGTAGGGCATCCTGTTGGGCCAGTTTAGGGAAGAGTTAGGGCTTATTCTAAATATAATGGAACATTGTGGGAGGGCTTTAAACTGGGTAAAGATGAGTAGCCCTGGTCAGCTACCTCCCTTCTCTTTCTCCTTCACACCTCCATAACCTTTCTTTGATTTCTAAACTCTTTGTTGGTTTATCTTGTCTGTCTTTTGATTAAAATACTGGCCTCTAGGTAACGGAACCGCTAGAGCTCTGGTAGCATAGTGCCTAAGGCACTTGACTTCTAACCAGAAGGCTGGCGGTTCAAACCCACCAGCCTCTCCTCAGAAGGAAGGTTGGGCAATCTACTTCTGTAGTGATACTGCCTCAGAAACCCAAGGAGGGGTCGTTGTGAGTCAGGGCCGACTCAATGGCACACAACAACAACAACAACAGGTAACGGAGTCCCTGGGTGATGCAAACAGTTAACGTGCTCGGCCACTTACCAGAAGGTTAGAGGTTCAAGTTCATCCTGAGGTACCTCGGAAGAAAGCCACCTTGGAAGAAGGGTCACCCTGAGTTGGAGTCAATTCGATGGCAATTGGTTTTTTACTGGTTCCTCTAGGTAACACAACTACCAAATGCAACATAAACTTTTCATCAAAACCAAACATCATCAAGCTAATATGAGCTCCAAATGAAAAACATATTTTCAAAAATACACTTTGTTGTTAAGTGCCGTCGAGTCGTTTCCGACTCATAGCTACCCCATGCACAGCAGAACGAAACACTGCCCAATCCCGCGCCAGCCCCACAATCCCCGCTATACTTGAGCCCATCATCGCAGCCACCATATCAATCCATCTCCTTGAAGGCCTCCCCCTCTTTC
>NW_006921675.1:8682939-8692231 GCF_000298275.1 Orycteropus afer afer | reverse complement strand
GTTATGTGCCGTTGGGTCAGGCGAGACTCATAGCAACCCCTCCTTGGGTTTCCGAGGCAGTATCACTACGGAAGTAGATTGCCCCATCTTCCTTCTAAGGAGTGGCTGGTGGGTTTGAACCGCCAGCCTTCTGGTTAGCAGTCAAGTGCCTTAGCCACTATGCTACCAGAGCTCCCTTATACACTTTAGGAAAGTTAAAAAAAAATTTTTTAAGGTATTTCAACTATAAATTATTCCTTAAGAAAGGTGTTTTTTTTTTTTAAGAAAAATTTCCTTCCCTAAGGGCACACTGGTATTAAACACATTTATAAATTTTTACATTTTTATTTTCTGTAAAAACCCCTCAGCCTTTGATTCAAGGGCAGGCATCTCTCCTAAAACACTCTGCTGGCAGCGGGAAGATCAGAGTTCCCTATCCCTTGCTGGGCTCTTGGCAGATGGTCCAGGGCCCAGCAAGCTGTGCCCACCCCTGCATCCTCAGGGGAGCTGAGGCCACGCTGTGCTCCTGGGTGGTGGCTCCCGTGGGGGCAAAGGGTGTAGGACTTGAAGTCTTGTCCCCTTAGGATGGCTGGCATAACTGCTGGGCAGGCTCCCTATGGACAACTCAGCTGATGGTCAGGGCCAGCAGTCTTGGGGAATTATGGAGGGGTTGGAGGAGCATTCAGACTGTGATTTTAAAACTTGTGCCTTCTCCCTCTTTTTACAGACTGAAAGTTTACAGAGCAAATTGGTTTTCCACTCAACAATCCATGCACATTCCATTCTGTGACATTTACTGCAATCCCCACATTGTAACAACATTCTTCCCACTTCCTCCCTGCACCCACCACTTCCCTTCCTTCTTTCTTCTCATTGCCTCCCAGTTTCCTAGGCAAAGGCTGTCTCTATCCCTGAGCAAATGCTGTCCCCTTGATCTCATATGCTGGATTGTTCTAATGAGTAATATCCTCTTAGGATTACTGTTCACCTTATAGGCCTGTCTATCATTTGGCTGACAGTAGAGTGATGTGGCTTAACTTCAGTTCCTAGCTTGAAGGGTGTCTAAGGGCCATAGCCTCAGAGATTCCATCAGTCTTGACCAGACTAGTTGTTATTGTTGTTGTTGTTTTGTGCCGTCGAGTCAGACCTGACTCATAGCGACCCCTCCTTGGGTTTCCGAGGCAGTATAACTACGGAAGTAGATTGCCCCATCTTCCTTCTGAGGAGTGGCTGGTGGGTTTGAACCGCCAGCCTTCTGGTTAGCACTCAGATGCCTTAGGCATTATGCTATCAGAGCTCTTGATCAGACTAGTAAGCCTGGTCTTTTCATGATTTTGGTAGTTTAGTTCCAAACTTCCCCAACTCTATCTGGGACTTCATTGTGATCACTTTCAGAGCTGTCAGCTGTGGTAGCCAGGCACCATCTAGTTCTTCTGGCCTCAGGGTTGTGGACGCTGGGGTTCAGATGTTTCCTTGCATCTTTGACTCTCTTCATTTTTGCTTGTGCCTCCCCCCACTGTCTCATCTAATGTATATAAATATCTCATGCTTTTTTTTTTTTTTTTTTTTGCATGAAACAACATGGATTTGTTTTCATATTTTAAATACAAATAGTATAAAAACCAGTGGTCATGGAGTCAATTCTGACTCATGGTGACTCATGTATGTCAGGGAAGAACTGTGCTCCATAGGATTGTTAATGACTGATTTTTCATAAGTAGATTACAGGCCTTCCTTCCAAGAGCCTCTGGGTAGACTTGAACCCTCAACCTTTAGGCCAGCAGCCGAACACAGTTTGCACCTCCCCAGACTCCAGACACACCATAAAGGCATATAATGCTGAGCATGCCTTTTCGAAATTCACTCTCTCCTTTCCCCTTGGAGACACCAATGCAGCCCTCTCTATTTTAGATTCTGAGCAGCTCCCCTGTGCCAGCCTGTCAGACCCTGTCTCCATCTTTCTCAGGAGAGTTGGTGCTGTGCTTCTCCAGGAGGAGGTCTGCCTGCCCCCATGGTGAGCAGAAACAGCCACAGCCAGAAACCAGTCTCAGAGCTCATACCATGGGGGTGCTGAGAGCAAGTGCCTGATGAGCAATTTCCCAGTGACAACACATGAGAAAATCACTGTACTCACTGTTCTGAGACATAAAATTGGGTTTTCAGGACTGTTGCCTTTGTCTGTCTCATGATGCAGAACCGCTGACATCTATGCTTGGGGTCCCTGTCTCTTGCCCTGGATACGTGGTCTTGCTGATCCCCACTGAGGTGGCCAAACTTGAGCCCTCTAGAAGTCTAGCGGCCTGGACCTGCCATGATAGGGACACTCTTTGCCTTATGGGCCCTGCAGCTGTAAGGAACCTGCACAGGCTTCTTCCTGGACCCTGCTGTGCTATGGACTGAGTTGTATACTCCAAAACTATGTGATGGAACCTTAACCCCTACACCTGTGGATGTAATCCCCTTTGGGAACAGGATTTTCTTTGCTGTGTTAATGAGGCCTGTCAGTGTAGGGTATGTCCTGAATTTGATCACTTCTGAGTTATACAAAGAGATTAGACACAGAAGAAAGCACAAAATGAGGGGAGACAGGTGCCATGTGACCATCACTGAGGAACCAAGGTATGTCCAGGCTACCTTTAAGGAAGAAATTGACACAGCAGACAGTTACTGTTGTTGTCATCTGCCGTCGAGTTGGATCCAAATCATAGCGACCCCTCCTTGGGTTTCCGAGGCGGTGTCACTACAGAAGTAAATTGCCCAACCTTCCTTCCAAGGAGTGGCTGGTGAGTTTGAACCACTAGCCTTCTGGTTAGCAGTCAAGTGCCTTAGGCACTGTGCTACCAGAGCTCCTACAGCAGACAGTGGAGACACTGATTTGGACTTTTGCCTTCCTAAACTGTGAGAAAATAAAATTTTGTCCTTTAACGCCATCCATTTGTTGTATTTCTGTTACAACAGCACCCGGAAACTAAGATACTCCCCCTCTGGCTTCCTATGGGAAGGCTTACCTACCATGACACAGGCCCTTTGGGATCTGTACGACTCCCACTCCTCCTCCTCACCTCACCATCCCAGCCAGTCCTACTGAACAGTGTATGTACACTTTGTTGGAGTCATAATATTCTTTCCTTCCATCTGGAATAATTTTCTCCCTTCTTTGGCTGGCTTAGTCCTACCTATCCTTCAAAAGCTGAGATATCATCTCCTCCAGGAAGCCTTCTCTGACTCCTCCAGACTAAGTCAGACACTTCACTATTCTTCTACCTCTGTCCCCACATTTACCTAGTATGTAATTATCCAGCCCAGTACCCTCCCACTAGGTTGCATTCTCTGAGTGCAAGAAGATGATTCATATCCACATCCAGAAAATCAGAATACTCAGATATTCACTGGTTATGCAGAATAACCGGTCTTCAGCCCAGTGTTTGGTACATCATATATGCTTAGTAGTTGTGGAGTAAATGAATGGGTGGATGTCTGCTCCACTCAGCTGATGCAGGCAGTCCTAACTCATGAGCACTGGTGATGCTGGTCCCCAGGAGAGTATGGATTCCAGTCTCATGTCAGGACGGCTTCAGCTACTGTATCAATTCTTGAACTAAGTCAGATTTAACTATGGGAGTGTCCAATCCCACTGTCCTGAGCTCCTTGTCATTCTAGGGAGGCCAAAAGGCATATGGCCTGGCCCTTCTCAGAAGAAAAGGAACTTACTAAGTGTTATGTACTAGTCCCCCTGTTCCTGTCATATACCCAGCACTCCTTCCTGTCATTCAGGAATCTCACTCCAAGGCATTCCCTTCTGAGATTAAAGAGCTGTAAGTCTCCAGACACCCTAGACCTGCTTGTAAATCAGGAACCTAAAAACTAGAGACAAGCAGCTTCCAAAGAATGGGAAAAGGGGTACAAAAGAGGGGCAGGAAGATGTGTGGTGGATGGTGGAACAAGGCCATGGCTAACAGTTCAAGAAAAAGGACTAACTTGCAGCCCTTGCTTTGTCCAATGCCTCCCCACTCTCCCAGACTCCTTCAGCATCTAAAAAGTTAAACAGTAGCTGCTATTGACTTGACTCTGGCTCATGGGGACCCCATGTACATCAGAGTAGAGCTGTGCTTCATAGGGTTTTTAATGACTGAATTTTTTGGAAGTAGGTCATCAAGCCTTTCTTCTGAGGCTATTCGGTGTACACTTGAACCCCCAACCTTTCTGTTAGCAGTTTAGTGTGTTAACCATTTGCACTACCCAAGGACTCCCTAAAAAGTCAAGAGCCCCACATTTCCTACTGGACTAGAGTCCTGCTCACATTCTCACCTCCCACCTCCAGTGGGCGCTGCTGAGTTAATGGCCTGAACCATATCTGTGGTGAGAGCATCCAGTAAGCTGGTGATGAACTCCATTTTCTTCCCTTCTGGGCAGCCTGGAAGATAAAGTGAGACTTAAAGGCAGATGCCAGGTAAATAAAGGAAACAGCTTCCTCAACTACTACCCTTTTCCAAACCTCTCCAAGTCCTTTTTGTTCTGCCAAATCCCTTTTGGGGTTTGTGTACTGCTCAGATATCCTCATAAACCCCCACTGGTCCTCTACCCTCCATCCATGAGGAATCAGTGGGTCATAGACCAAATGGTTAATAAGGCTTTCAATTTTTCTCCATTGCACAAACTGACTGAATACCAGCTCAGGTACCATGTTGAATGGTGGGGGTACAAGAGTGAACTCTATACAGGGTCCTCATCCTTGTGAAATTCACAGGACATTGGGGAACTCAAGCTAATGGTCAAGCAGCCATACTGTGGTATAAAAAGTGCTACTCTAGGGGTCAGGACCAGGGGCTATGGGGCGCAGGGAAGGGAGAGAACTCGGATGGTCACAGTTGACTTCAAGTAGACCTACCATGTTATCTATTCAAGAACCTCCTCTTTTTGTCACTTCCCTCATCTGGCTTAGATTATAATTATAGACTCTTGTTCCTAAATGTTCTCAAGTTCTTTGCTCCTCTTTTCATCTACTGCAGTATTCCAGCAAAACCCCAATCATGATGCACCTTCTCATGGATATGACTCTTCCATGTGGAGCTGAGTATTGCTGGGGAAGAAACACTGCACAACTAGAAAGATGGGTGTCCCTACAAAGTCATGATCACCAACATCAAGTAGGTCTTCAGTATTACCCACAATCCTCCTTTCTGCAACAATTGTTTCATTCGTTTCTCTCCCCAAATTCCCTAGGTGTCAGGTTAAACATTATCATCCAGAGACACCATCAAATCTATAGTAGTTTCTCCCTGTCATTCTCACACTTTGCTCTTTTCCTTCAGAGTACTTACATGAACTATATGTATTCATTTATTTGTATTATTTGTCTCCCCCACTGTGTAAACATCATGTAATTTCTGATCACTGGATTATATATAGTGCCTGGTACAAAGAATCTCGATTCACTTTTGTTGAGGGAGTGGCTAGAAAAAGGTACCCTGGTCTCTACAACTCTATCCTTGCGACAGGATGATTCCTAAAAGCCTCATGTGGAAACTCCCTGATTTCAAGGGCCCTCTGCTTTAACTTCTCACTTTGGAGTCATGATGGATGACAGGATTAACTGCAGATTGTGCTGAGCAATGACTATACCTTCAGTGCTCAAAATTACAGGTAGTTAGTAATCTTACTGTAACTCTCAGGCAAAGATGACTATTAAAAAAGGTCCAGGGACTCTGCCTGTGTGTCTGGTGTCACACCGCAGTGTGTGCCACCAGGGATCATCGTGAGAGCACTCTACAAGCCAGGCTGACAAAGAGCCCTGCTGCAAGCCATCTTGTCTTCATAGACCTGGAAGAAAAAGGTGATAGCCCAAAAAACATTGTCCCAATCTCCTTAGGACAGAGAAAGAATTAGATTTGGAGGCTAGGATCTGAACCCAGGAACTATATTTTAAAGACAAAGATGCAAGAGCAAGGAGGAGAACCAATATGCTAAAGGCGCAGGACTAATCAGGGACAAATCCCAGCCTGGAATATTGATCCCTGGCCTCCATGTCTGTGACATCCCTGCCCAACATCCTGTCCTCCATCTTACAGATCAGGGGAGAGACCCAGAGCAGGGAGCTCCTTCTGGATGACAAGGGGATGAAGGGACAGAAAGAGGGGAAGGAGCCATCAAGGGGCAGTACTGTCTCCCACCTGGCAGCTCCCTGTCCTTGAAGGGGTCCTCCACCTCTGCACTCTTGGCCCTGGCATCGCTCTCACAGTTGGGCATCACATAGCTGGGAAAAGAGAGAGATTAGGCATAGAGGGCAGCTGAGCCTACTGGAGCCACTACCAGTTGCCATTGAGTTGGTTCTGACTCATGGTGACCCCATGTGAGTCAGAGTACAGCTGTGCCCCACAGGGTTTCTGATGGCCGATTTTTGGAAGTAGATCGCCAGGCCTTTCTTCCAAGGTGCCTCTGTGTGGACTTGAGCCTCTAACTTTTGGTTAGCAGCCGAGTGTGTTTGTTAATCATTTGTGCCACCCAGGAACTTCTATTTCAGATACTACTGCCTATTACCTATGTTGTCACCAAGTCTAGTAGCTCCTCCCAAGGCTGGCAGCAAGGTATCCTTTGTACTGTTCAGCAGCCACAAGGAAATCCCAGAACACATGATCCCGTCCAGACATACTCAGGCATGTCATTTTAGCCACTCAAGCATAATAATGATGTCAACCTATATCTGCACATGGGAACTTATTTGATCCACAGAACCTAGTGACTCAGGCAGAGTAATAATACTCTCATTCAGAACCTGCGGTACAGAGAGGTTAACTACATGCCCAACGTTGCTCAGTTAGGAAGGAGCAGGCCTGTGACCAAAATCCAAGTCCCAGAGGCCTTTTATCAGAGCCATATCATCCACTCATGGATGGATAGGTTGTTCTCCTAGTGACCTAACAGCCACCAAGCCAGGGCCTAAGGCTGGGAGATGCCAACATAACAGGACTCTGGTCCTCATGTACCCATGTCCTGCCCAAGGTACAGCGCAGGCTGTGAGTGGCCTTACCGTGTGGAGGTCCCAGGCAGCGGGCGCCCCGTGTCCACCAGCACACACCAGCAATACCCTGTGGACTGGTGGCACTGCACTGGCTTATAGAGGCCCCCAGGGGCACACTCAGGGATGACAATGCCCTCCCGGGGATTCTGCTGGGCCTCTTCCAGGGCACTCTGCCTCTCCTGGTCACATGAGTGGACTTTCTCTGCAAGAGAAGACATAGCCTGCAGTGACTTATCACTCCTGTGACATATCAGTGCTGTGACATTGTTCCTGCTTCTGTGCTCAAAGCATAGGCCAGGCCTGGCCCCAAGGAACTGATGACTTTGCTGATGAATCGCCACAGAACTATGTCTCCCACCAGCCCATGGAGATGGGAGAGGAGGGCTGAATGCCTTGTGGCCAACTCCACTATCAAAATTCATCGGCATTCACACCACATAGTTTCTAAGGAAGAACAAGTAGACCAGGGGCTCCAGGGCTGCTCCTTATCAGAAAGCCATTCACCTCAGTGTGGAATTTGTTTTCAGAGTGGCTTCTGTGGCTGCTGGCTCCAGGGGAGGCTGGTCTGGGAGCTTAGCTGCTCTGTGAGCTGACTCAGGAATGTCCGTCTGTGTGGACACAGTGGGACAGAGCCACCGGCCATCAGCCTCAGGAGGAGTGGCATTCACTACCCAATGGAAGCAGAAATAAGGTCTGCCCAGGCTCCTTCCCATCCTCCATCAGGCTGAACAAAGTAGGCATGAGGACCAGAGCTGGATTACACATGCTGCTTCCATCCAATGGGAGGGAAAAACAGGACCAGAAGGATGATGTCTGCACTCAGCAGCCTCAGAAGAAAGGTGAAGGTGTCTGATCAGCCAAACTGGGCTTCCCAGGAATCGGGCTCTGGCTGAGACTGTGTGTGGTGTCCCATACCAAGGCAAGGCCAGTGCAGGAGGGCCACAGACCCAGCACCTTACCAGAAAGTTCACCCAGTCAACCAGTCAGCCTGCCTGGCTTTCTTTGTTTATATATATATATATATACACACACACACACACACACACATACATACATATATACATATATATATACACACACACACACACACACATATAAATTTAGTATAGATAAATAGTATTAGGTTTCTTCTTTTTTTATAGAGAAATGAAAAAGAAGAAAAAAGTGAGAAGCCCATAATCCCACTAAAGTTCCACACTATACTTTCCTCAGACATTTTATGCATGTACCACCAGTTACCAGTTACCATCAAGTTGATTCCGACTCATGCTAACCCCAGGAATGTAAAAGCAGGATTGTACTACATAGGGTTTTCAGTGACTGACTGTTTGCAAGTAGATAGCCAGACCTTTCTTCTGAGGTGTCTCTGGGTGAACTGGAACCATCAACCTTTAGGCTAGCTACCAAAGAACTCCCAGTATACACATATTCACATGCAAAAATATATGAACACATATGATGTATAACAGAGCTAACAGGGCAAAGTTTTGATAACTTCTTAGTTGTGGAGTCAACCACCCTGATAGAGCAAGTTGTTGGGCCCATGGGCTTGGAACTATGGCTGAGGGGGGACATAAAGCTCAATCAGCATAACATACTACACAAAAACATTGTTCTACATTCTACTTTGGTGAGTAGCGACTGGGGTCTTAAAAGCTTGCAAGTGGCCATCTAGATGCAACATTTGGTCTTTTCTCATCTGGAGCAAAAAAGAATAAAGAAAACCAAAGACACATGGAAAGAATTAGTCCAAAGGACTAGTAGACCATGGGAACCTCAGCCTGCATGACCCGGAGACCAGAAGAACTAGATGGTGTATAGCTACCACCATCAACTGCTCAGAAAGGGATCAAAATAGGAGATCCTAGATAAAGTGGGAGACAAATGTGGAGCAAAACTCAAAATCATAAACAAGACCAGGCTTACTGGTTTGATAGACTGGTGAAACCCCTGAGACCATGGCCTCCAGTCACCCTTTGGGCCTGGAATTGATCTCACTCCTGTGGCTTCCAGCCCAACAATAGACAGGTGTATAGGTCAACATTTACACCTGGTAGGTACACTCCTGGTGAGAATAGAAGGGCAGCATTTGCGCAGAGAGATCACTCAGAGGGCAGGAATGCATAGAAAAGAAGGACACAGGGAAAAGGTAACAACAAAGAAAAGTGAGAAGAGAGCTGTTAAAATACGGGAATTACAGTCAATGTCATGAAACAAAATGTGTATGAACTACTGTATGGAAAATTAATTTGCTCTGTAAACTTTCACCCAAATCACAATTTTATGTATGTGTGT
>NW_006921675.1:8666899-8682703 GCF_000298275.1 Orycteropus afer afer | reverse complement strand
TGGAAGGAAAGTTGGTCAATCTACTTCTGTAGAGATACTGCCTCGGAAACCCAAGGAGGGATTGCTATTAGTTGGATCCGACTTGACGACAGTGAGTTTGGTTTATACACACACACACACACACACACATGCATATATATATATACACACACACATATATATTATATATACATGTGTGTATATATATGTGTGTGTGTATATATATACACACACACATACATATATATGATATATATGAACACACACACTCTTTTTTAACAAACAAAAGGAATCACACCATAAACTTATACTGTATTATGATTCTTTTCATGTACTGTATCATGAACATTATTCCACAACTCTCCTCTCGAAGCTGATGACAGGAATACAGTCTTGAGCAACCCATGAAATTTTCACAGCATGTCATAAAAAATATCACTCTTAGAGCCAAGAACTTGCTATCAGCAGCATAAGGAACACACTGCTCACTGATCAACAGCAGAGACGATCCAAGTAACAGAAACTCGACTCTGCTCTCAAGGAGCCAAACTCTGAAATAATGGTTTTGCTAGCACACACATATAATGTACTTAGGTTTAAACAAGCTGTACATGTACACAGACACTATGTAGCTCAGCCTTTGTTTTCCAGAGTAGTCAAATGATGGGAAAATGATTCTTGGTTTGTCTCACTCCATGAGAAAATTCTGGAAAACAATAGCTCAGAACTCTTATTGTAGGAAAAGGGGAATACGTTCCCGGAGGAGCAAGAATATCTGAAGACCATGAGGCAGGTATGTATAGCAACCGTTGTCAGAAATGTGATTCTGACCCATGGTGACCCAATGTGTGTGAATAGAACTGTGCCCACAGGGTTTTTTAATGGCTCATTTTTTGGAAGTAGATTGCCAGGCCTTTTTTCAATGTGCCTCTGAATGGAATCGAACTGCCAACCCTTCAGTGAGCAACTGTTTACAACTCCAGTAACTACTGGCTGGAGCCACAGGAGTTTAAAACAGTTAATCAACATTAGACTAGACACTCTGAATTCAGTGGTAACTACCACCAGAGCAGCATTTAGAAGCAGCTTAGGAAAGAGACGTGAATGAGAAGGTAGAGGCAGATCTTGGTGGGATTTGGCTTGAAGACCAGAATTTTGACTTCCGCCCCTGCCTGGGATGGTGTCGTGGCAACTTTGAAGAGATTACACAAGAGTGCTTCAATAGCTCCCCTAACCCCAGTTTGGTAGCCTTATTTTCCTACATCATGTTTCATATCATGAAAAAGGAGACAGGAGCAAAACCAAAGGAAAACAGCTTTATACTGGCAACATGTTGATATAATAACCTCTGACAGAGGCTTTAAATTAAGACTCTGCAGGCTAACATGCTAAAGCCATAAATCAGATGGAAGCGAGACACGAAGGGTGGGAGGATGAACCTCCCCTGGGGCAGAGCCAGGATGACCCTGACTTCACACCACTGGGGATCCTGAAACCTGTGGAATGTGGGAGGAGCCACCAAAGCTTGGTGAGATTGGATGCTGCTGCTGGGAGTTCAAACCCACCAGCCACTTCTCAGAAGGAATGTTGGGCAATCTGCTTTTGTAGAGATACCACCTCGGAAACCCAAGGAGGGGTGGCTATGAGTTAAATCAATTTGACGGCAGTGAGTTTTGTTTTTTGGTTTGGGATGGATTTCTGGAAATTCTCCCGCCACCCCACCCCATCACCACACACCCCCTCCCCTGCCACCAAGTTTTTTTAATCCATTTTATTGAAATATAATTTACGCACAGTGAAATATACAAAACTAAAGTGACATGGGTAATGCATTTTTATTTTTGCAGTGTTCCCTCCCCTCCTCTCCCACCTAGCTATCAACAAAGAAAATTTCCCTCTCTATATAAACCTTTCCTTGACCCTCCACAACAATGAACTAGTACTATATTTGTCCTTCTGTGATTGACTTATTTCACTCAGCATAATGTCCTCCAAGTTCATCCATATTATGTGGTGTTTTACAGACTCTACATTATTCTTTAGTGCTGCATGTTGTTGTTGTTGTTTGCCGTCGAGTCGGCCCCGACTCATAGCGACCCCTCTTTGGGTTTCCGAGGCAGTATACTACGGAAGTAGGATTGCCCAACCTTCCTTCCGAGGAGTGGCTGGTGGGTTAGTGCTGCATAGCATTCCATTATGTGTATGCACCATAGTTTAGTCATCCACTCTTCAGCTATAAATCTTAGAGATAAGTCCCTTGCCAGATATGCAATTATCGACAAATATGAACTTGTCATTGTCATTTTTGTTATGTGCTTTTTTGTGGTGTCGATTTCTTTGTTTCATATAATTTTCTGTGCTGAGCTCGTTTTGTTTATGAATTGTGTTATCACTTCCTTCATTGCTATTGTTTTAGTATTTGCTAAATATTTATGCCGGTCCTCTTTTTTGATGTGAAGGTTTATCATTTTTCTTTGAGGTTACCCTGTGATTTATAGTTTGCTTCCCAAGTTTAGAACAGTCTATCTATCTTGTAGTTGTCTTGACTTCCCTACCATCTAGAAGTTCTGTAACTACACAGTCTTTCCCGTCTTTTTGGTTTGTAGTTGTCCTCATTTGTCAATTGATGTTTCTGGTTCCCTGTTTACAATCTTGTAGGCTTATTTACTTTGGATACTTCCATAGCTGGGCTGGTTTCTGGGTTATATCATCATGTGTGTTAATGGTCAGTTGTTGTTGGCTGTTGTTGCTTCTCTGACCAAAGGGCTCCTTTTAGCATCTCTTGTAAAGTTGGTCTGGTTTTAACAAATTCTCTTAATTTCTGCTTATCTGGAAATGTCCTAATTTCACCATCATATTTGAGGTACAATTTTGCTGGGTACATAATTCTTGGTTGGAAATTTTTCTCTTTCAGGGTGCAGTGTAGTAAATTACTTTGTGTGGCTTTTCTACCCATAAGTCTTTGTAAACTCCAAGGTGGGATTTTCTATGAGCAACTGAGGAGCTCCTGATTGCTGAAGGAGTCCACCTGGAGTATTTCTGTTGGGAGTGGCAGAAAACAATGTTCTGGGAGGTGCCCACTCTCTCTCAGGTGCTTAGAGTTCTGATGCTATAATTGGCTAGTTTGACCACCCTGCCAGGCTCAAAAGGGAGGCCTCCTGGAGGCAGGACTCTCTCTGACTGCTGGTTGAGGAAGACGTGCTGCTGAAAGAGACACGCGCCCCTGAAAGACCCACGTGCTGCTGGGAAAGAGACGCAAGAGATACGCATTGTGGAATAAGACACCGAGGGACATGCACTGCTGGGGGAAAGACTCTGAGAGACTTGGTTGAGAGACAGTGGGCTGGGAGAGACTGAGCGTTCTTCCTGAACTTGAGTTGTAGCCTGGTGCTTCCCTAATAAACCCTGTAATCCGTGAGTTCTGTGTGGCCACTGCGGTGAATTATCAAACCCAGGAGAGAGGTAGTGGGTGCTTTGGGAGGAACGGTTGGTGAAAGGGCTGGAGGGAGGCAGCATGTCTGGCCTGGCAGGAATAGGCCTTGGGTTACTGCTGGTAATCCTGTCTTCCTCTTGTGGGGTTCTAGGAGGTCAGAATATGAGGCCTCCTTGCCATTTTTGCACAGGGTTTTATATATATCATCCCATTGTTTTCTTACCTGCATGGTTTCTGTTGAGAAATCCCAGCTTAGTCTTATTGGTCGCCCCTTGTAGGTAACTTTTTGTTTTTTCTGTACTGCTCTCATGATTCTTTCTTTGTCTTTGGTTTTGGTAAGTTTGATGATGATATGTCTGGGTAATTGTCTTTTGGGGTCTACCTTTTGGGATTCGCTGGACTTCCTGAATGGATATATTCTCATCTTTCATCATACCAGGAAAATTCTCTTCCAACAAATCTTTGACAATTTTATCTGTGGTTTTATTTCTCTCTTCCTGTTCTGGAATTTCAATTACACGTAGGTTATTCCTTTTGATGGTATCCCACATGAACCTTAGGCTTTCTTCATTTTGTTTTGATTTTTCTTCTGATTTATCCCTTTCCAAAGAAGTGTTCAGGTATTTGCCTTCAATCTCCCTAATTCTATCTTCCATTGATTCAATTCTGCTCCTTTGACCATTCAATGTGTTATCTATTTCTGAAAATTTAATATTAATCTTCTGGATTTCTGTGTGTAGATTTTGTATGATTTCTAATTTTTCATTTATTTTGTTATTTTGTTCTTGTATTGTCCTTCAAAATCATTCTAGGGTTTTCTCTGTGTTTTCCTTGATCTGTCTCTCAATTTGTTGAAGATACCTAAATATAATTCTTTTGAATTCTTATCAATGGGATAAGGAATTTCAATGCTGTATCTTCCTCAGGGATGTGTTTTGGGTCTGTATCCTTGTTTCTCCTGCTTTATCTTGCTTCTCTGTGTGCACTGTGATGCTCTGTTGTCTCTGAGGCATTGTGACATTGTTGTGTTTATATCTAATTGGTGATTGTATATTGGAGAGACTTGCCCATGATTTTCATTTTCTTTGTTTTGTTTGTATGTTATCTATGCAAGTAGGGTACTGTGCTCCTCTATTTTCTAGTTGACAGCACTTATGCACTCCTGAGCTCAGAGCCAGGTCCCAGGAAGCTCCAGGCCACCTAGCTGAGGACCAGGGACTGTGCATTCTACCATCTTAGGCAAACAGAGCCTATTCTTAGGTCCCTGGAATCCGAATAAGAATGCTACCACTTTAAAATCCAAAATGGTGCCACTTGTAAAGATTCAAAATGGCTGCACCTTTGGTCATTTTAAATATCCAAAATGTCTGCTATGTGTAAACAATTAAAATAGCTGCACCCTCCAGACAGTGGAAAGTCAATAGCTCAGGTTGTCTCCCTCCTTGCTGTTTCCCTTCCTAGTCATAGGCCACCAGTGCAGCCGTCCCTGTAGCCCTTGGTGACCAGGGCTAATCTTTAGGTCAGCTCTCAGGTCCCAACTCCACTTAGAATATTTCCACTTAGAAATATTCAGGCTGTTGGTCCCATCAGAGTAGTTGACAGTCCACAGCTCCGACTGTCTCTGTACTCACTCACTGTTTTTGTTCAGGTTTTTCCACTAGTTGGTGCCTAATCTACTTCTGCATAGTTCCTTTCAAAACTCGGGGCTCCAGGATTATCTTCTGCATCTCTGTCAGTTGGTTTTCTTTCCTTTGTTGAAGAGGGTCTATGTTGCTTGTCTGCCTATTCCTCCATCTTGAATTTCTGAAAATTCTTGAAGGCTGTTCTGAAATGATTTAGTCAGCTTCCATCAAGACTATATGAATAAACTCATGCAAATTATACTTTTAGAAGAATAAGAAAAGGGTCAACACGAAACAAAAGTGAAAGCTGAATGCAGGAATTACAACATTTAACCAGTCTTTCCAAGTCCAAGGACCCTTCTAAGAAAGGCAGAATTTATAATAATAGCATTAACCATTTGCAAAGAATACATAGTATGTCTTCTCAAAAAAAGAAAGAAGATATCCCTTAAAGTCATCTTTGCACAAATAACAAATAAATAAATAAATTGAGTAATATATGCCAGACAGTATACTGAGGGTTTTACTTCCTAAGCTTTTTGTCCAGGTGAGGTGGATGCTATTACTATACACATCTGTAAATGCGGACACTGAGGTTTGGAGAGACTCATGAAGTCCCCCAGTTCACTTAACTGTGAGAGAAGAGAGCTGGGTCTTTGGTCAAGAGCTTCTGACAGTCGAGCTTGACTTGCTAACCTCGAGACACTACTACCTCTATTTGCTCTGAGGTAAAAAATAAATTTATTTTTATAGTGTAAAGTTCTTCTAAGTAAGCCACTTCGCAAACTACTCTAAAGCTGTTCATTCAACATCAAGTAGGTTAAAAAAACATACTTGTCTGTTTAACATACCATAGCTTCTTCTGAACCTAAGTACACCACCAATCTTGTACTGAACATTGTTCTCTCTTTGCCTGTGAACTGGGAAACTTAAAGCCAAATTTCTAACTCTCCTCCTAGGACAGAACTGTAAAATAAATGACAATAGCCAACATGTAATTGTGTGCTTTCCATGTCTCAGGCTTTGTATTAGGTGCTTTACTTGTAATAACCCACTTCAAACTCATTACAAGCTGAGGACACAGGAACAAACAGGTTGAGTAATCTGCTTAAGGTCACAAAAAGACAAACTCACTGCTGTGGAGTCAGATCTGACTCACAGCAACCCCTCCTTGGGTTTCTGAGGCAGTATCTCTATGGAAGTAGATTGCCCAATCTTCCTTCCTTGGAGTGGCTGATGGGTGTGAACTGCCAGCCTTTTGGTTATAAGTCAAATCCCTTAGGCACTATACCACTAGAGCTCCCCTGCTTAAGGTCATATAACTAGGAAATGGATGAGCTGGGTGGGATTCCTGGTGAGGTGGTCTGTTCCCTTCATCTCTCTGCCAATTATCTCTCATTGCCATAAAAACAACCAAAACAAAAACGAAAACCCACTGCCACTGAGTGGATTCTGACTCATGCCCACCCCAGGTATGTGAGAGCAGAACTGCTCCATAAGGTTTCAATGACTGTAATCTTAGTGAAGTACATCACCCAAACTTTCTTCTGTGGCACCACTGTTGTTGTTGTTATGTGCTGTTGAATCGGACCCAACTCATAGCAACCCCTCCTTGGGTTTCTGTGGCAGTATCACTATGGAAGTAGATTGTCCAACCTTCCTTCTGAGGAGTGGCTGGTGGGTTTGAACCACCAGCCTTCTGGTTAGCAGTCAAGTGCCTTAGGCACTATGCTATCAGAGCTCCCTGTGGCACCACTAGGCAGATTCAAACCATCAACTTTTTCAGTTAGTAGCACAAACCATTTGTGCCACTCAGAGATCTTCTCATTGCTGTAGGTTATGAACTTTTACTCTAACCTACATTGTTCTTTTACTCAGTGGAGCAGATTATTACAAAACAGTGCCCAGCCTATTATGTTCCACTATGTTCGTGCATTGTATAGATCCCTCCACATTGACCCTGACTTGCTTTGACCAACCTCTGACAGAGGCTTCAAATTAAGACTCTGCAGGCTAGCATTCTAAAGTCATAAATCAGATGGAAGTGAGACATAGAGGGTGGGAGGACAAACCTTCCCCAGGGGCAGACCAATGATGAACCTGGCTTCACAGGCCTAGGCCTTAAGAGGCCAGGCAGCTTCCACTTTCACTTGCTTGGAAAGTTAGGCTGAGACCACCACATAAGGAAGCCAGGCAAATCAACCTACTGAAGGAGGAGAGGCCACTTAGCAGGAAACTGAAGTGCCTCAGCCCACAGCCAGCACCACTGCCAGACCTGTAAGTAAAGTCATTTTGGACATTCCAACCTAGCTGACCTTGCAGCTGGTAGAGTCCAGAAGTGAGTTCAGGTAAACCAGTCAGGAACTACCTAGCCAACCCATAGAAACATGAGACACAGTACATTATTTTTTGGTCTGGTTTGTTAGACAGCAGTAGATAACTAAAACACCTAGCTTTGTTCAACTCTCTGCTTATCAATTTACCCCATAATTATTCTTGTTGCTCCCTCAAACCCTTGGATCAAGGGTGCTTCTCCAGACATCACACAAATGTTAATCAGTAAGTATTGTCATTAGTTGCCATCAAGTTGGCTCTGACTCATGGTGACCTTATGTTCTTTGTGTCTCTGAGGATCCAGAAGTCAGCTTTATCCTTGAGACCATTGTCATCCTCTTCCCTTCTCAGTTATCCCTCAGATGAACCTTAAAATCTATGGCTACCAGTTTTCCTAGGTACCATGAAGTCACCTTCCAGAATGTAGGACAGGGGTAGGTAGGCTATTTAAATGTCTCTCCATGACCATTGTCTCAGAGAGGAAGCTCTCCAGACGTGAGCACTCACTGTTCTAAAACACTCAATCTCTGCCTAAGAAAGTTCAAGAAGAATGACAAGATTAGAAAATTTGGCCTGATAACTATGAGAATGGGCCAGGACCATCTGTAAACACTTGGAAGACATAAACAGTAGGGGAGAGGGAATAACCAAGGCTGTCCAATGGGGTGTGGGAACATATGACCACACATACTTACACACTCCTGCACACCCACCCCCTATTGTCCCAGCACAGAGATGGTGTGGAGAAGTGAGAGCCAGGCCACTCCCCACTTGGCAATGAAGAGTTTAATTTTCATTCACAATGCTCTAAGAGAAGAAACAAAACTGAAAAGTGCCATGTGGAAGAAATGCGACCACAGTCCAGCCCTTGCCATCAGGAAACACACAGGCCTCTCTACCACCAATTACATATAGTCCCAGAGCAAAGCAGGACCAATGTGGAGGTGGGAGTGAACAGGGAGGGAGACAGGAGAGAGAAAGACAAGGCAGAAGAAGACAAACATAAACTGTCTTCAGGCCCAGGGTATGGGTTCCTATGAATTCAGCTAAATCAGGCGGAGTGTGGAGGGCAACTGCCCCATGTCTCTTTCCATCTCAATTACTTGTGACAGTTAGGAGCAAAGAAGACCAAGAATAAACTAAATCCTTAGCTAATCCTCAATCTTGATTTTAGCCCAGGGTTTATCCTTTTATCCCAGGAACCTTTACTTCTTCATCATCTTTTCTTTTTTAACAAAAATATCCAATAAACATAAACATTAGAAGATTCGAGTTTCAGCTCCTTGGGCTGAGCTTGGGTTTCTTTCTGGTTGCAGCTCTCTAGAGGGAAAAACTGCTGAAGGAAGGAACAAATAGAAAAGCAGAAACCCTGGGTAACCCAACACTTAAGCACCTTCTGAAAACATAGTCAGGAGATGCCAGTGAGGGAGCCATGCTGTGAAATTTTTGGAGGGAAAGCACGGGAAGCTCACGGTTGTGGAGGCAGGAGGGGAGATGGGTGGAGAGAAGTAGTAGTCAGAGAAGATCCATATGGAAAGTGAATCAAGGAATAAGCCCAATCTTACAGAGAGAAAGGAGAAGAGTCATGGGCCAAAACAATGTATATTGAGAAGATGTCTCAATGAATGACACAACTGCCCCAGAAAGGGTACCAGGAGCTCTCTTCTTAGTGGATGCTCAGCTGCAAATTAAGGGCAGCTACTCAGGCCATCCTGACAGAATCTCTTATACTCCAGAATAGAGGAATGGGAAACAAGCAAAGCTGAGGACAATGTCTTCAGAGAGGAGGGTGGTCCTGGAGTGTTGTACCCAAAGCAGGAACAGGAGAAACACATGACATTAGAGTTCACAAAGAGGAAGCAAAGAAGGTCAAGGACCTTTATGGACCCAGGAACAGGCTGTTACTGAGTGGATGCTCTATGCTAGCACCATGCCAGGCACGGGAGAGGTCAGAAAAGTTCTAGGAGACATAGCAAGCAGAACACACTTGAGACAAGATATGAACCTGCCCTCAATCAAGGCCTCCTCAACCCCTGAAGCTTGCTCCTAAGGCCCCAGCCCTACAGTGAAGTGTCCTTCTGCTGAATCTAAGACTGAGCATCTGTTCACCTCATGAACCCCTTGGTACCTTAACTTAATTAGATCACAAGGACTTTGATGTATTCTTTCTGATCCTTGACCACCTTCAACCCTGGCCCCCAGCTCCTTATTCACAAGAGAGCCATAGAATCTCAGGCTTAAGGGATCCATAAAGAGTATTTAAGAGAACACTGGTGGTTCAGTGGGGGCATTCTCACTTCCCACATGGGATACTTGGGTTGGATTCCTGGCATGTGCACAGCCACCAACCGTCTGTCAGTGGAGGCATGTGGGTTGCTATGATGCTGAACAGGTTTCAGGAGCTTTCAGAGCAAGACAAACAGACTAGGAAGAACAGCTTTGTGATCTACTTCCCAAAATCAACCAATGAAACCTCCATAAATCACAATAGTCCAATTTACAACCCATTATGGGGGTGGTGCAGGACCAGGCAGCTTTGGTTGCATTGTACATGGAGTCACCATGAACTGGGAGCCAGTTCAATGGCAGCTAACAGCAATAACAAAAAGCACTTAGGCCAGAAACCCTGCTATTGCTTGAATCCCTGTTACTCTACCTTGTGCCACAGAATCCTGCTCTAGCCTGGCACTCCAGAGATGGGGCCACCCACTGCTGAGTAAATGCCTCATTGTGGAAATGAGAGAAAAAAGAAAGAGGCCAAAGAAAGAATATTTGCCCTCTTGACTCATCCTGGGAAAATGCTACACTCAACCCTCCGACTACCAAGCACTGGATTTTCTTAGGGGAAAAATTAATAAAAGTTTTCCCCGCCAGCCTGAAAAAGGACAGGAGCTTATTTATGTTCCATTGCAAAAGGAATCATCCCTCTGGGCCAAGAATATTAAGGAAAATATTCACACTGTGTCACCCACAATTACACTGGAACCCCTTTAGGCACCTCACATCCACCTAGCCCCTTATCAAAAATGAATAAAATGCTGAAAGATAACCCAAAATAACAAACTGTGTGTTAAAAGCAAACTCCCTAAATCACAACATGAAATTCCAGAGGCGTAAGAAATCGGGTGGCTCCCACCTCAGTGTTGGCTGGGTCAGTGTGTGAGCATGTGGTATCGGGATAGTTCCAGAACTCCTGGGTGGCTGGGAATCTGGACAGGGAAGGGGCTGCAGAAGTAAACGGTGGGCAAGGTGCGACTGGGTTTTAAGTAACTGACTTTGCTGTTTGTGAAGGCCCAGCTGAGGTCTGGAGATGTGGAGCTCCAGGGGCCAGGGGTTCTGTCACAGACCAGAGTCTTTGGGAGTGATTTACGGTACATTGCTGAGCAGCCCTTTTTGTTTATTTAGCCACATGGGGTCTTAGCACCTATGGTTTCAAGCCAACTATGTGAATAGGTTATTTTTCTTACTTGTGTACTTTGCACTCTTTCACAGGAGGGGTTAAGTGGCCCCTCGAGGGTTATTTTCCAAGCACCATTTGCCGGGCTGACTCTGCCTGTCATCCTCATTCTTGTGCTGCCATTTTCCTACTGCCAGTTTCCAATCTCAGTATCCACGTGACTCAGTCATTGAGGGCTCCAAGCCCCCCAAAGAGCAGAGGAACTCACAGAACCAGTGCTCAGGGCTCCTTTAAGAACAGATGGCAGGCAACAGGCCAGAAAAGGAGAATTCCAGAGGAGAAGCCCTGCAAAGGTGGGGAAGAAACAAAACTCACTGCCAAACAGGACAGATTCAACCCCTGGAATTGTACTCAGGTGTGCACGTGGTTAGAGATGGGGTGCGGAGAACAGAGGCAGAACTTGCACAAATTTAAATTGGTCACTTCTTCCACTGGAATAGGAGCTCAGGTGGTGCAGTGGCTAAGCATTCAGCTGCTAACCAAAAGGTCTGTGGTTCGAACCCACAAACTGCTCCCTGGGAGAAAGATGAGGCGGTCTGCTTCCTTAAAGGTTTATAGCCTTGGAAACCCTACGGAGACAGTTCTACTCTGTCCCATAGGGTCATTATGAATTGGAATTGACTCAATGGCAGTGGGATCCATTAGAATGGGTTTCCCTTTTCCGCACAGAAAAGACAACAACATGAAGTGAAACAAGATACATCATCATCTAATCTTAAAGGTGACAGATAACCTCGGACCACTTCTCTGGAGGAGGGCAGCCCTCTGATTAACAGCTGATCCAGAGAAGAGGTTGTTCTTCACTTCCAGCCCCAGACAGAAGAGTGAGGGTGGGATAGAAGCTCAGCTGGATGGCTGTTCCCAAATGCCAGAAGGAGCTTATGGCATTCAGAGAGAAGATGCCTCCGGAACCAGGATGAGAAGCGATACTGGCTTCCTTGGCAAAGCTGAAAGTGACAGTAAGCACTATCACTCCTGCTCCTGCACACTCTAGCCAAGAGTCTCATGGAAGTCAACAGTTGGAATAAAGGCAGTAGAGCATGGTGGTCAAGATTGTGGACTTTGAAATCAGATGGATTAGGCTCTACCAATTTTCAGCTCTGTGACACTGGGGAACTTACTTAGGCTCTTTAAGCCCCAGATTTCATACCTCTGAAAGTAGGGTATTATGGATTGAATTGTGTTCCTTAAAAATGTATGTTGTAAATCCTCACCCCTATGCCTTTGGGTGTAATCCCATTTGAGAATAGTGTTTTCTTTGTTGTAGTAACGACTTTATCAGTATACGGTGTGTCTTTAGCCCATCACTTTTGAGATATAAAAAGATCAGATTAGGCACAGAAGTAAGGAGGCACGGATTGGGAGAAGACAGATGCCATACGACACGAAGACTGCCAAGCAACCAAGGAACTAAAGCTGAAAAGAGACAAGGACTTCCCAGGGCAGACAAAGAGAGAAAGCCTTCCCTTAGAGCCTCCTAACTGTGAGAAAATAAACGGAGGTTCATTAAAGCCATATACTTGTAGTATTTCGGTTATAGCAGCACTGAGAAACTGAGACATAGGATTAACAATAGAGCACGCTTCATAGGGTCATTGTGATGATTAAATGCAATAGCATATACAAATCATCTAATCCAGTGCCTGGCTCATAGTAAGGGTTTGGTCAGTCATATCTGCTATTATTAGCTAGTCTAAGGAAACAGTGTCTTCCACAAACATGGAGTAAATATGGCCTCCCTGATCTCTCCTTGTGAATGATTAATCTCCTCAGCTGGACTGCCGTGGGTGACCAAGGGCAGGGTAATGGGAGTGGTCTGCCCTTGATGTAGGAGATAAGGGGGTACACTGGAGGTAAATTATAAGCTAATACTTCAACAAAGAGTCAGCCAACTTTTTATGATCATCAGCCATTAACTGAAAACAATGCTGGTGAGGAAATTTTCCTCCTGATTGGGCCCAAACACAACTACTGCTCCCTCCCTTTCGCACAACACTGCCCTGCCAGTCAGCTACTCCCTTAGATTTTCCTGGTACCTCTTGCCTTGACCCCATTAGCACCAAGGAGAGGTCTTGGCACATAATAGCTGTTGATAGGTTGATACGGATAACCTTGAACCACTTCTCTGGAGTAGGGCAGCCCTCCTCCAGAGTGCTTGACCCTGGACAAGTCCCTTAGCTACTCGGTTCTCCTGCTTTGTCATTTAAAATGAAGATGTGGTACTAGATGATCTCCTGCTCTTCCCACTCTAACAGTCCACCATCTTATAGGCAGACAGGCTCAGGTACATTTCCCCAGGTCCAGAGGACTGATCCAACTCCACCTGGGAAGGGGCAAAGCCAGGGGCAAAGCTGCTCGTGCTGCCAGGGTCTTCCCCCTGATTTTCATGGTCCTGCTGTGTGGCCTGCAAGTCACACCAAGACTGCATGTTCTCAGAGGCTTCAACTTCACAGTAAAAATGCCAGTGCCCATCCCACACCCCTGACGCTGGCTGAAAGCAGTGACTCCCAGGTGTTTGCAAGAAGCCCTGCAAATAGGACGTATTGCTGGAATGAAATGCCATGATGAGGAGGTGTAAGGGAAAATGACAAACCAACCACCCTTTCTAAATAGCTTCTCTCTGCAGAACCTAAAATGGCCATTCATGGTTTACCATGGTCTGCAGCGGCAACCTCATCCTATCCCACACAGACAAAGGGACTGAGTTCCAACAGGGTGGAGGAGAACAAGATATAAATTCTACAGAGGATATTTCTTCTATGTTGGGTTGTCTCGATATAGCATGTGGGCACTTTTAAAAACTTTATTTAGAAAAGGTCCTATCTCAATTGACTCAGGCTGTTAAGTGAGCTGATGCAACCCTCCCACCAAAAAGACTACAAAATGCTTTGCAGTATTTTTGCAATGGTAAGTACTGAGACGTGATAAGCTGTCTTTTTTCTCCTTTTTCTCAGTAACTTTGTTGATCTTGACCCGACAGGCTTTGTACTTTAAAGAGCAAGAGATAGTAAATGAAAATTCAGGAAACAAGGGAGATAGGATACAGGCAAAAGAGGAACATGGGAGAGATGCTTTAAACCTTGTCAAAACAGCAGCACCTCACTCTATCCCCCACCTAAGCTGAATGTTGCATGTGTGAATGTGTTTATAAGCTGCACATGCTGTCTACTTCCAAAGTCACTTTACAAATCAACACAGAGTCAGGACCCTCAGACCAAACAGAGGCCATAATTGTAATGAGCAAATTGTAATGAGCCAATCACAACACTTTGGTAGAACGTTGGATTTCAGTTTTTTAGCAGCATAGGCCTAAAAGAAAATATTGGGGCATGTGGTTTTGCTATCAAACAACAAAAGGCATACAAATTTACCTAGAAAACCTTTGCTGGGCTAGTCAGTCCCAGAGGCTGGATCATACAACTACACACCCTCATCACCATCATCACCCACCCCTCGCTCTTCCAAGCAGATGACGTGGGATGAAGGAGCAGATCAACCAGGAAGGCTAATTTTAACACAAGGTAAAAATGGACGTTGGTCTAGGCTCCTGGTTCCTCCAAGCATGTTTATGGCTCCTCTCAGCAAAGGGAAAATTTGACAAAGAGGCAAGACCATTGTTGCTATGGAGAAAGTTATCGGAGCAACCATCCATCTCTGTCCCCAGCTCTCTTCTTACTGGCCATGACTGACTGAGGTACCTGCATAAGACAGACAGGCAGACATCCAGAAGGCCCATTATAGAAATAAACATCAAGGGTTTGTTTTTATATAGATATTTTAAACACACAAGCCCAGATCCACCCTCCACTGCTAACGTTAGTGGATTACTCATTCCTCCTTCCAATCGCGTCATGTGCAAGGTTCCAGGTGGCCGTGGGGTTTTGCCTACAACGGCCACTGCTGGTTTCCCTGAGAGCTGTTTATTTTTCCAGTCCTCAGGTCATTACATCACCCAGCGGTTTCTAGGCAGGCCAAGAGTGCTGGTTTGGGGGGTGGGGTACCAGCCAGGAGGTGCTCTTGCCTCAGTAACCCCAAATCCCAATTGCAGCAGCAATGCCTAATAGGAACTACCCAGATGAGGGAGGAGCAATCCAAAATGCAGCCAATGGGCCCTAAGAAGGCCTGGAAGAACAACACTCTGACACCAGCAGATAAGGGCAGGTAAGGATGCCTTGAAGAGCTTACCTTTGACATGTACAGTGACTTGGGCAAACAAGCACTCTCATTTCACCAAGGAGGTGGGGGGTTATTTTCATGGTAAAACTTAGAAGAAATGCATTTCCACTTGTGTCCATGCTGGTGGCTTTGTCTATGGTGGAGCAGAGTTACTTAGAGGCAAAGGAGGATGATCTTTCTGGATTGAACCCATGGGGTCTTCTTGAGGTCCCCAATCAGATCATGAAAAAAGCTAACTACAAAAGATGGTGATAAGGGCAAGAAGGAAATGGAGAAGGAAGCAAAGTCAAACCACTCCACGAAAGGCTACAAGGTTTACTCAACTGCTCCGGGGCACAGGGAACGGGAGCTTTGGGCCTTGGAAATATTAGAAAAGAGTCAAGGCTCCCTATACCAGCCATTCTTCCTGAGAGAGAGTGTTTCCCCACAAAAGAAAGCACAGAATTTTGTCATACAGAAAACAAAAAATGACTTTCAGAAATCACAGGTGTAGAAAAGTCTCTATATAGTAAAGGTAGAATTCCTAAGGGAACAGGACAGGTTAGATGGAGCAGAATTCTCATCATTTGTTAGCTCTCTTTACCCTCTACTTTCCTCTTCCAAAAAATGTAGATGATTTTCATTTAAAAAAAAAAAAAAATTAACACTAAGAAATTCACTGCCAATAAGTCAGATCCAATTCATAGTGACCCCTCCTTGGATTTCCGAGGCGTTATCTCTACAAAAGTAGATTGCCCAATTTTCGTGGTGGCATAGTGCCTAAGGCACTTGACTGCTAACCAGAAGGCTGGC
Source organism: Orycteropus afer afer (assembly GCF_000298275.1). Taxonomy (NCBI): domain Eukaryota; kingdom Metazoa; phylum Chordata; class Mammalia; order Tubulidentata; family Orycteropodidae; genus Orycteropus; species Orycteropus afer. Next base: position 8,666,910 of record NW_006921675.1, on the reverse strand, counting down.
AGTTCAAACCC
>NW_006921675.1:8663540-8664984 GCF_000298275.1 Orycteropus afer afer | reverse complement strand
GTTCTCAAGAGGAATGGTTTCAGTCTCTCTCCATTGAGGGTAATGTTGGCTGTTGGTTTTGCATAAATGCCCTTTATTATGTTGAAGAATGTCCCTTCTATTCCTATTTTGCTGAGAGTTTTGATCAGAAATGGGTGTTGGATTTTATCAAATGCAATGGCAATGAGTTTTGTTTGTTTGTTTGTTTGTTTAATAACATTAAGAAATGTCTTGGTAGTTAGTCCTTGACATAAAATGCTCAGCAAGAGTTCCTTTTTCCTAAAATGAATTTGCTCTGTAAACTTTCACCCAGATCACAATAAAAATAAATAAAAAAAAAAGAGTTCCTATTTCCTTATAAAACCAGAACAGAGTCTCTGGCCAAGACTCATCTATGAGAAGGTGTCTGCTCTCAAGCTCCACGGTATTGGCCAGGTACACCATCTGCCGGAATGCAAAAGGAATCCTTCCACCCAGCCAGGTGCAATGGAGGACAGAATCAAAGGAAGAGGACCAAAAAGGCAAGCTTTCGATGGTGAACCTGCCACACACCCAAAGGCAACACTGACTATGGCAAACACATGACAAAGCCTTAAAAACAAGGACCAGACCCTCCAGGAGAAGAGAAGGAGACAGGATAAGTCTGCAGGCACATGTGTCATGTTATTGCAAAACTTCAGCTGCCCAGTGGAACCATTCCAACATCAACAGTCCCCAGGCCAGAAGACAAACCTGGCGTCACAGGGTCTGAGTGTGAAAGAAGGATGTTTAGTGTGTGAAAGAAATTACGATGGCCTTTTAGCCTCTGTCAGAGAGAGCTGAGAAGAAGAGCTCTCACCAAGAAGAGCTTCTTAGAGTCCAACTTTCCCAGAGATATGGCCTAAACCTCACCTGAGCTCAGAATCTCTTGTTAAACTTCAATAGGAAACTATCCCAGGTAGACACAGAGCCAGCTGCACAGACCTGAGTTATCATTAGTCTATCTGACTTTTCATTAAAGCAAAGGAGATGACATGTGAAAAGTGCCTAGCACAATACATAAAGATATTCCATCAAGAGTAGCCATTGTTCGAACAGGAATATACCCTAGACCAATGATAGATTTCTTTGCTATTCATAAGGTTTTCCCTGGCCAATTCTTTGAGAAGTGGATGGCCTCTTCCTTCTTCCTAGTCTGTCTCTGTCTATAAGCTGGGCCGTTACCTGTGCACCAGGTGCATCTCTCCGGGTTTTAAACACCAGAGGCTCAGCCTCAAAACTCACGTCTACTGTTAAAGACAATGAAAACAAGTCCAAGAGAGCCAAAGTATGATCTTGAATATATCCCTCCTGAATTTAGAGATCATCTAAGAATAGATTTGATGCATTGAACACCAACGACCGAAAGCCAGATGAATTATGGGAAGATATCAAGAACATTATCCATGAAGAAAGCAAGAGATCACTGAAAAGAAGAGAAGACCAA
>NW_006921675.1:8599017-8662155 GCF_000298275.1 Orycteropus afer afer | reverse complement strand
AAGCCATGATATTTCCAATCGCCTCGTATGCATGTGAGAGATGGACAATGAATAAGGAAGACCAAAGAAGAGTTGATGCTTTTGAGTTGTGGTGCTGGCGAAGAATGCCCTGGTCTCAGTTTCTCTAAAGGATTCTCTAACTCTGTTCTAATTACCCCACCCTATACACTAACTTTTTTGGGCAATCCTACTTCCGTAGTGATATGCTGCAGAAACCCTAGGGAGGGGTCACTATGAGTCGGGGCCGACTCGACAGCAAATAACAACAACAACAACAACATACACTAACTTTAAGGATCTCTGGTGCCATAGTGCCTAAGGCATTTGACTGCTAACCGAAGGTTGGTAGTTCAAACCCACCAGCCACGCTGCAGAATCTACTTCCATAAAGATTTACTACCTTAGAAACCCAGTGGAGGTCGCTATGAGTCAGAATCAACTCAATGGCAGGGATTTTTTTAATATACTAATTTTACAGACATGACTGGGGCCAACCAAAGTGAAACAAAGGTACCCGGGTCACTCCACCTAAAGGAAAGTAGTTGTACCTGTCTGGAAACTATTTCTCAACATGACCCTATACTCATTCTATTAGAAAGCACAGAAGGGAAGTGGGAAGTGGAAGCAAAGGCCACCAACTGATTTCACATCACCTTCCTACTACATTTGACAAGACAGCCGAAGCAGACCATCATTCTATTACCAAGGATTACTTGTTTCCGCCAGCCCCACCACTTACTAGTTCTATAACCAAGACACACTATTTCCTTTCTAAGCCTTACTTTCTTCACTCCTAAGATGGGGGCACTAATAATACCTATCTCATAGGGTTATTGGAATGAGATAACGTGTGTGAATTGCTACAGAACCTGACACAGACAAGCTGTTATGATGGTGATAATTCTGATTTTACTCATGATGATGATGATAACTTTTCTATCCTTCCCCAAAGTATTCAACCGCATTGAGCTATAATTGTCCTGTAATGAAGGGCTAGCAACAAAGCCTTTACCCTCACAGAGTTTATAATCTAGATGGAGAAATTAGGTATTGGTAGATGAGGAAGAAATTCAAGGAAACAAATGCTAAAAGCCAACTGAGGTCAAAAGTATTGTAATATTTCAGAGAAACATTATCCTCACCCACCACTTGGCCACAGAATGAGAATTAACCTTTCACTAGGACCTTGAAGACCTGCCGGCAATTTAAATGGAGAGGCCATCCCAGATGTCACTTCCAGCCCTGGCGGAAGTGTACCAAAACAGGTACCAAAGCTAGTTCTATTTGACTTACCGTGTTTGCTTACCAGTGTGAGGAGGGTGGGGGAGGTACTAAGAGGTACATTTGATCCTTTTGCTCATGGTGACAATCATAAAGTCTTTCCTAATTGAAGAATTCTCATTGTAAGCAGTATAATTAACATTCTTATTGTTCTTATCAACAGTAATAACAATAATAAATACATATACTTACAATGTATCATGCAGTTGTTGTTGTTAGGTACCGTCAAGTCAGCTTCGACTCATAACGACTATGTACAACAGAATGAAACACTGCCCAGTTGTGCACCATCCTCACTATCCTTGCTATAACTGAGCCCATCATTTTATATCAATTTAACTAATTGAGGCTCTTCCCCTTGTTTGCTGACCCTCCACTTCACCAAGCATGGTATCCTTCATCCAGGGAATAGTCCCTTCTGACAACATGACCAAAGTAGGTGAGATAAAGTCTGCCATTCTCGCTTCCAAGGCTGCACTTCTTCCAGGACAGATGTGTTCCTTCTTCTGGTAGTCCATGGTACTTTCAGTGTTCTTTACCAGCACCACAGCTTAAAAACATCAACTCTTCTTCCGTCTTCCTTACTCATTGTCCAGTTTTCACATGCATATGAGGCAACTGAAAATACCGTGGCTTGGGTCAGGTGCACATTAGTCTTCAAAGAGACATCTTTGCTCTTCAGCACTTTTAATAGGTCTTTTGTAACAGATTTGCCCAGTACAATACAACATCCAATTTCTAGATTGCTGCTTCCATTGATGTTAACTATGAATCCAAGTAATATGAAATCTTTGACTACTTCAATCTTTTCTCCATTTATTGTGATGCTGTGTATTAGTCCAGTTGCGAGGATTTTTGTTTTCTTTATGTTGAGGTGTAATCTATACTGCAAACTGTATTCTTTAAATTTCATGAGTAAGTGCTTCAAGTCATCTTCACTTTTGGCAAGCAAGGTCCTATTGTCTGCATATCACAGATTGTTAATGAGTATTCCTCCAATCCTGATGCCATATATAGTACAGCTTTTCTTGGAATATTTGCTCAACATACAGATTGAATAAGTATGGTGAAAGGATACAACCCTGATGTACACCCTTCCTGATTTTAAACTATGCAGTATCCCCTTGTTCTTTTCAAATGACAGGCTCCTGGTTTATGTACAGGTTGTTCATGAGTACAATTAAGTGTTCTGGAATTCCCATTCTTATCAATGTTGTTGTTATATGCCGTCGAGTTGGACCTGACTCATAGTGACCCCTCCTTGGGTTTCCGAGGCAGTTTCACTACAGAAGTGGATTGCCCAACCTTCCTTCCGAGGAGTGGCTGGTGGGTTTGAACCACCAGCCTTCTGGTTAGCAGTCAAGTGCCTTAGGCACTATGCTACCAGAGCTCCTATTCTTATCAATGTTATCCATAATTTGTTATGATCCACACAATCAAATGCTTTTGCATAGTCAAAACAACACAAGTAAACATCTTCTGGTATTCTTTGCTTTCAGCCAAGATCTATCTGACATCAACAATGATGTTCCTCATCCCACATCCTCTTCTGAATCCAGGTTGCATTTCTGGAAGTTCGTTCCCTGTCAATATACAAACCAAACTCACTGCCATTGAGTCAGTCCTGACTCATAGTGACATCTTCTTGGGTTTCCGAGGCAGTATCTCCATGGAAGTAGATTGCCCAGTCAGTCTTCCTTCCAAGGAGTGGCTCGTGGGTTTCAACTGCCAGCCTTCTGGTTACCAGTCAAATGCCTTAGGCACTATACCACCAGAGCTACTGTCAATATACTGCTGCAACCTTTTTTGAATTATCTTCAGCAAAATTTTACTTGCTTATGATATTAATAGGCACTCTGGTAGCATAGTGCCTAAGGCATTTGACTGCTAACCAGAAGGCTGGTGGTTCAAACCCACCAGCCTCCTCAGAAGGAAGATTGGGCAATCTACTTTTGTAGTGATACCACCTTGGAAACCCAAGGAGGGGTTGTTATGAGTTGGACCCGACTCAATGGCAGTGAGTTTGGGTTTTGGGGTTATGATATTAATGATATTGCTCAATAATTTCTACATTCAGTGGGATCACCTTTCTTTGGAATGGGTACAAATATGGATCTCTTCCAGTCAGTTGGCCAGGTAGCTGTCTTCCATTGGCGTAGACATGTGCATGCCTCCAGCACAGCATCCATTTATGAAACATCTTAATGGGTATTCCATCAATTCCTGGAGTCTTGTTTTTGCCAATTCCTTCAGTGTGGCTTAGACATCTTCCTTCAGTACCATTGGTTCTTCATCATATGCCACCTCCTGAAATAGGTGAACATCTGCTAATTCTTTTTGGTACAGTGATTTTATGTATTCCTTCCATCTTCTCTGATGCTTCCTGCATCATTCAATATTTTGCCCATTGTTGTTGTTGTTGTTGTTGTTATGTGCTGTCGAGTCAGCCCCGACTCATAGCGACCCCTCCTTGGGCTTCCGAGGCAGTATCACTATGGAAGTAGGATTGCCCAACCTTTCCTTCTGGGGAGTGGCTGGTGGGTTTGAACCGCCAGCCGTCTGGTTAGCAGGCAAGTGTCTTAGCCACTATGCTACCAGAGCTCCCAATAGAATCCTTCAATATGGCAACTCAAGGCTTGAATATTTTCTTCAGTTCTTTCAGCTTGAGAAATGCTGAGCATGTTCTTCCCTTTTGGTTTTCAAACTCCAGGTCTCTGGACATTTAATTGACTTTGTCTTCTTGAGCTGCTCTTTGAAATCTTCTGACATCTTTTTGCTTTAGTTACTGTTCATTCAAAAGCAAGTTTCAGAGTCTCTTCTGACATTCATTTTGGTCTTTTCTTCCTTTCCTGTCTTTTTAATGACCATTTGCTTTCTTCATGTATGATGTTGTCTCACAATTCATCTGGTTTTTGGTCACTGGTGTTCAATGTGTCAAATCCATTCTTCAGATGGTATCTAAATTCACATGGATATAATGAAGGTCATATTTTGGGTCTTGTAGACTTGCTTTAATTGTCTTCAGCTTCAACTTGAACTTGCATATGAGCAATTGATGGTCTGTTCTACAGTCAGCTCCTGGCCTTGTTTTGGCTGAAGGTATTGAGCTTCTCCATTGCTTCTTGCCACAGATATAGTCAATCTGATTCCTATGAATTCCATCTGGTGAGGTCCATGTGTATAGCTGCCAATTATGTTGTTGGAAAAATGTATTTACAATGAATAAGCCATTGGTCTTGCAAAATTTTATCATGTGATTAGCTGCATCATTTCTATCACCAAGGCCATATTTTCCAACCACTAATGATTCTTCTTTGTTTCCAACTTTTGCATTCCAATCACCAGTAATAATCAATACATCTTGATTGCATGTTTGGTCAATTGCAGACTGTAGAAGTTGGTAAAAATCTTCAATTTCTTCATCTTTGGCTTTAGTGGTTGGTGCATAAATTCAAATAATAGTAGTATTAACTGGTCTGCCTTGTAGGTGTATGGATATTATCCTACCACTGACAGCATTGTACTTCAGGATTGATCTTGAAACATTCTTTGTGACAATGAATGCCATGCCATTCCTCTTCAATTTGTCATTCCTAGCATGGTAGAGCATAGTCTGATTCAAAATCTGATTCAAAATCTAATTCAAAATCGTAGTCTGATTCAAAATGGCTAAAGCCAGTCCATTTCAGCTCACTAACACCTAGGTTACTGATCTTTATGAGCTCCATTTCATTTCTGACAACTTCCAATTTTCCTTCATTTATACTTCATAATTCCACATTCTGATTATTAACTGATGTTTGCAATTGCTTTTTTTTTTTCCCATTTTGGGTCTGCAAATGGAGGTCCTAAAAGCTTTACTCTGTCCACATCATTAAGGTCAACTCTACTTTGAAAAGACATATTTTGAGTGCCTTCTGACCTGCAGGGCTCATCTTCTGGCACTATATCAGACCATTTTTCAGGGTTATTCATGAAGTTTTCCAGCAATATATCAGACAGTGTTTCACTGCTTTCATAAGGTTTTCATGCATTTACTATTTATCATTTAGCTAAGCGTAAATTAAATGGCATGCATACAGTAACTCAGTTCACCTTTAACTACAATCCTTTGATGGAGAGTTTATGATTCCATTTTACAGATGAGAACTGAGGTTCAGGGAGATTATTCAGCTTCATTAGGGTCACTCCCTAAGTATGGGAGCTGGGATGTGAACCCGGATTTCTTTGATTCTAAAGCCTGTGCTTTAACCACTGTATTGTGTGTTTAGAGGCACATAGAGTTCATATGGTCTCCTTTTCACGTCATCATCCCATACCTCCAGCTTTTGTTAAAGAGGGAAACAAACACATGGAGAGGCACTGACCAGCCCAAGCCACAGAGAACATCAACAGATGCTTGATGGAGTTACCTCTTGGTCTAAATCACTCTGTGTACTCTGGCCCCCACACTGCTACCTTCAGGACAGTACTGGCATACATATAAATGTAAAGGGGATGGATCACAACACAGCCATTAATTAGTGATCATTTAAATTCTGCTTGTTGCTTTAAAGGGCTGTATCTTTTTTTAATCCCTTGCTACCTATAAGGAAAATAGATGGGTAAATTTAACAACATAAATTGTACAGAGTAACAGTTCCCACAATAAAATCTTAGGCTGAAAGAAAGATCTGTATCTGTTCCTGATAGAGATACAGATTAGGTTTGTTAATACATATTCCTGTTGAGGGACATTAACTTTGGCCTTTATTGATGATATATGAACTGTAAAAATGAGTCCTACAAATCTTATCACCCTTCAAAAATTATCACATTTCTACAAAGGGCTCAGCTAGTGCTAAAACCTGACCACTCACAACCAAAACCAGTTTCCATTGAGTCAATTCTGACTCATGGCAACCCCGTGAGTGTCAGAACTGTGTTCCATTGGGTTTTTGGTGGCTGATTTGTTGGAAGTAGATCACCAGGCCTTTCTTCCAAGGTGCCTCCAGGTAGGACTCAAACTTCCAACTTTCTGATTAGCAACCCCCTAAAAAATCATACCAGAAAAAACAAGACTAAACCTTTACTTAGAGTCGTTGAAGCACATAGAACAAAGCCTCTTTAGGTTTGAAGCCCAGTTTCTCTATGCCATTCATTCTTCTTTTAAATTCTTCTACATGGCATACAGAAAGTAAATTAAAATATTAAAATATATAGTCAAAAATATTTGTTAGGTAAGAGGATCAACTACTCACAAAATCTGATCCCTGAGATAATAATTGAAGCAAATGAAACTCAGAAGGAATTAACTTGCACAATCTTCTTTTGTAGCTGTAGAAATCAAGAACAAGACTTAAGCGACTTGCCCAAGCCCACACAGTGGTACTCCTGGAGTAGATATGGATGGATTGTTGTTGTTGTTGTTATGTGCCGTCGAATCAGCCCCAACTCATAGCGACCCCTCCTTGGGTTTCCGAGGCAGTATCACTACGGGAGTAGGATTGCCCAACCTTCCTTCTGAGGAGTGGCTGGTGGGTTTGAACCGCCAACCGTCTGGTTAGCAGGCAAGTGTCTTAGCCACTATGCTACCAGAGCTCCCCATGGATGGATTAGGTACACATATAGTCCAAGGAAAATTATTTACCTGAATTTCTTATGTTGGTGTTGTTCAGTTTGGAGTCCTTGATCACCAAGTGCTTAATCCAGAGAGTTGGAGCTGTGATTTCTGAAGAGAAGAGAGAAAAAATAAAGTCTGGACAAAGACAGAATGTGAGTTGGAGAGTAATCACCAGTTTTTAACAGCTTTTCTAAATACCTAGGGCATCTAAATCCTGAGGTTTCATCTTCTTCCCTCATCCATACCCACCTTGTCCCAATGTCTTTTCCCTTCCTTACAATGGAAATGCCTTTCCCCATCAGCTCATAGGCGCCAACCAGGGCCTCCTGGGCCAGAAGGCCTAGTGGTCAGAGTTCAGAGGTGCTGAGCCACTCCATCCAGGAATAAAAATATTATCCCAGGAGGTGAGGAACATGGGCCAAGCCAAGTCCCTCTCAGCTGCTTCCCTGGGAGAAGATTTAAAGGGGATAAATCAACAAACAAGCACCAAACAAACCACAGAGACCGTTTTAGAGGAAACAGCTGAGCCACAGCAGATTTCAGTTTACAGAGACTCTGCTCCACAAGAGAAAGTAAGTAGTGGGTCTAATCTGATGTTCAATTTCCTTTCTAATGGTTCCTCATTGAATGAAGGTTGAATTCTTCCATTCAGGGAGCTCCATGGAGCCTCTAGGTCTCTCCAGGGCATGATCACCCAGTAGACAGGTAGTATTACCCTGAATATACTGTAGAGTGAGAAAATCTTCAATGGGGGTGCTAGGAAGGTCTCCATCTGACCCCTACATGACTCCCAGGGCCCCAGCCTTGGCCAGCTATCCAAGACTTTGGGGAATCATGCAAACATCTGAAGTTCTAGGCATGAACACACATGTTCCACCAAACAAGCCACATTTCAACCCAGAATTGAGCCCATGTTAGGGACATCCCTAGCCCCAGTGCCAACCAGTGGCAGGATCCCTTTTAATTCCTCTGTCTCACTGTCCAGCTCAAGACCCAGGCCTGGATATACTCAGCTGAAAGCTGTTTAGCTTTTCCCACATATTGCACTGAGAACTGAACCTCATTCTCTGACTCTCTGAGAACTGTGCTGTACTAAGCTTCCTTGTCTTCTTCACAGGGGCCTGGACTACACAGCAAAGTACACTGAGGAATGGAGGGCCTGAGCAGCTCAAACCTAGAATTGAGGCCACATTCCACACTCCATGTCATTCCTGTTTACTTTCCATCCCTCCCCAGACATGGATATCCAGACTCTATTTTGCCAATAGACAACTGTAATTCCCTTGTCCTGGAATTTCACCTCTCGGGCAGGTCTTGACTCAACTCTCCAGGTCCCTATAACCTAGCCAAACCAGCTGCACTAGCCAATCTCTTTCTTTGCTGCTTTCCCAACTACACCATGTACCCACCACTTCTCTCCTTCAAACATTTGCCCTTCCTGGAACACCCTGATTCCTACCCCCCACTTTCAAGATCCAGTCCCAGTGCCATCTCTTCACACAATCTTTTCCCAAACCATCCTGATATCTTTTTCCCATAAATACCTATTACACTAAAAATTGAGGCCACATAATTTAACCCAAAAGCTCTCTAATACTTGTATCTGTCTTGAGAGCAGAGGCTTACATTTCTTCTACAACACAATGCTAGGCACAGAGCAGGCACTTGTAAGTGCTGGCTCATTTACTGGAGGGACACTGCTGGCTTGACTTTCTCCCTCAGCCATGATTCCTTGGTTTTGGCAACTCAAAGGGTCTGTTTGGGCTATGTTGTTGTTGGACATCGGGAGACAGGCAGGAAGCCTAGGGAGGACAGAAGACCTTTCCAGAAATGGAGAATGTACCAGTTCCTTGGAGGATTTGCATTTAAAAAAAAAAAAAAAAAAGTTAAAACAACCCAGCATAAACTGGAGAAAATTGAAATTAAAAAAAAGAAAAGGAAGAAAGCTTAAACATCCAAAGGAAAGACCTTTCCCAAATCTGAAGATGGGTGGGAGAGTGAGAGTTGGAAGTAACATAAGAGCTTACCATCTCCATCGAACATCGGCTGAGTCTCCATCGTGGGTGTTGGCTTAGACCCGTCATCTGAATTGAGGGTTAGAAAGAATCGAAAAGAGACTACCATTATTGAGGTAAATACTATCTACTCTCCAGCACTGTTGAATGGTTGGGGTTTGCACATGGCCCGGCCAAGTCCCAGTGAAGAGACCAAAGAGAAAGAAAAGAGAGAAGAGAACGAGAAGGAAAGGAGAGTCACAGAGACCGTAACGCGGAAGCACCTCCCGAGGCTGCTTGCCGTCCCGGGGAGAACTCTTTCTCGTGAATCTGGGATCACAGATGGCTCTGTCATCCCTTGTTCCTCCGCCTCCACCCCCCCCACCCCACCCCGTTGGAAAGCTGAGGGCAGGTGTCTCCCTGGGCAGCCCGACTTCTGGCCAGACAAGACCGGGCAAGGGTGGCATCTAATTCTGGTATCCTCAGAGCCTTCCAGCCCTCCTGTGAAAGGGACCAGCTCATATCTTTCCCAGTGATCTAAGAGCTTGAAGAGAATAAAAGACCTTGGCACTATTCTCTTGCAAACTCTTTGTTATTTCTCTATTTTCATTGAAGGGGGATGAGCAGGCAGGCAGGAATATTTTCTCTCCAGCTGCAGTGCAGTGGATTACTTTATATGGTCCTTCTAGCCATAGACTTTGTGACCCCCCCCTTACAATGATTGGGTGGGACTATGCAAATAGAGTGCGGCAGGATTGGACAGCTTACTGCTAATGCAAAAAAAAAAAAAAGTACAGGGAATCCTTGTGGGGGTGGGACTATGCAAATAAGGCATATGGAACCTTAATGAGGGTATTGGTCAGTTTTGCCATTCTGCTAGGCTAAATGCAGGACACAGGAAAAGAGAGAGAGAGAGAGAAGTACTAGAGGGCTGTGGTGGGGACTACTTAGCTAAGAGCTGTAACACTTGCCTGAGAAGGCCCTGAGCAGGGCCCAGCAGCAGAGGGTGAGAAGAAGTTGTCATGATCAAGGACTGTATCCTGAGTTGTTCCTGTGACTTCTGAGTTGTTCCCACTCCCAAATTGTATCCTGTTACTTCCCTGATAAATCACTTAACTGTAAGTACGGTTCATTAATTTTGTGAGAGGCTGCAGCTAATTATCAAAACCAAAGAGGGAGGGAGAGTACTGAAGGGAAGGGGACTAGGTGACATCAGAGATGATGGAGTGGTGCAGCACTGTGGACAAGTTGGACATTTGGGACATCTTGAACCTCCTCTTCATAGAAACCGGTTTTGTGCTGATCTTTATAAAAATAATTACTTATTTACCAGCACACTGAAATCAAAAGAATTAGGAAATCCTTAGAATATTGTTAACTGTGAAATAGCATGCATCTCAACCCTCAGTAAAAGATGGGCAAACAAAAGTAGAAGAGACATGGGAAACTGCAGAAATTACTCTGGATTTGCTTTGAAACCTCCAACATAGGTCAGGAGAACAGACAGTTCCCAGGAAGGTAGTCCTAACACTATCCTTCTAGTGCTGGGCCACTATTTCTGCAGCAGGAGAATGTCCACAGGTCAGGAGTTAGTGCAGACTTTGTTTATTAACCTGCCAGGACTCTCAGTTATTTTCATCAATGTTCTCAAAACCTTCTAACTCATTGCAACCATATATGACAGAGTAGAACTGCCCCATAGGTTTTCCAAGGCTGTAAATCTTTATGGATGCACACTGCCTCATCCTTCTCCCACAAAGCAGCTGGTGACCTTTTTAGTTAGCAGCCAAATGCTTTAACCACTACCACCAGAGCTCCCTGAGTCAGAACTGACTCGATGACCATGAGATTTTTGGTTTTGTCTGAAAATCTTAGCTTAGATCAGTGTTCCTCAAAATTTTTTCCAATTGTCCCTCTGAAAAGGCTTTTTAGACTCTTTTTCCTAATCACCTCACTAATGAAATTTTAATACCACAGACAGACTGTATATGTTTATGTACTGTATGCATATTTGTGCTCAGTAGGTAAAAAAGACTCATTTTCTCCCCCTCAGTGAAAGCTGAGAGAAGAAATCTTCCTCCTCATTGAAAATGCATGATTTGAGATTTCTCTCTTTTCTCCCTCAGGTCAGGAAAGAGAAGACACCATGGTGGTCTCAGATATTTTGATGATTATACCATTCCTCTCTTGCCCAGAAGGAGCTCTGGTGGCGTAGTGCCTAAGGCATTTGACAGCTAATCAGAGAGTTGGCTTTTCAAATCCACCAGCCACTCCGTGGAAGGAAGACTGGGCAATCTACTTCCATAAAGATTTACCACCTCAGAAACCCAAAGGGGGTCGTGTGAGTCGGAATTGACTTGATGGTAGTGAGTTTTGTTTGTTTGTTTGTTTGTTTTCTTCCCCAAACCCCCAGATGACTTTTATAACTGAAGACTGCATTCTCCAAGCACTCATTGTTTATGGAGAATACAAGTTCTTAGATGGTCTCTGTGACAGTCTCTCAGATCATCACCAATAATACCCTTCCACCGTCTGGAGCTCTCAGTATCTTTGGCCAACTTCACATGGGGGAGGGAGGAAGAATACAGGTTCCTGATTCCTTTCTTGCACCAACATCCCACCCACCCTTTGGGATCTTAAGATTCAAGGGCTATGGAGACCCTAAACCCTTGCTGGACACTGAGGCCAGCAACCTGACAGTCATGTGATACCTGACCCTGTTATTATTCTCACATGCTGATACCCAGACCTAGCTCCCCCAGGGAGATGATCCTGAGTTGTCTGACAATCAGGTGGACACCAAATGCTGAGGAATGACATGTAGCAGGAAGAGAGGAACAGCTATGCTGGATACTTTATTTGCCTCAAACTAGAGTCCAAAACAGGCATCGTTGGATGCCAAACTGTAAGTTTGATCTGGAAGTCATTGAGGGAATATAAACACAGAACAGAACCACATAATGTCATTTCTTTTAATAGCATCACTTCCCCTGATTCTATTAACACCTCTTTCCATTGAATTAAATGAGCCACTGAATAAAGTCTTTTGGCAGCTGTCATGCACATTTGGTTGCTCCTGCCGGATGCAGAGTTCACAGTCTAAATAGTCCAAGTCCTTTTACCCAGGGTGGCTTCATTTTAGGAGTCTTATGTGCTTACAAAGGGAAAGTGAGAAATCAAGCATTGCCTGAGGGACAAAGGTGAGAACCCAAGCACAAAATGTCTTAAGCAATATTTTAATATTCATTGTGTACATTAACCAAAACCAAACTCACTGCCGTCGAGTTGATTGCAACTCATAGGGATCCCCATTGGATTTCCAAGGGTGTAAACCTTTATGGAAGCAGACTGCCCAATCTTTCTCCCATGGAGTGGCTGGTGGGTTCAATCCACCAACCTTCTGGTTAGCTATACCACTATACCACCAGAGCTCTTTTGTATACATTGAGTCCTCCCATTTCACTAGTGCTATATCTTTCTTTGGCTCAGAATAACTGAAAACATTCTTTTTCTTTCTCCTGTCATCCAGATGAGAGTCCAGTTGGCCATTTTGTCCAGAGATCAGCAGAGAAGTTCCGAGCTCAGGGAAAGGAGAAGGGTACCCTCCTGGAGGAGTTTGGCACGTTTGCAGATCATGAGCCTCTGCTGATCGCCCAGATGCCAGCCCAGAGCCCATAGAGCATAAAGTCAACCACAGGTAGTAAGTCTCCTTACAGAGTAGGGTCACCAAGGGTGAGGAGATACAGCTGCACTACCATAAGGGAGACCCTACCTGGGAATCTTTATGAAGTGACAAAAGACAAGGTGCTCTGCTGCCAGGAGAGCCACCTGCAAAACTCAGCATGCCCAAGGAATGGGAAGCCAAGCCAAAGCCAACAGGACCCCTGACCATCATCTCCGGGCACCTGGCACCTGGCTTCTGACCCAGCAAATAAGCGCACCCTTCAAGCAAACAGAAGTCCAAGGCCTGGGTCCAAGATCCACATCAATTCTGCTTATGGACAAGCAATGGAGCAATACCAGGCCTCACGCCGAGCCCTGAGGAAAGAATAAAGCATCTACAAAGCCCCCTGACCACCCAGTCTCAAGTAGGGTCACAGTCCAGATACAGCTCTCTGTCCAACAAGTGAAATGACCTAAATTCCTCACTTTCCTTTTCTAGGCAGCAATACTCTTCTAAAATTGTGGGACGCTTGCCTGAGGATAATGCATAGGTGGAAAAAACTTTAAAGGCTATGAAAGGAAATACCACAAGTATTAAACCATCTCATTCAACTGCTTACTTTTAAAATTGGATCTGCAACATTAAAATCCCATCAATTTTTTAAAAATACAGTGAACTTTATAACTCAATAATAGACAACCCAATTAAAAAATGGGCACAATATTTTCATATTAGACATTTTACCAAAGAAGATAAATGAATATAAATAAATGCATGAAAAGAGGCTCAAGCAATCATTAGGAAAACACAAATTAAAACCACAATGAGAGACCACTACATATCCAAATGAATGGCTAAAATAAAAAAGATGGATAATACCAAGTATTGGCAAAGACATGGAGAAAAAGGAACCTTCATGCATTGCTGACAGAAATGTAAAATTGAGCAGGCACTTTGGAAAACAGTTTGGTAATTTCTTAAAAAAAAAAATTAAACATAAATTTACCATTTAACCCAGAAATTCCACTCAAGAGAAATAAGAATATGTATATGTATATGTATATGTATGTATATGTATATGTATATGTATATGTATATGTATATATATAGGAGCTCTGGTAGCATAGTGCCTAAGGCACTTGACTGCTAACCAGAAGGCTGGCAGTTCAAACCCAACAGCCACTCCTCGGAAGGAAGGTTAGGCAATCTACTTCTGTAGTAACACTGCCTCGGAAACCCAAGGAGGGGTCACCATGAATCAGGTCCGCTTGATGGCACATAACAACAACAACTATATATACATATATATTGATATATAAATATCAATAGCAGCAGTGTACACAACAGCCCAAACTGGAAACAATCCAAATGTCAACTGACAAACGGATAAACGAATTGTGGTGTGTCCGTATATTGGAATACAATTCAGCAATTAAAAGGAAGGAATTACCAATACATATGACGACACAGATGAACCTCAGAAAACACTACGCTAAGTGAAAGAAGCCAGATGCAAAAGCCAGATGTCTAGACAAGGTAAATCCATAGAGATAAAAAGTAGATTCCTGATTGTCTGGGGCTAGGGAGTGGGAGTGGTGATAACTATAAATGGGCACAAGGTATCTTTCTGAGGTGATGGAAATGTTCTAAAATTGTATTCTGGTAATGGTTACACAATTCTAAATTTATTAATTCATTGAACTGTGTACTTGTTTTCATTGTTGTTGTGCCCTCGAGCCAATTCTGACTCGTAGTGATCCTATTGAACAGGGTAGAACTGGCCTGCAGGGTTTCTAAGTCTGTAGTCTTTGTGGAAGCCGCCTACTACATCTTTCTACTGTGGAGTGGCTGATGGGTTTGAACCACCAACATTTCATTTAGCAGCCAGGTGCTTAACCACTGTGCTACCATGGATGAATGTTGTATTATGTAAATTATTCCTCAATAGAGCTGTTAAAACAAAAGGGATAAAGTGCCAAAGTCATTACATATAAATTATCAGCCAGCAGCAGCTATACTATTTGAGCCATCCGCAACTGGTTGTGGGGGGAAGGCTCTTCCACATGTTTTAAAGACAAATATATCTGAATCTCAATAACAATACCAGGTGCCGTGGAGTCTATTCCAATGCACCGTGACCCCATGTGTATCAGAGTACAACTGTGCTCCATAGGGTTTTCCATGGCTGTTTCTTCAGAAGCAGGTTTGCCAGGCCTTTCTTCTAAGGTGCCTGTGGGTAGATTTGAACCTCCAACCTTTCAGTTAGCAGCCAAGTGCATTATCCATCTGCACCTCCCGGGGACTCCATGTTCATCTCAACTTATATATAAGCACATGATGATTTGATCCCTCAGGGTTATTCTTTCAAACCTCAAATAGGAAGACTATTTCTCTTTAATACCATAATACTCCTCCAGACCAAAGAGAAGAAGATGGAACACTGAAAACCCAATTCAAAGATTATCATTTTTCTGATAGGGAGAATAGATAAACTTAGAAACACTGAAAAATAAATTAAAAAGGCAATAAATCAGAATTTCTCAAGGATGATGTCAAGTACAACAATAATAATAGTACTGCCACATTTTGCAACACTCAAAACAGTTTCTGGCAGGTAGTTTTCCTCATTTATTTTCACCACCATCCAGAACAGAGGAAGTCATCAGACAGATAAAGACATTGAGTCTCAGAGCGAACGATTTGCTCAAGGTCCCAGAGGAAGTGAGCAGTTTTGGAAACTGCCCACACCCAGGGTCATGGCATGGAGCCTTCTAAGACTGCCCAGCCCCCACACCTGCATAATCTTTGCAGGTGCGGCCCCAGAAAGTCACAGCCCCTGCACAGGCTCTGTGAGCTTCTAAAGACAGTGGGTTTATGTGACAGCACAATTCCTTGCCCTGCAAGAAGGCCTGGCCCACGCACAGACAGCTGGAAGTCACTTCGACCCCCAATGACATCGTTCAAAGCCTCCTCTGTTTGGCTTTTTGATTCCTGATTGACACTCACTGGCAAGTGGAGATAAATGCCAGGCTGTGGACAATGTTGATCCGCTTGGACAATTCTCAGAGAAAGACTTTTCAGAATAACAAACAAAACAAAACAAAAACGAAAAAACATTGGTGTGCTTAAGGAACTGAATAGAGCTCAAGAGGTCCAGGGAAGGAGGGCTGGGCCTTTCAAGGGACTGGCAAGTCTGTTGAGGAGTTAATTGTCTGAGTGTACAATGAGTTTATTCTGACCACATACAAAGAGCTTTCTCTTCCAGGTCCTTCAAAAGCAGATGTGTCAAAGGGGCCAGAGTAGGAATCTGTATTAATGGCATCTCTTGGGGCCTCCAAGACTGAAGAGCCTTGGAGAGTGAGGAAAAAAAGAAACCACCACCCCCATCCGGGATTCAGAAGGTCTCTCAGTGATCCCAAGTCCTTTTGAGTCCTGGGCTCTTCCCAAGCCATGTCCATCACTGGTCATCCTCCGTCTTATTTTCATTAAGGCTGCCACTATCTGTCTTTTAAAAGACATGGAGACAAACTTCAACCTGGTAAAAGTGCTGGAAGATTCTTGCCTTTGAAGAGACTACATTTATACCAGACCCACTATCTTCCTCAGCATGTGACTCCGGGGCCAGCATAGAAATCAAGATGACTTAATCTGGCCATAATGGAGAGATGATTGTGCCTCAAAGCCTGGCTTGGATCATACCAAGAAGAGGATAGAATGCTGGTCAACCTCAAATCTCCTAAGATGCATTGCCCATGGCCCAGAGATTCAGAAATGTAGGGTGGGCTGTGCTGATTCTGACCATTGAGAGCAAAATCTGGGCACTTTGGGTCTTCTCCAGAGAAAGAGGTCAATTTTGTACATTCTACCTACCCATTCTCTCTCAAAAAGAGTGAAAGCATGTATCAAGCTGTCTAATCGCAAGCAGTTCCCCATGTCTTCAAGGTCTGCAATACCCCGAATAAGAACAGAAACATGAGGCTAGTGAAAAACGTAGACCGGGGATGGAAAAGGAGGAGGAGGTACCAGCAACCGCAAGGCTGTTCTGGCCTGTGTTCACACAGAAGACGGTGCTAATTTATTTTTAACTTTTTATCTTGAAATGATTATTCATTCATAGGAAGTTACAAAAAATTACCAAGAGAGGTCCCATGTACCCTTCAGCCACTTTCCCCTAGTGGTAACATTTGATATAATTATAGTACCATGTCCAAGTCAGAAAACTGACATTGATGTAATTCACAGACCTTATTCAGGTTCCACTAGTTTTATATGCACTCATTTGTGTATGTGTTTGTGTGTGTGTGTGTGTGTGTGCATAGTTCATGAGATTTTATACCATGAATAGATTCATGTAACTACCACCACAATCCAGATACAGAACATTTCCATCACCACAAATACCTCCCTCCTGCTACCTCTTTATAGTCCTTCCCTCTCCCTGACCCCTCCTTCACACCTGACAACCACTAATCTGTTTTCCATCTCCATAATTTTGTCATTTTGAGAATGTTCTCAAATTATGGAATCATGCAGTATATGACTTTTTAAATATATTTTTGTCCTCTGCATTACTCCCATTCCAGTTGTTAAGTATCAACAGTTTACTCCTTTTCATGGCTGAGTAGTATTTCACTGTATGGTTACACTACAACTTGTTTAACTCTTAACCCATTGACAGATATTTGGGTTATTCACATTTTTGGCTATTACAAATAAAGCTGCTTTATTTGTGTAATTTTCTGTGTACAGGTTTTAGTGTGAACATAAATTTTCATTTCTCTGGAATAAATGCTCACATTGTGTTTGCTGGATCATGTAATAAGTATATGTTTAGTTTTTAAAGAAACTTCCAAACTATTTTCCAGCGTGGTTGTACCATTTTACATTCCTACCAGGAATGTATGAGAAATCCAACTTCTCTGCATCCTCACCAGCATTTTGTATTGTTACTAGTTTTATTTAGCTTTTCTAATGGTGTGTAATGATATCTCATCATGGTCTTAACTGGCATTTCCAATGGCTAATGACGTTGACTATCTTTTCATGTGCTTTTTTTGCCATCTGTGTATCCTCTTTAGGGAAATGTCCCCTCATGACTTTTGTCCATTTTCCAATTGATTTTTTTTTTCTGTTAGGTTTTGAGAGTTTTTTTTATATATTCTCGATACAAGTCCTTTGTCATATATGTAGTTTGCAAATTATTTTCTCCCACTCTGTGGCTTTTTCATTCTCTTAATAGGGTATTTCACAGAGCAAGGTTTTACTTTTGATGAAGTCCAATTTATCAATTTTTTTATTTTACGGATATTGATGTGCTAAGATACCAAAACTCCAGGGTCACATTGTACTAGGTTCCAAAAGTTTTCTTCTATTAATTTTATAGTTTGACATTTTACACTTAATTCTAAAGTCCATTTTAAATTAATTTTTATAGAAGATGTGAAATTTAGGTAGAGATTCTCTCCCCTGACCCATGGATGGCTAATTGTTCCAGCACCATTTGTTGTAAAAAACAGTCCTTCCTTCATTTAATTGCATTTGTACCATTATAAAAAATCAATTGGAAGAAGACACTGGGAGAAGCGCAATAGTTCAAAGCAACAGAAGTAAAATACTTTTACACGCACATTCTGTAATAACAATAATCTACAAGTAGATATATAGATAGACATGCAAGCTGAGCAGGTGTTGGAAGGCGAATGGGACTATGGAGCTCTGGTGGTGTAGTGCCTGAGGTATTTGACTGCTAACCAGAAGGCTGCCAGTTCAAATCCTCCAGCCACTCCTCAGAAGGAAGACTGGGCAATCTACTTCCATAGAGATACTGCCTCAGAAACCCAAGGAGGGCTTGCTATGAGTTGAAATCAACTTGACAACAGTGAGTTTGGCTTTTTTTTTTTATAAGTTTGACAGAAGATATTTCTGCATATATATTTACATATGCTGTAAAAATATTCATGAATATAGGAGAGCATACTAGGGGTGAAGATATGAAACCTTCTTAGCTATAATCGAAAACCTTGAAGGAATGAATCACTAGGCCTGAGGGCTCAAGGACCATCATCTCAGGGGACATCAAAGTCAGTTAGCACAACAGAGTCCAAGTCCACAAAGACATTGTTCTACATCCTACTTTGGTGAGTAGTGACTGGGGTCTTAAAAGCTGTGGGTGGCCATCTAGGGTGCAACTACCAGTCTCTCTCCCTCTGGAGCAAGGACGAGGGAAGAAAATAAAAGATATATGGAAACAATTAGTCCAAAGCACTAAAGGGCCACAAGACCCTCAGCCTCCATGACCAGGAGACCGCAAGAATTAGATGGTGCCTAGCTATCACTACTTACAGCTCTGAAAGGGATCCAATAGGAGTTCCAGAGAGAGTGGAGAAAAATGTGGAACAAAACTCAAAATAATGAAAAAAAGACCAGGCTCACTGAAACCAGTGGGACCCCAGGGACTACAGCCCTTAGTCATCAGTCAAGCCTAGAACTGAACCCTGTGGCTCAACCTTTAGCCAAACAATACACAGATCTATAAGGTGAATGGTAGCACCAGAGAAGTACACACTCCTCAGAACAATCAACCATTTGAAATCAAAAGGGTGGCATTTGCCCAGAAACAAAGTTCAGAAGGCAGGAAGGGAAAGGAAAAAAAGGACAAATGGAAATGGGAAACACAGGGAGGAAGTGGGATGAGTGCTGTTACACTGTGGGGATTGCAATCAATGGCATGAACAAAATGTGTATGAATTGTTGAATGAAAACTGATTTGCTCTGTGAACTTTCACCCAAATCACAATAAAAAGTTTTTTAAAAAAAGCAGTTGGTCAACTTGTGTGGTCTATGGGTCTACTATTCTATTCCACGGGAACTCTGGTGGAGTAGTGCTGAAGGCACTTGACTGATAACCAGAAAGTTGGTGGTTCAAACCCAGAACCTCAGAAGGAAGGTTGGGCAATCTACTTCCGTAGAGACACCACCTCGAAAACCAAGGAGGGGTTTCTATGAGTCAGATCTGACTCCACAGCACATAACAACAACAACAACATTCTATTCCATTAATTTGTCTTTACCTCCACCAATATCACCTGTTTTGATTTCTGTAGCTATATAAAGTCTTAAAAATCAGACAGAGTGATTCCTCTCATTTTATTTTCCTTTTTAAAAATTGTTTTAACTATTCTAATTCTGTTACATTTCCACCTAAATTTTAGAGTAAGTAGCTCTTGAATCTCACAGTTGTCTTTCACCAGTCAGCAGTCACAGAATCTATACAAGGTCTTGAGGGTGACAATTCCTCAGCCTCTATGATAAGAACTATATGGCACTCAGAGTTGGAGATAAAGGGTTCAGAAGTGGCTTTGAGGGCTTTCTGTCCACATGTCAACATCTTACCTCCCTCCAAATCACTGTGCCACACCCAGAAATAGACCACTCAGACGAGGAGCAGCTAGCAAATGAACATATTTTCCTGGCCTGATCAGCTCAGTGCTCCCTCACCTGGACTTCAGCAGCCTCACAAAAAGAACTAGGCAGAGGGTTCAAGAACTTGCCACTGGGCCATGTTCATCCTTGGCAGCTCCCTCTAAGGGTCCTTCCTTACAGGCTCTGGACATGGAAGCTACCAGCCAGGTCTTTTCAGAGGGGCCACCTTTCTCCACTCAGCTCCCTGCAGATATGACAGATTCTGAGCATCTACAAGTCAAGTCTACTGCTTCTTTGGGAAGCTTTATGTTCACCTGAAGATAATCTCCATAATAAGAGGCTAAGAACTAAGGCTCCTTAGAAGCAAGGATGGCCAAACTTTGTATTGTCTGCTTTGGTTATGTTGTCAGAAGGGACCACTCCCTGGAGAAACATATCATGCA
The DNA here is from genome assembly GCF_000298275.1 of Orycteropus afer afer. Lineage (NCBI taxonomy): Eukaryota > Metazoa > Chordata > Mammalia > Tubulidentata > Orycteropodidae > Orycteropus > Orycteropus afer. The sequence continues at coordinate 8,641,749 of NW_006921675.1, read as the reverse complement.
TGGTAAAGTAAAGGGTCAGCTTTAGACCTTCAATGCAATGGATTGACACAGTGGTTGCAACAATGGGCTCCAGCAAAGAAAGGATTGTGAATCACTGTAGGATTGGGCAGTGTTTCATTCTTTTGTACATAGGGTTGCTATGGGTTGGAGCTACCTCAGTGACACCAAACAACAACAACAACAACTATCCAAATGTGAGTTCTGGGGCTCTTATTGTTTTATTCATTGCTGGATCCTCAGTGACATAGTCTGATACATAGTAAGTTCTCAATGAATATTCATTTACTAAAAGAATAAAAGAACCAAGTATAAAATAACAAAGGCTACTGATACTACCAGGAGCTCTAAGGCACTTGACTGCTAACCAGAAGGCTGGTGGTTCAAACCCACCAGCCACTCCTCAGAAGGAAAGTTGGGCAAAATCTACTTCCATAGTGATAATGCCTCAGAAACCCAAGGAGGGGTCACTAGGAGTTGGGTCTGACTCGACGGCAAATAACAACAACAACAACACTAATACTACCAAAACCCAAGTCAAACTCTTTGTTGTCGAGTCAATACTGACTCATGGTGAACCTATAGGATGAGTAGAACTACCATATAGGGTTTCCAAGGCTGTGATCTTCATTGAAGCAGACTGTCAAATCTTTCTTTTATGGAGCAGCTGGTGGGTTCAAACTGCTGCCCTTTTGGTTAGCAGCTGAGCACTTAACCACTGTGCCAGCAGGACTGCTTACTAACTACTACCAGGGCCTCAAAAGAAACTATAACTAGGAGGCTTTTCCAGATTCTAGACTCCATTTCCTTCCCAATCCTTGAAAGTAGGGATGTGGCAGGGATTCAAACTCTTAATCTGGGAATAAATTTCTCTTCTGAGACCCTAGAATAGGGGTCAAGATGGAGTGCAAGGGGTGAGCAGGATGGAGTCAGGCTGGGGGAGTAGGAAAGTGGGAAGGAGGGGAGGCGTCATACGTGCATGAGCACACAGACACACTCATACACCAGAATCCACCTCTGCAAAGCTGGTACAGGACCTGCCACGCTTGGCCAACAACATCAACACAACGCACTGCTGTTGAGTCGGATCCAACTCATAGGGACCTCTCCTTGGGTTTCTGAGGCAGTAACACCACAGAAGTAGATTACCCAACCTTCCTTCCGAGGAGTGGCTGGGGGGTATGAATCGCCAGCCTTCTAGTTAGTAGTCAAGTGCCTTAGGCACTGTGCCACCAGAGCACCTCATGCTTGGCCAGGGAGGTTCAAAGCACCAGAGAGTAATAGTAACACGCACACAGAGCAAAAGAACCGCTTCTTCTGGGCTTGGAGCTGCTCAGGCACGGTCAGAGTGAACACTTCTCGGTAAGAGAAAACCAATATGAATGAAGGCCAACACGAGAGGGTCTGTCAGTGTCTTGTCCATTCAAATCCAGAGGCTGGTAGGCAATCAGACCATTGCCATCTGATGGCAATGTTCAGAGATCAACTACAGACCCAGCTTCCCTCCCAGTGCCATGGGAAGAGATGAAGGAGGTAGCTGTGAAGAAGTTAAAGGCATGTGAGTAAGGGTGACACTCCACGTGTGGAATGCCCTGTGGCAGTCAGCTCCACACAGCTCAGCCAGGCTCGAGGCAATGAACCACACGTCAGTCAAGTGCCCTTGAAGGCTGAGGCTAGAGGCACAATCCCTTTCTGCTAGGATGGGCACCATCCATCGTCCTCCCCTAAGCACACCCCTTGCCCCAAATGGGAGTGCTACTTGATCAACTACTAGAGTGACAAGGTCTCCAAGGTGGCCCCAACTTGTATACCAGGCACCATGAAAGATTCTAAAAATAGAGACAAAGAAAGAGACTAGAGAAATAAACGTAGCTCACTCTCTACTTATAGAGTAGGGGGAATAAAAATTTTCCTCAGATTGAAGGTGGGTTGGGTTTTGAAAGGTTTGCCCTTCTCTGAGACCAGCTTGTCAAATACAGATGTCCATGCAAAAAAAAAAAAAAAGTAAGCAGTTTGTTAATGTCTTTATTTTTTTTTTTTCCTCTTTCCTTACCACTTACTCCCAGACCAAAGCAAACTGGAGAAAGCTCCTGATGGCCCTTCACTTTAACTCGTCATTTATCACAGCTTCACCACTGAGCCTGTGAGGTCCCAGGTACTCAGAAAATGAGCCCACAGATAACTGTCAGAAATCATCTCACAGGTGCACTCCCATATTCTCTCACTGACTCATTCGTCATCACCCATCATCTCATCAGAGGCTAGCACTTCCCTCCTGCACCTCACAAGCCTTCATGAAGCCCAAGCCTAGCCCACAACTTTGTGATCAGTTATCCTGGAAGCTCCCCAGATCACCCACATCAATTAGCATCAAGACCCCAAAAAGAGACCCTTCAGGAAAATCCACAGGACGTGACACAGCCAGGGAAAGCTGCTCAGGGTCATTCAGGATCTCTAAATACGTTTGGCTTGAGACCCACTTCCAGCGTGATGACTTCACTTAAAACCAAAAATGAATCTGTACCTTTCCCTTTCTGTAGCTTGCCACAGTTTTAGCAGCAGATTGTCAGAGCTAAAGTGACTACTTGGGTCCTTCTTCCTGTATTCAGAATTTCCTCTGTAGCATTGATGAAACACACACACACACACACACACACACACACACACATAAACCCCCACCTTCAAGGGCCAGGGCAAAAGAAGAAGAAGGGGAGGGGGCAGCCAGGATGGGATTGCCCCAGATCAATGGATATTTGAAACTCAAACACATGGCCCTGGCCCTCCATTGCACGTGTTAATTACCACACATGTGCCCATAAAGGAGTCGGTTAAACACAAGAGGCCCAAAGAACAGAGCAAGGAAAGGCCATTCCAAGGATTAAGTAAATAGTCTGAAGTTTTGACCCTCCTCCCCCCTGAAGCACGTGCATCTGGGTAAGATAACAGGGCCGCCCTCCCTCCTTCCCCCATTTCTTCCCTCAGGCTCCACACCTGTGGGCTCAGAAGCCACAGCAGCCCAGGCCTCCCGTCCTGGGCCAAATGGCTGTGACCTGCCACTGCATTGCCTCTCTCCCTCCACCCCTCCTCCGGTTATCTCGCTGGCCCTCCTTCCCCCAACCTCCTTTCTCTCTGTCTTTCTCCTCCTCTCCATCAGAGGACTAATTTCTGGCTAGCAACCAGACTCTTTGTTGCACAATACGCCTTTTCATTCCCTCCAGGCAAAGAGAACTGATCTCTCCCAGCCGCGTCAGTAGAGCATATTCAAAAAGGCAAGACGCAAAGAAAACGTTGGCTCCAATTTTCCCCCTGCTGCTCCCACTCCTCGCACACGCACACCTCTGGCCTCACCTTCACAAGGGGCAGGCCCAGCTTCTCTCTGTGGCCCTGGGGCAGGCCAAAGCGCTGAGCATTCACTTGAGGGAGATGCCTTCCAGAAGACCCCACATGTGGGCACGAGCTCAGACAAGGGCCTTTTGTATCTTTCCCACCTGCTGCCCTCCAGAACACATTCCATTCTTAAGTGGCAGCTGAAAGAGGTACCTCAGCGGGTGGATACAGGATATTACGAATGTCCTTTCACATGCTATTCCCATTCAAACCCCAGCTTCCTGGACAGGTGTGGCTTCAGGTGGTCTTTCCTGCTGGTGGCCTGAGCCTGCTCTTTGCTGCCTCTGTCCAAGATGACAAAGAAAAGAGGGTGTAGTGCCTGACTTGATCCTCCAGAGTAAGGGGAACAGAGACCAGTGGGAATCAGAGATCAATCTCCAGGGGAGAGTGCACGCCAGCATCCCCCCCATTCCTGGCCTTGTCCTGACCTTTGCACCAAAGAAAAAGCCTCCACAGAACCATCAGGAAAAGAGGAAACCATCCAGGATAGGGGACCAAAGACCAGGGAACTAACAATTTATCCCTCTGAGATGAGGCTTGATTCTAGCCCCCTGTGTCCCTCCCATACCCTCTGTTCCCTGCATCACCCTTAAAGGAATCAGCACCCCCTCCACTCTTCTTTGACTTTGGAAGTTGATTCTGGAGCTAAACAGGAGCAAAGGGTACTCACTCCTATTTATAGTAAACTGGTTTCTGCAGCCCCCCTGCCCTCCTCCACTGGATCAGTGAGAGCCCAGGACAACCACATGTCTGTCTCATTGTTCTCCACAGGCAGGCACAAGGCCATACCACCCTGGAAATGAATTCCTTGTCCAGTGGAATAGGCAAAATCCTTTGGATGGCCTTTGTGTGTCTGGTTTTTTCAGCATCAGGCACTCAGGCACTCAGGCCCTTTTGGTGGGCAAAATCCAGGTGGTCAGTTTTACATGATTTCTGGGTTTTTTTTTTTTTTTTTTTCACCACCAAGACTTCATGCCCAGGAACAAAGGGAATGGTTCTGGAAACTTCAGTTGCAGAAAGCAGGACTGAAGGCAGCTCCCTTTCCAACCCACTTCATGGTAGATAGACAAACTTCGTTCACAGTGTTGACGCCTTCAGATCTTCGCAGACTTTCATGCCCCTCCTCCCACTTTCCAACCTGAGAGAGAACCCCAACACTCTTGACTATCAGTTTCGGGAAGGATCTGGAAAGGCAATTATTTCCTTCTCTTTGACCATTTAACACACTCTTGACTGCAGAAAGAGGGACAGTCCATCTGGCCCACTGATTCACATTTTCTAGAGGTGGTGGTATCATCATGCTCCATCCACCTCCACGTCTTCTTGGGGCAAATGCAGTCAGGGGCAGCTGGGCCCTGGACTTTTATCTACTGCACAGTGACTTTGCTTCCTCTTCCCATCTCTATACAGTAAGCACCTGGGGCAGAGGCCAGGAGATGGCGTGTGTAGGACTGCCTGTGAAGCTCACGCTGACCTACATACAGCAGGTTCAACTTTCTACTTGTAGTTCCCAAGGCCTAGATTCAGGTGGGAAGTCTTAGACCCAGCCACACAGTCTCCTGTCTCCTCTACTGTTCTAGAGTGCTTGTTCAATGCAATGAAATTAATACTTGTTTTCATTCATACCAGTCCTCTGTGTGTATGTTGGCCTAGAGGTAAATAGTTGTGAATCTTAGGCCTCAAATTGTCTTCCATACTGGAAATTATGGTCAGCAGAAGCCAGGGACCTATTCCTCATTCTGGTTTCCCTGATAAAAAGTACTTAGTCAGGGCCTGCTACATCATGTGTGGGGCCCAGGGTGAAATGAAAACGTGGGGCCCTTGTTCAAAAAGCAGGAAAAAGTACTATTAAAGGTACTAAAATACAAAGCTTTCTTCTTTCCTCTGTGATGCATATCTCTTGACTTGGCATGGTGTTTTTCAGTTCCTCTTTAATATTGCATTACACAAAGAAACAACTTTAAGCATGTTGCAGAAATCATGTAGCAGACATCACAAAGACTCCAGGCATACCTCAGAGATATGACTTCTGCTCCAGACCACCGCAATAAAGCAAATATCGCAATAAAGCAAGTCATATGAATTTTTTCATTTCCCAGTGCATATAAAAGTTATGTTTACACTATGCTGTGGTCTATTAAGTATGCAATAGCATTGTAAAAAAGTCTGAAATACTGTGAGAATTACCAAAATGTGACACGGAGACATGAAGTGAACACATGCTGTTGGAAAAATGGCACCAATAAACCTGCTTGACGCAGGTTTGCCACAAATCTTCAATTTGTAAAAAATGCAATATCTGCAAAGCGTAATAATGCAAAGTGCAATAAAATGAGTTGTGCCTGCATATGGGAATGGTGCAACCAGCATTGGCAACACTTGTGTTCACATAGGCACTCTATTGTTCCACCAGATTTAACTTACAAAACACAAGTTCAAATACAGAATTATGAAGATGGACAAGATAGCAACAACAGAGCATTAACCAAGCATGGGGTCCTTCTGAGTGTGGGGCCCTTTGTGACTGCATAGGTCACCTACCCATGAGGCTGGCCTAGTCAGTGAAGAGAGTATGGCTGTGCTGGGACATTTATGAAGGAGAATCAGTGGTGGTGGTGGTAGGGGGATCTCAAATAGGTTTCCAAGTCAGGTGAGCTAGGGATAGACGTGGTCTTGATTTCCTACTTTCATCATCTTTTTTTGGTTTAAGCTGCCCTTGGGAATTCTGGGAGTTTACCTCAGGGCTTCTGGGAGGAAATGCAGAGTAAGAATGGAGAAGCCTTTGTCTGGGGCTCTTTTACCTTTAACCTCTGCTCCTTCCATCTTGTCTCTTGCTTAGACTGGTTTTAGAAGCAAACATTTAGGGAAAGCATAGAACTCTACTCACCTTTCCTTCCTGAGTTACCCTGGCTCAAAGGCTTGTCAGTGACTGAACCTTGGATGAGAGAGGAAACAAAAACATAGACATTCAGAATACATTGCAGTTGGTTTCCTTCAAAGAGTTGGCAAAGCCAGATGTTACGAGCATATGGTAATGTATATATGCACTGTATACACATCCAGGGACATTATATACAAAGTTAGTACATACATGCATGTTGAGTGGGGTTTGCTTAACATCAATGTCACTAATATTCCTGCACTGTTGAAATAAACAATGGTTTCCAGGTTCCCTGGAAATGGTCTTGACCAAATTTTTACCAAACTCCACATTACAACAAGTGCCCCTCACCTCCACTCCTTTATCTTCCCCACTTCCCTATGTTGTGAGCCATATCCCAGTGGACAGGGCCAGCTGAGCAGAAACCACCTCCTGCTGCAAATGCAATGATTGACATCCCTTGCTGGTCGGGGCAGGAAATCAGTGATTTTCCGTCTGCATTAAGTAGAAAATCGTTGGCCCAATTGTACTGAGTGGGCCCAAATCATCTGAGGAATGGAAACAATTTTCTAGATACAGCTTGTCCCTCAAAGAGGGGTATCGTGTGTGTTTGGCCAAATGCTCTGCCTTGCATATGTTGGGATGCCATGGGCACCCCATCCTAGAGTCCTGACTCTGCAGCACCTGCATTCTCCTTGAAGCCCACCCCCAATGGGCAAGGCCTTGTCAGCACATCCACAGAAGGTCATCTGTGCAGGTCCCACCAAAAAAAGAAAGAATTCATATTCTCTTAGTCCATATCATACTCCTTCTCCACATATTAGTTTGTTAAGAATTCAATTATATTACTCTGCATGACTTGTTTCTCATGTATTTGTTTGCTTTAAATGAAACTTTCCAGGTCATTTGTAAGGAAGGATAATTCCTCCCACTCCCCACCCCAACCTCAATTAAGGTTTCCAGTTTCTTTGTAAACCACAAATAAAATAAACTTTCCTTTTTGGCCTGCAAATCTTGGTTTCCTAATGCAGATACCTACTGCCCTCTCCACTTACTTTTCCCTTTATACACCAGGGCCAGTAGGGAATGAATAAATTTTATATTGAAAAAAAAAAAAAAAAAGTTAGTATAGTAGGATTACCAGTCTTCGGAATCTTTAGCACAATGTTTTATACTTACAACAAAAAACACAACGCACTGCCATCGAGTCGGATCTGACTCACAGCGACCCCTCCTTGGGTTTCCAAGGCGGTATCACTACGGAAGTAGATTGCCCAACCTTCCTTCCGGGAATGGCTGGTAGGTTTGAACTGCCAGCCTTCTGGTTAGCAGTCAAATGCCTTAGGCACTATGCCACCAGAGCTTCTTAGCACTTAAAAATAAATAAATAAGTAAAAATCCATACACACCAATATGGAGAAATATGAAGCAGCTGATGGGTGGAATAGTTTTTATCTGAATAAAGACTGAGCCTCATGGGGAATTAAGGGAGTTGCTCATGAGTGCCTTGCCATCTGAATGGATGTGGAAAGTGTGGGCTTTGTGTAAATCAGTAATTTACAATCCCATCAAATTGACTCCAGTGCACAGGACTTAATTTTTTCTATGGACCAACCCCATGGATCACCATAATGAATGGTGTCTTCATTTGTTTAGTCATCAGAACCACCTTTATAAAAACAGGGACTCCAGACCTCACTCCAGACCTACGAGATCAGAATAAACAGAGAGGGAGAAGGAACATCAACATTTAGGTTCTTTTTCACTTCCCAGGAACTGCTAATGATCAGCTATATGTAAGGGCCACTTTTAGAATGCTTCCATTACTCTACACCACATTGCCCAGAGATGACAAATATATAGCACATAGGCCACCACTTTCCTTTCCCGTGGCCATGACGGGCATAACTAATTGATCACCGCAGTCTTTGATGCTGAACTCCAGGGTGGTCTTGAAACTTGTCTCCATAAAACATTCTCAGGACCACTAGCAATCAGAGTCAGCACACAAGCTAGAAATCTATATACCACCCTGCTCTAGGGGTTGCAGCTAGTGCTTGGGAAAAGTGCATGAAACCAGAAACCTAAACTCAAAATAATAAATGTATACACATAGGCATACTCCTGACTCTCACCCCCAAGTCTACTGCAGGACAAGTGTGTTTCAGTGGAATCCTACCTGACTGGAAAAGAGCTCACCACCACATCAACCTTTCAATGGTACTCCCCGACAAGATGCAGGAGACTACCCAAGAGGTCTCTTACCAACCCTTTTCATTCTTCCAGCCCTTCCTTACGGTACCTGAACATACAGGAGTTTTATTCTGCACAGAAGAGCCACTGATTGGTTTCCCATCAGGGGTGACACACCAGCAGTACCCTGTGTAAGTATGGCACTGCACCTGTTCAGGGAAGCAGGAAGAGGAAGAGAACCATAAGTCTTGGGTCACAATTTCAAGAACCATCTCTCACCCATTTCAAAGCATCACCAATACAGCAGAAGAGCTCCTTCCACCTTCTCAGCCCAGCTTCTGTCTTCACAGTGCCTCCTGCAGATAAGCCCGTCAACAAACTTATTACTTGTTTGCTAAGTGACTCCTGTCAACACCACGGCAATTTATCTGCTTCTAGCTTGAGATTCTTAACACTTGATATCTTGTTTCTTACTTAGATGCATCCACTGTGTGTTTATACTGTGATGATTCTCATGAATACCAGCACATTTTTTCCCAAAATATTGGCATATATTGCCAAGCACTTTATACCAATTGTACAAAGTTCTGATTGGTTAATTACCTTGGCAAGTATAAATTGGAATTCACCATTACAGCTGGATATGACCTTGTCACACAAACCATATAGTATCATCAATGAATATTTTTAACAAATAGAGAAAAGTGGTAAGCTTTTCTTTTTTTCCAGCTTTTCCCGGCATCCATTCATGTAGTCAGGCTGCCTATTGATCGTATGGCTCTCCAGAGACAAGGGCACACTTGATGGGGCTGAGGCAAGGGCAAGGTCACTTGCGCCTGCAGGTTCTATCTCTAGATGCCCCACTGCACCATGGTGTGATCTTCCTCAAGCCACTGCCTCCATGACCAGGTCCTCCATGACCAGGTCCTCCGTGCCTTGTTTATGAAAATGAGGCTCTCTGCATCATTCAAGATAACTCTTCCTTCTTCTTCCAATCACTGTGACTCTACCCCCCTTGCTACCCAATGCCACCATCCTCTGTCAATCTGCCTTCCACATCATGATGACATGGAGTTCCAAAACACAAACCAAGCATTACATCTCTCTTACAATCCCTTGGTGACTGACCATCAGGTTCCAAATAAAGTTTAACTCATTTTCATAGCACTTGGTGCCTTCCATGATCTGAAGGCTGCCTGTTCCTACAGCTTCACTTTACACTCTTGTCTCCACACACACCCTCCACTCCAGCCACCATGAGCTATTTGAAGCTCCCAAACACACTTTGGGGGAAAAAAAAAATAAGTTGCCAATGAATCCATTCCAACTCTTGGCTACTTCCTGAATGTCAGCGTAGGACTGCATTTTGTAGGGTTCCCAGTAGCTGTTCTTTTCAGAAGTCGATTGCAAGATCTTTCTTCCAGGGTGCCTCAAGGTGGACTTGAACTTCCAACCTTTCTGTTAGCAGCTGAGTGTGCTAACTCCAAGTTCTCTCAATTTTGAATCTTTGTTCCTACTATTCAATTTGTCTGCAATATTATTCCATAATCCACCCCCAGCCTATTCCTAATCTCTTGTATTTCCACTCTCCTTCATGATATACTTTCATGTTAAAACACTCCCAGCTACCCTGACTCATCTTCCTTCTGCCTCTGCACACAAGTTTCCAATATTACCTTGTCCAGGGCCCAAGTCTTCTCTACTTTTTATCTGTGAATCCATCCCAGTCTCAGAGCCCTTATCACAGTGAGCTACAATATCGATTTCTCTAGTCAATTTCCCCCCCAACACACATACACAAACACACACTAGACTGTGATCTCTCGAGGGAAGGCTGGTATACTAGTTATTTCTGTACCCCTAGCATCTTGACATTGATTGTAGGCCATTGGTGGTTTGAATACATGTACGATTTAGCATATTTCCTCAATTCTTGATCTCCATCAATTCTAAATGGCAACATCAATGTAAACAGCCCCACCATATCAAACGTAGACCTCACTTACAAGATGTTTGTCAATTACAAAGATATTAAAGCATACAACAAATATGTACCTCTATGAGTCAAGGATATAGTGAATTGAGGATAGGCAGTAAAAGCATACAAGAGGTGAGGTGTAGAGGGGTACACAGTCAAATGGTGATGTGACAGCCTGAGTGAACTCCAGAAGGCAGCTAAGCTGCAGAGAGGCATCAGTTCTTGTGTGGGTATCAAACACCCAAGTTGTTTCACAGTGGACCTACCCACAAAAATGGGATAAGACCAAGATGGAAGGTATCTGTTCTTACCAGTATGGTGACTGCTGTGTAAAAGAGACATTCACCTCTACTGTCTATGCAAGGAAATCACATCCATTCTAATACAATGCCTTCTTCCTCAGGTCCATGTTCCATTTTCATGTCATCACATAGACATAATCAATTCCTGCCATTGCTATGCTTGCTACTCTGGATGCTCACCCAGTATCAACATCCTTGGCACTTCCATGACCCTTCATGGAAGAAGACTGAGGCCCTGGGCAAGGGAACATCAGAAATGTGTGGCTCAGTCACAATCAGAACGCAATTCTTCTGGCTCCAAGTCCAGGCTCAGAGTCTAATAGCAAATAGCAGCTTCAAAGAAGCTCCCTGACATCCCCTACTGAACGTAGAGCCCCAGGGACTTACAAGGTTGTGTCAGTGCCACCTTCTGAGGAGGCCTAATGATGGAATAGAAAGAAACATAGGCAGATCTGGGCTGAATCCTGGACCAACCAGTTATAAATAGGATACTTTCTTAGCTTCTTTGAGACCTGTCTATAAAACGGGGACAGTAATGCTAAACCTAGAGGGCTCTTGTGGGGAAACAGATGTGAGCCCAGTGCCTGGTGCATGGCGAGGTTTGCATACCTGGTGACTGCTAGAATGATTGCTCTCAGCTGTGTAAGGAATACCTGGCCAGCTGCCTTCCCTCACCATTGATTGGACAGAACTCCTTTAGTAACCTCCAGAGGCTCGGTTGGGAAATACTGCTGGAAACTTGGAGTTAACCCTTCTGGACTCTGTTAGCCCTATAGAGAATACTTCCTAGACACAATTCCTTGCCAGTGGCTGGCATTGTAATGAGGGCTGGCTGGCTTTTTCTGCCTTGGCCAATAATCACCTCTGGGGAAATCTGCCCCAAGGGCTGAGTGTCTACACTGACTCACTCCGAGACACCCCATGGTCAAGGCAAGCATCCCTCCCCATGAGGACTGTGCCCACCAAGCCCAGGCTCAAGGATGTGCCTCTATCTCAGAGCTGCTGTGCTAGAGCCGGTACTGAGGTCAAGGAGGCCATTGGAAATGAATGGGCTAAACTGCAAGCCTGCTATTCTTGGGCATGCATGGGGTCCCAGCCAGGGCTAGTGGAGACAGAACTACATGCATAAGTCAGAGGCTAAACCCAAAGCTCTTTCAGGGGATATAACCTGACCTCTGGGCTCAGCCTGTCCCACAGGCCACATTCTCACTGAGTGCTCCATTGTATCCCTGTGGGCACAAGTCCGCTGCCTCCAGCCCCCAGCCAAGCCCACGGGCCCAAACACAGCTTCTTTCTCCTCAGGGCCACCAGCATTTTCCCCAGACCAGGTTCTAAAGAGCAAATTCCAGATTACAAAATCCTCAGGCTGGGAGCCACTTCCAGTCCCATAAAACTGAAATCAAAAAAGGAATTGCTTACTATGTTCCACTGTGGGCTAGAGTACACAGAAATGGACACCCTGGTCCCAGGTGTGCTGGGGGGTAGGGGAAGCTGTGAGTGAAAGAAGGTGTAGAAGACCCCAGCAAGGTCTCAGACTTCAGGAACCAAGGAAAGAAGCCAAGCAAAATCAATTCCCTTTGCCGAAGAAGCCATGAGTGCACCAGCCTAAGTCTTGGGGAGTTTTCAAGATGTCTTCTTGCAAAATAAAGAAGTTACATTGGGACATAAAATTGTGGCCATGAAGTGAGTCTGCAGCTCACCTTCATTAATATCCCAACTTTAACACTTAACCCACTCTGCAGCTTTGGAAAAATTCTTAATCAAACTACAGCTCAGATTTCCCACATCTGCTTAAAAAAGGGAGATAATAACAATAATGCTGACCTCACACAGTTGTTGAGAGGATTACATTAGATGATGTAAATACTCAGTTCAGTGCCTGGCACATAAGTGCATAGATGATCTTATTTTATTTTTATTACGAGTGTGTTGCTTTTTTAGCAAACTATGTGTACACTCAAAGAGAGCAGAGTCAGTCTTTCCTGATAGGTACCAAAGAACATCCTATTCTGATCTGCCCAGGGATGGAGGAGGGGCACTTCGAAATCAGCAAATTTTTCAAATGTTTGGATGCTTTTTTTAAAAAAAAAAATTATCATGTTTGGTAAAGTGGAGGGTCAGCAAACAAGGGGAAGACCCTTAATGAAATGGATTGACACACTGGCTGCAATGATGGGCTCAAGTGTAGCAAGGATTGTGAGGCTGGAGCAGGACTGGGCAGTATTTCTTTCTATTGTCTATTGTACACAGGGTCACTATGAGTCAGAGCTGACTCAATGGAACCTATCAACAACAGCAGCATGGCGACCTCACGTGTTGCAGAGTAGAACTGTGCTCCACAGTGTTTTTATGGCTTTCTTCCAAGGCACCCCTGGGTGGGTTTTAACCTTCAACCTTCTGGCTAATAGTTGAGCACTTAACCCAAGGACTGGATTTGCACCATCCAGCAACTCCATGTTTTCATATAGAAATAGTAATACTATTCTCAGAGTGAGCGAAGCAAGGCTTCTTGCAGAAAAGCAATAAGGATATAGATTCTATAGAATTGATACTTTCTATATGCATGATCAAGGAGCTCTGGTAATGCACTGAGTAAAGCATTTGGGTGCTGACCAAAAGTTTGGCGGTTCAAATCCATCAGCCACTCCGCAGGAGAAAGAAATTCTGCTTCCATACAGATTTATAGCCTTGGGAATCCTATGGGACCGGTCTACTCTGTCCTATAGAGTTGCTATGAGTCAGAATAGACTCAATGGCAGTGATTTTGGGGGGGTGCCTGATCAAGATGTAAATCCTAGCTACTTTAGTATTCTCCCTTACAAACACACTTGTTCTGCTAATTTAATAAGTTGTTGTTGTTGTTACGTGCTGTCAAGTCGGACTCCACTCATAGTGACCCCTCCTTGAGTTTCTGAGGCAGTATCCTGCAGAAGCAGATTGCCCAGCCTTCCTTCTGGGAAGTGGCTGGTGGGTTTGAATCAAACTGGTTAGCAGTCAAGTGCCTGGTACGCTACCAGAACTCCTATTTAATAAGTGGTCCCCTTTATTCCCCCAGAAAGTGCAATCAATAAACTATGAGTTGCTTCAAATTAACCAACTTTCAAATTTAATTCCTGAGATTTAACCTATGAGGAAAAACCTGGGTCAAGAGGAACTGGACAGGCAATTGGCCATTTCTGGTATTCTGCTGTGCAATTCTCAAAACTCAGGGTTATTCCAGCCCCAAAGGTACAGATACAAACCATGGAATTTGCTCTGTTTCTGCTATGGAGCAACCCAGGAAGGATGAAGTTGTCAACTGATGGGTCTTCCTTAGCGGACAAGAAATCTTTGTACATTAACCAAGTGAAGTTAAACTCTGTTTATATTGCAATTATATTGTTTGAATACAACTGGTATCCCTAAAGTACTTTAAAATGATGTGTTCTCAGGTAAGTAAAATTCATTTCTGACTCACATACGTTAATACTTTTGGTAAGAAGCTCTTTGCATAAACAGTCAGTGGTATAATCAGGTCAACTTCAGTCCAAATTAAGATAAATTTGAAATTATCTCCAACATTGGCCCAACTGGACACTGGGAAGAACATGGGAAGATGGGACTTGCAACCCATGCAGTTGACTGAGTGATGAGCAGAGAAAATATCCATTCCCAGGAAAAAGCAGAGTGGGAATTAATGGGAAGAAGGCACCAAGAAAATGAAGAGACAAGTACTTATTTGAATAGATATCACCCAAGTGTGCTCAAATGGAAGACACCATCTGATATTTTTATAATGACTTTTCAGTCACCTTCTTCTGAGCCTCAAAATCACCCTGTGTGCAAGTCATTTACGGGAGAGGCACAGAGACCATGGTTATTTGTGCAAATGTCACAGCTAGTTAATAACAGCCCAGGAACTAGAATCCCAATCTCCAAGCTCTCATAAAATTACAGAATTGACAGATAGAGCTGGAAAACACCTTAGTGATCACCAGTTTAACCCAAACGTTTTACAAATGAAGGACTGAGACGTGGAGACAGATAGGTAGCTGGTTCCTTGTGCTTAGTCCTGGCAGATGGAAATCTCTCAGACTGAGAAGGGAGAAGGAGAAAGTAAGTGGTTACAAATGCTGTTGTCTGAGGGAATTGACTGGGTCTCTTTGTGCCCTGTAATTCTCTGACATGTGGAACTCTTTTTTTGGGGGGAGGGTAAATATTCTAATCAAGGAGGCAGCCAGAAAAGAGTCTTTGGACCCCCTTTGCATGCAAGGCAATTTTGAGAATAGTTTAGATAACAGCAGTGAGATCTGGTGGTGCAGTGGTTAAAGCATTGGGCTGCTAACCAAAAGGTTGGTGGTTTGAACCCATCAGCCACTCCATGGGAGAAAGATGTGGCAGTCTGCTTCCATACAGATTTACAGCTTTGGAAACCCTGTGGGGCAGTTCCACTCTGGAATCCACTCAATGGCAGTGGATTTATTTTTGTTTTTTGCATTGGATAACAGCATGGCTGCCTCCACCGCATGGACTCCTTGCCTACCTGCGTGCACACCTTCAACTGTTTCTCAGGAGCTGCAAGGACAGGGGCAGACCTCCCAATTCCACAGTGGTTCCTTTGTTGCTGGACTTTTTCTCACCTCCCTACCAGGGGTGAAAGTCATCTCTTCTGTGTCTGTCCACTTTCTTCTCTTTTCTCCAGGAACCTGTAGCTGCTTTTCTCACCACCTTTACTTCTTTGCAGGTTAATAGAGTGATGACTATAGCCAGAGTTCTAGACGGTGCCAGTAGGAATTAATTACTGGAGAGGAGGTAGATATTTACCTTTGGAAAAATACTTTGGAAATACTGAGTTAAATAAAGTTAAAAGATTTATTTACTATAGAACTTCAGAGCCTTCAATCAATTAATGATTTAGCTCTGAGAGGAAAACACCATTTGCAGCATACCCTAAATGTATTTAACTGTGGGAGCCTCTCATAATTTTTGTGGGGATGGGCATTTCATGTCCTAGTGTTCTCTGAAACATGCTTTGAAAAGAGGGCCGTATACTAGGATGCATGAAGCATGGGTGGTTCAGTGGTAGAAATCTCACTTCCATGTGGGAGATGAGCGTTTGATGCCCAGCCAATATACCCTAAGTGTAACTATCTGTCAGGGATGGCTTGTATGTTGCTATGATACCAAACAGGTTTCAGCAGAGCTTCCAGACTAAGATGGCCTAGGAGAAAGGGCATGATGATGTACTGCTGAAAATCAGCCAGGGAAGACCCTATGGACCACAACTGTCCAATTGACAACCAATTATGGAGACAGCATAGGCTTGGCAGCATTTCCTACTGTTGTGCATGGGTCACCATGAGTCAGGAGACAACTTGACAGCAGCTATAAACAACAACGAGAAACTGCAGGGCCTTGTCCAGTTTTCTTTGCTCCACCCAGTCCTATTTTCTTCCAGTCCAGGTATTAGTTCACCACACTTAAAATAATTTTCCTTCAGCAACAACCTCTCCTTTAAAAAAAAAAACAAAAACTGTCAAGCTGCATATTTTCTAGGAAGTCCATCTTGAATTGTCTCAGACCTTCATTGACAACTGGGATCCCCTCCAAAGTACAGCACCTTCCCGTCCCATGGCTTAATTTTCCTCCATCTAGTTCTTTGTACCTCTTTTGTTAAACAGAAAATGTGAACCAGATGCAGAGGGATATGTCTGATTCCACATGCTTGGTAGGAACTCTCAAACTTAAAATGAAATGACCACTATCATGTACATGAGCATTTCCTAGTAGGACCAAATTAAACTAAAAACAGAGGCATGTGGATATTTTTTTAAATTCTCTTTTGGAAGTGAGAACATGAGACTTTTTAAAATTTAAACCTGCCAGTTGCTCCAAATCAGTTAGCAGGTTCTTTGCATTAAGCAAAGCGTAGGGACACTGTAAGATTTTCCTATGATCCTACTGATGACTTTGTTTCAGGGCAGTATTTTCAGCTGTCTCATTTTCCTTTTGGCTGCATTCCTTACACTGTAGTTGCTGTTGTTAGGGGCCATCAAGTCCAGTCTGACTCACAGCGACCCACGGGACAGAGTTGAACTAGCTCCTACGGTTTCCTAAGCTATACTCTTCATGGAACCAGATTGCCAGGTCTTTCTCCTGTGGAGCTGCTGGGTGGGTTCGAAACACCAACCTTTTGGTTAGCAGTCAAGCACTTCGACATTGTGCCACAGGGCTCCTCGAATTCCCTGTAGGACTTCTGAAAAATTCTGTTTTTCCATGGGTACCATGGGCCCTGGCTGGGAGAGCGAGTGTCCAGGACATCAGAGGTGGCTGCTTCCTTCCCAGAACATCTCTCTCTATCAGAGGCTGCAGGAGAACATCGTCTATTGGGTTGCAAAGTAGTGGCTTTCAAACTGGAGTGTGCACTGACTCAACTGGAGGCCTTATCCAAGCAGATTGCTGGACCTCACCTGAAGAATGGATTCAGTAGATCTGAGGTCAACTGTGAATTTACATTTCTAACAAATTCTCAGGTGATGTTGTTCCTGCTGGTCTGGGGATCACACTTGGAGTAGACTGTTTTAAAGGAGGAGTCCTTAGGCGGTACAAACGGTTAGCATGCTTGGCTACTAACCCAAAGGTTGGAGGTACCGGTCCGCTCAGAGGTGCCTTGGGAGAATGGCCTGTAGATCTGCTTCGCAAACATCATCCATTACAAACTCCATGGAATTGGGTTCTACTCCAACACACATGGACCACTATGAGTCAGAACTGACTCAACGGCATTGGGTTTGGCTTGTTTAAAAGAAAACTTCCCACTCTACCCTTTCTGACACTGATCATGAAATACTTAAGGAGCAAATACTTTTCTAGGTGGGAAACTGATGACAAGGGGCCTTGTGACCATACTTCTTTCCAAAGTTTTATATTCCAGTTTTTTTTTTTTTTTTTTTTTTGATGACATATCATCTTTTTATTCCTAAATCTGGTGACTGCAGCATTAAATCTTCTGGGTGATTTCACACACAGGAAAGAGTTCAATTGCCATGAAAAGAGGGAAAAAGAAGGAAGGGATGGTGTGACCCTTTTGGCTTGTCAAACGTGAGCTGTTCTCTCCCACATTTGGAAGAGGTTTTCCCACACATTGCCCCCTCCTCGTAGTAAGCTTTGACTAAGAGCCAACAAGATAGAGCAGGAAAAACATGGCGTTAGAGTGAAAATGGCCTGGATTGAAATATCATCTTTACTCTAACTATGGGACTTGGGTAAAGTCACTTCACTTCTCTGAGCCTATCTATGAAATAGGACTGGTGGCACCCATCTTCAAGGTCACTGAGAAGACAAAGGGAGAGGAGATATGTACAGCATCCACAGCAGTGTCTGGCACAGAATGTCTGCTCAGCACAAGCTGATGTTGTCCCAATCTCCCTTCCCTTTTGCAGGGAGAATGTAGGCTGTAGCTTTAAAGCACTGCTATTCTTGCTGGCCGTAGACATTGTCCGCTATTCTATGCCAGGTCGGGGGGTGGGGATTGTCTGTTGGGGAAATGAGGAATTTTCCTTTTATTAGAGGGGCCTTGGCAAATTGGATCCAGAGGAAAGTGGTGAGGGTGATAGAGAGACATAAATCTCTGATATGGGAATGAGGAGTAGAACTAAGGATCTTTGCCAAGGCAAAAAGTAATTTTTGTTGGCTGAAAGAGAGGTTTTCACAAGGACATAATAGTGTCTGTCTTCAGAGATGTCTATCCTCAGATAGGAAGTGGGATTTCTGTGAATTCTGTAAATCCCATAAACAGAAAGTAGCATCATCTGTTGGAAATTACAGAGAGACAACTCTCAAGTCAACATAACGAATGTCTTTCTAACTAAGTTGTCCCAAGATGCTTTAGGTAGGTTATCATTGACAGGAAGAAGCTTCCCATCTTTAGTGGCAGTCAAGCAGAAGAAGGTAGATGACTACTTGGTGAGGGACTTCACGTGAAAACTGAGAACTGGATTAGGGTGCGGTAGGAGGAAGGAGGAGATGAGTCAGACACCTCTTTTCAACCCATGGAAGCCTGTTCTAAGTTGAACTTTTGCTGCTTAGGAGTAAGGTGGAAATTTGTGAACTAGTACCTAATTGTTGTTGTTGTTGTTGTTGTTATGTGCCGTCGAGTCGGCCCTGACTCATAGCGACCCCTCCTTGGGTTTCCGAGGCAGTATCACTACGGAAGTAGGATTGCCCAACCTAATTACCAGTGTTAATACCATGATTCTAGATATAGGATGAAGAATATTTTCTTATATTTTCCAAAAACTTTAAATCTTCCCGTGTATACACACAAGTTGTGTTTTAAAACCTCAGTGTTAGTGCTTCAGTGGCCCAGCCAGAGGCTCAAAACTTTTTTTTTTTTTTTTTTTTGGCCTCCTGTGTCCCTTTGGTGCCTAGAATGCCTGGGGTTTGGCAAACAATAAATGCGGCACCTCTTGTTCACTTGTTTTTCTTTCCATCTTGTGGAGAGACGAGGGTTGTTGTTGCTGTTAGTTGCTGTTGAGTCTGACTCATGGAGACACCATGTGTTTCAGAGTAGAACTGCACTCCACAGTGTTTTCAAGGCTGTGAACCTTTGGAAGCAAATAACCAGGCTTTTCTCCTGAGAAGCCCTTGCGTCAGTTTGAACTGCCAACCTTTCGGCTATTAGACAGCTCTTAACCATTTGTGCCACTCAGGAATCCTTTGTGGGGTGGCGGGGAGAATAAACATGAATCTTTGTTTAAAAAATGCACAATAAGACTGTCTCTTGTGTCTAGGAGCTTTGTGCAGATCAGAACTGTGAAAGCCTGGCTGGTGGAGGGGCATATGTGGCCTGCAGAAGGGGTAGCTCCTTCTTGCTTTTCATGTCTGATTTCACTTTCAATTAAACTTTTCTGTCTTTATACCTCTTCCTGTGTTCCTATTTTGACATGGGGGCGGGGAAACCTGATCCTTTTCATTTTGTAGAACAGTTTAGTTGGCAGATCTGCAGGTCACCTGCTAGTCTAATATATGCACCCACAGTGGAGCAACAATAGCCCTAAATGTATGTGTCTCATGACTCTGGAAAGTTCCTAGATAACAGGGTGATGTGGGCCTACTGTGTGCTGGGCCACCAGCTGGATGTTAGCGACTGTCTGATAAAATCCTAAACAGCATGGAGCTTATCTCCTCAGAGGTCATCCATTTAACCTTCTTCCCAAAGCAAAAGCACGTCTCTGCCACAACAGCCCTGCTGGGTGTGGGATGTCCATTGAGCCCCTGCCTGCCCACTTCCTGGGATGAGGCACTAAGTCCTCTCTGGGTCAGACATTCCATCTGTGGAGCACTCTACTTGTAAAAGTTATTTTGTATTTTGAGTCAAAATCTGAGTCTTCATACATTTCACTCACTGCCCCTGGGTCAGTTCTGTGAGACTACACAGTAAAGGTCTGTTATCAACCACAGACAAAGATCTGAAGGTGGCTGTCATACATCCCCTTCATAGTTTCTTTCCACCATCATTTGGTTCATCTCATCTCCAAACCAAATATCTCTGGCTCCTTTAAATAGTTCTCATGTGACATAATTTGCAGACCGTACTCCATCTCAGTCACCCTCCTAGAGATGCTCTTATATGGCAGTTTTCCTTTAATGAAAGCATATGTCCTTTAGAGGGGCATGGTAGAGTAATGGTTAGAGCCAGAACTCTGGAACAAGACTGCTTAAGTTTGAATCCCGACTACCACTTACAAGCTATGGGGGCCTAGGCAAGTGATTCAGTATCTCTGTGGTTTAGTTTCCTCATCTATAAAAAGTAAATAAAATAGTTCCTATCTGACAGACCCCCATAGGGTTTCCAAGGCTATAAATCTTTACAGAAGCTGACTGCTTCTTCTTTCTCCCATAGAGCACCTGGCAGCAATTGGGTTCGAACTACCAACCTTTTGGTTAGCAGCACCGCTATACCACCAGAGCTCCTTAGTCAGAGGCTGTAGTGAGGAGTAAATGAGTTAATATGTACCAGGCACTTATAAACAGCCTGGCACATGGTAAGTGCTATTTAAGGATTAGCTGCTGCTGCTGCTGTTGTTATTATATTTCTTCAAAACACAAAAGAATAGCAGAGACAGTGGTTGGAGCCTCCCATGACTGAACCTCTCCTTTGTCAAAGGCAGCAGGAAAACCAGAGAAGCAGCCTCCCTCTTCTCTTCACTCCCAACCACACTCCCTCGCAGAAGAGCAGCTGCAGATACCACCCAGTGCTCACTCCTTTCATTGCCACAATAGACAAACTGCAGGGACAGAATCACAAGGGCCACAGGGAACTCTGGTGCATAGCTGGAAGCACCCAGACCCTGTGTGTTTGCTCCACAGTGGGTGAGGCCAGCCGGAGAGGATGTCCAGTGGCCATTCAGCTGGAGAAAAGCCATTGAAGAGTAGGACACAGCAGTGGTTGGTGTAGTCAGATCCCAAAGAACACAACGGATACGATGTTCTGAGCACAAAGTATGCCCCATACACTCTCATTTTACTGCACTCCCTTGAACCTGATGGGTGACCCAGGAGCAGCCAGTTTTCTCAATGAAAGGGTGGAAGTGGGAGGACCCACTATGGATGAGAGATTAGACAAATCACTTCTTAGAGTATTCCTTCCTACAGGTGAATGGGTCAGGCCCCACCCCTGCCATCATTGATAAAATTTACTTTCATAGCTGCAAAATACTCGCTCGTTACAAATTATATGGCATGTACACCACTCAAAGGAAGGCAAGAAGTGGAGCCCCCTCTGGAAGCTGGCTGTTGGCCGTGGCTTACCAAGTCTCCAGCTTCTGCATCTTCTCAGGACTTGATGCACTGAAAACCTCAGTGACCATGGGGGATATGTCAGTGGGGGGGGAGAGGAGCAAGCACAAGCAAAATGCCTGGCACAGAGAGTCAGGAACATGACTCCTTGGAGGCTCCAGGACACTCTGAACCCCTAATTTTTAATTTGTGAAAGAAGGCTTATGTCTGCTTACAGATTCAAAGAAGAAGTTTTAGCTTCACAAAAACTGAGAGCTCTCAAGGATATATAAATCTCATCCTTGGTGACTAGAGAATTTCCCACCCCTAATTTGCTCTGGTGGTGTAGTGCCTAAGGCATTTGACCACTAACCAGAAGGTTGGCGGTTCAAACCCATCAGCCACTCCGTGGAAGGAAGACTGGGCAATCTACTTCTGTGAAGATTTACCACCTCAGAAACCCAAAGGGAGTCACTGTGAGTCAGAATCAACTCAATGGCAGTGAGTGTGGTGGGGTGTTTGTTTTGTTTTTTTTTTTTTTTTGGTTTAAATGTGCACTCTAAAAGGGTCACTGGATGGTAAAACTAGTTTGTGCTTCATTACTAACTTAAAGGTTGGCAGTTTGAACCCACCCAGCACAGTGGAAGAAAGAACTAGTGATGTGCTTTTATAAAGATTACACCAAGGAAACCTGTGGAGCAGTTCTACTGTCCCGTGAGGTCAATAGGAGTCAGAATCAACACAAAGGCAACGAGCTTGCTTTTGATTTTTAATTGTCTTTCTTTCTCTTTCTGCCCTTCTTTTCCTTTCCTTTGTAAACAGCAAACCAAGGACACACATACCCATGTAACAGTTGGATCATACTGTGCACAAACATTAACACAAAATGGATCATCAACCTAAATGTAAGAGCTAAAACCATAAAACCTTTAGAAGAAAACGTAACAGTAAATTTTTGTTATCTTTTATTAGGGAAGGAGCTCTGGTGACGTAGTGCTTAAGGCACTTGACTGCTAACCAGAAGTCTGACAGTTCAAACCACCAGCTACTCCTCGGAAGGAAGGTTGGCCAATCTACTTTCGTACTGATACCACCTCGGAAACCCAAGGAGGGGTCTCCATGAGTTGGATCTGACTTGACAGCAGTGCGTTTGAGTTATTTTTGAAATAAACACATGAAAAGATTCTCAACATCATTAGTTATTGTGAAACGTAAATCAAAACCCCAAAGAAATACTACTAAGGAGCTCTGGTGGCACAGTGGTTAAAGCATTCATCTGCTAACCAAAAGGACAGTGGTTTGAACCCATCAGCCATTCTGTAGGAGGAAAAATGAGACGGTCTGCTTCCATAAAGATTTACAGCCTTGGAAGTTCTAGTGTAGTTGTTCTCTGTCCTATAGGGCACTATGATGTAGAATCAACTCTATGGCAGTAAGTTTAGGATGGCTAAAATTAAGGGGGGGAAAAAGGACAACGACAAATGTTAGGATTTGGAGAAACTGGGACACTTATACATTGCTGATGGGACTGTAAAATGGTGCAGCCATTGTGGAAAGCAGTTTGACAGTTCTTCATAAGGTTAAACTTAAGAGTTACTATATGAACTAGTAATTCCACTCCTACATATATTTTAAGAGAATTAAAAAGTATGTCCATACAAAAATTTATACATGAATGTTCATAGCTTCATTATTCATAATAGCCAATAAATGAAAATAACCCAAAAGTCTATCAACTAATGAATGGGTAAACAAAATGTGGTATGTCTATGCAATGGAATATTATGCAATAATATATATAAGTACTCATGCTACAACATGGATGAACCTTGACAACCCTGACAACATTATGCTAAGTGAAAGAATCCAGTTACAAAAGACTACAATTTATATGAATTGTCCAGAATAGGAAAACTCATGGAGATAGAAAGTGGATTAGTGGTTGCCACAAGTTTGAGGAGATGGAAATGGGGAGTGACAGCTAATGGGTATAGGGTTTCTTTTTGGGATGATGAAAATGTTCTGAAATTAAACAGTGGTGATGTTTGCACAACTGTGAATATATTAAAAAACACTGAATTGCACACTTTAAATGAATGAATCTTATGCTATATAAATTATATCTTGATAAAAAATGTCTAAAAAAAGAACCATCATTAACAATTAGAGAAGTGCAAATCAGAACAATGAGATATCATCTCATCCACTAATAGCAAAGTTCAAAAAGTCAGGAAACAACAAATGTCAATGAGGGTGTGGCGAGATTGGAACCCTCATACACTGCTGGTGGGTCTGTAAAATGGTATAACCACTGTGGAAAACAGTATGGCACTTTCTTAAAAAGCTGGAACTAGGAATACCACATGACCCTGCAATCCCATTACTAGGTATGTATCCTAGAGAAATAAGAGCTATGAAATGAACATATATATGCAAACCCATATTTATTGCAGCACTAGTTACAATAGCAAAAAGATAGAAATAACCTAAATGCCCATCAATGGAGGAATGGATTGACAAACTATGGTACATACACAAAATGGAATACCATGCAATGTTAAAGAATAATGATGAATCTGTGACATCGCATAACATGGATGAACTTAGAGCCCATTATGCTAAGTGAAGTTAGTAAATCACAAAAAGACAAATATTGTATGAGACTACTATTATGAAAAATCAAGAAAAGAGTTACATAAGAAAATTATTCTTTGATGGTTACCAGGGGTGGGAGGGAAAAGGAGCGTAAACCAAAAACTAGAGGGTAGACATATATTAACTTGAAAAAAAAAAAAAAAAAAAACCAAACTCAGTACCATTGAGTTGATTTCAACTCATAGTGACCCCCTTTGGGTTTCTGAGGCAGTAAATCTTTATGGACGTAGGTTGTCCAGTCTTCCTTCCATGGAGTGGCTGGTGGGTTTGAACCTCCAGCCTTCAGGTTAGCAGTCAAATGCCTTAGGCACTATACCACCAGAGATTTTTTTTTTTTTTTTTTCCATATTAACTTGATTGCAGGAAAAAAAAAAGAGAGAGAGAGAGAATTAAAAAATACAAAAAAATATGGCTGCCCCACAGGCCTTAGTTTCCTGAACCCTGAACTACTTCCAACTCTTCCATTTCACAGTCAAGCAAATGGAGACCTAGAGAGGAAGAAAACTGGCGTTTTCTGAGCAGCAACTATATGCTTGTCAGTTAGGTGCCATTGAGTCAATTCTGACTCATAGCAACCCTATGTATAATGGAATAACTCACTGCCCAGTCCTGTGCCAACCTCATAATATTTGCTATGGTTGAGCCCATCATTGCAGCCATGTGTCAATCCATCTCACTGAGGGTCTTCCTCCTTCTCCCCGACCCTCTACTTTACCAAGCATAACGTCCTTTTCTAGGTACTGAGATAATGTCTCCCCATACTTGCTTCTAAGGAGCCTTCTGGTTGTACTTCTTCCAAGACAAGTGTGTTCATTCTTCTAGCATTTCATGGTATATTCAATATCCTTTGTCAACATTATAATTCAAAAGCATCAATTCTTCTTTGGTCTTCCTTATTCATTGCCCAGTTTTTTGCATACATATGAGGTGATTGAAAATACTGTTGCTTGAGTCAGGTGCACATAGGACCTCAAAGTGACATTTTTGCTTTTGAACACTTTCAAAAGGTCTCTTGTAGCATATTTTCCCAATGTAACACATTTGAAATCTTAACTGCTGCTTCCATGGGCACTGATTGTGGATCCAGGTAAAATAAAATCCTTGACAACTTCAGCATTTTCTCCATTTATCACGATGTTGCTTATTGGTCCAGTTGTGAGGATTTTTCTTTTCTGTATGTTGAGGTGTAATTCATCCTAAAGACTGAGATCTATGTTCTTCATGAGTAAGTGCTGCAAGCCTTCTTTGCTTTTCAGCAAGCAAGGTGGTATGATCTACATATTGCAGGTTGTTAATGAGTCTTTCTCCAACCTGGCTGTCATGTTTTTCTTCATGTAGTCCACTTCTTGGATTATTTGCTCGGCATACAGATTGAATTAATATGGTGAAAAGATACAACCCTGACACATACTTTTCCTGATTTTAAACTACTTAATATCTACTTGTTCTGTTCGAATAACTGCCTCTTGGTCTACATACAGGTTCCACATGAGCACAATTAAGTGTTCTGGAATTCCCCTTCTTTGCATAGTCAACAAAACACAGGTAAACCTCTTTCTGGTGCTTTCTGTTTTCTGCCAAGATCCATCTAATATCAGTTATGATATCCCTTGTTCCACATCCTCTTCTGAATCTGACTTGAATTTGTGTCAGTTCCCTGTCGATGTAGTGCTGCAACCATTTTTGAGTTATCTTCAGCAAAAGTTTACTAGTGTATTTTGGTTTGTTCAATGATTTCTACATTCTGTTGAATCACCTTTCTTTGGAATGGGCATAAATATGTGCTAAATAGTAGAAGTTTGTATAAATCATCATAA
The DNA here is from genome assembly GCF_000298275.1 of Orycteropus afer afer. Classification (NCBI taxonomy): domain Eukaryota; kingdom Metazoa; phylum Chordata; class Mammalia; order Tubulidentata; family Orycteropodidae; genus Orycteropus; species Orycteropus afer. Next base: position 8,615,781 of record NW_006921675.1, on the reverse strand, counting down.
GCAATATCTAGTTGTTTAGAACAAAAACAATTCAATAAAAATATGTGTAAGGCACTTAGTAAAATATTCTGGACACAGTATAAATTCAAATTTATTTAGCAATTTAAAAGAAGGCAAAAGAAAAGTAACAACTTGACCAACAGTGGATCCATTTACCATTTATGCTATCTAAACATAAAGGATGGGCTTGAACTTTTAACAGTGTAACTGCTTTTTTTTTTTTTAAAAAAAAAAAAAAAAAAGTTGGCATGGCCCATGCCACAGATGACTTAGGGGGCCTAAAACAATGGCACCATCCACTGAATGGTACAGAGCTGACTTTGGGGGCATCCAAAAGGACCATCTAGGCTGCAGAAGCTCAGGAACACTCTAGCTTATGAGGCACCCAGAGTCTCATTACAAGAGTTTACCTGGACAGTCCAAGTCCACTGCCAGTTGCTTAACTTGTTACCTGTTGCTCCAGGTATAATTTCTCCACATTACAACAAAAAGGACCACAGTCCCTGGACTCTTTTTAGACTTCTAGGCTCATCAAGGGAGCTCTGGTAGCATAGTGGCTAAGAAACTTGCCTGCTAACCAGACGGCTGGCGGTTCAAACCCACCAGCCACTCCTTGGAAGGAAGGTTGGGCAATCCTACTTCCGTAGTGATACTGCCTCGGAAACCCAAGGAGGGGTCGCTATGAGTCGGGTTTGACTCGACGGCACATAACAACAACAACAACAACAACATGCTGTGGGGCAAGTGAGGAAGGGGAATTGTTGTTGTTATATGCCGTCGAGTCGGACCCGACTCATAGCGACCCTTCCTTGGGTTTCCAAGGCAGTATCACTACGGAAGTAGATTGCCCCACCTTTCTTCCGATGAATGGCTGGTGGGTTTGAACCGCCAGCCTTCTGGTTAGCAGTCAAGTGCCTTAGGCACTACGCTAACAGAGCTCCTGAGGCAGGGGAGAGGAGTTCCTAAAAAGGAACACCAAGACCTGATTCATTGCTCAACCCTGGGCACTTAGAAACTAAGCTTTTAGGAACTCAGAAAACTCAGGTTTTAGGAAATACAGAAGTAGGAACTGCAGAAATGCCGACAAGAGTTCATTATCTTTGCCAAAAAGCCACAGACCTTTTCTGAAGGCCTCCCAACTTCAGAATAAAGCTTCATCAAAAAGACATTACTGTTGTCTATGCAAGCAAATGACGTCAGGAAATAAAACAAAAGTATGTATATGGGTGCATTGGTTGGAAAGTAGTGGTTAGAACAAGGGAAAATGGGAAAATGTTAGTGCCAGATAGAGCTATATCAAGAAAGATTGTTCCTGGCACATGGAGCTCAAAGACGGGAAACACAATACATTTTTCACATAGAGGCAGCATTATGAATGATGTTTGGTATTCTATAGTATTATTAGTACTGCTATTAATCTATACACGAAAAAAGGGAAAATGGTTTGTGAATGAGTCTGGTAACAACCACTAATCAATTACTTTGTTGCTCAACACTTATGGAGGGCAATTTGGTAGCATGCATCAAAAGCGCATGTCCCTTTGACCCAATGTTCAATTTCTGGAAATTAAACCCCAAAATTACCAGCATTCATGGTACATTCATACAATGGAACACTGCATAGTCATTTAAAAAAGAGAGAGAGAGGTAAATTTATATCTCATTAACCTGGGAATAGGTCCACAATTTGATTAGATTCAAAATAATGTTATAAAATGGTATATATTATACTATTTTTATCTCAAATAATGATAATAAATAGACTCAAGGAAAAACTCTAGTGGGTTATATATGTAATTGTTGTTATTACAAGATGAAGTCACCAAGTGTCTTTAATTTTCATCCTTACGTGTTTCTGTATTGTCAGAATGTTTTTAATAGAGTGTGTATAAATTTTCTATTTAGAAAAAGGTATTTCTATTTAATAATTTGGTTAATTAAGTCCTTAACATAATGCATACAAGAATACATACATACATTAAGTAAATCTCTTCAACATCATTTTCCAGCTGCTTAATATGGTCATATCATAATATGTTTAAGCAATTCTCTATTATTAGATATTTAGATTGTTTCCAAGTATTTGCTATTACACATAGAACTAGGATGGAAATACTTGTGATTAAATACTTGCACACATTTTAAATTGTTTCCTTAGAATAAATTCCTAGAAGTTGGATTACAGGTTCAAAATGTGTGCACAACTAAAGAATTTTGATCAAGATTGCCAAATTATCCCACAAAAAGTTGGTGCCAATTTACTATCTTGACTGCTGTGGAGTAGCATTTTCCTTCACCCAATGCTGAATATTATTATCTTTTTCCAATTTTTACCAATTTGATAAGCAAAATGGTACATTACTACTTTGATTTCACTTCTTTAATTACAAACATGGATTGCATCATTCACATTTGCTTACTGACTATTTTTTATTATTATTGTATGACCTGCTTGTTGTCTATTGGCCACTTTTCTACGAGGATCTTTTGCTTGCTGGTTTGTAAAAGTAAACAGCCCTTTGCCATTAGGGCTAAGTTTTGTCATTTGCCTTTTGATTTTTAAGGTGCTTTTATGTTCAGAAATTTTGAATTTGTATGCATTTTTCTCTACAATAAAATGCATTCAAATAACAGACTTGTAAATGACATTTTGCAGTAGCACCAGGTGTATATATACGAACTTACATTCTAGTTATTTTATCACATGTCTCAATACCTTTTCTGCATATAACCTCCCTGAGGCAGAGGTCACAACATTTCTTGATTCCCCTGGAGTAATCAGCACATAGCCCAGGACATAGTGAGGCTCAAAAATATCTGCTTGGGATAAAGAGACACTGTGTTTGGGATTTGCTTTAAAGCAATCCAGTTTGGGATGGGAGATGAAAAGGAGTAAAGATGGAAATCAAATTGGCCACATGTTAATCATTGTTGAAGCCAGGTGATGGGTGCATGGAGCTCATTATACTATTATTTCCACATTTTTTGTACATTTGAAAATTTCCATAATAAGAAAGACTTTTCTCCCCCATGTTTGTTGGATTGATTAATCACTAGCATCAGAGAGGGGACTTCCAGAATAACAATAGTAATTGAATTAATTACATATGCATCAAGGCCAGTCTTATAGACAAAAAAGTTAAGAGCACAGCCTTTGAAATCAAGGAGGTCTGGGTACAAATCCTTTCTAGCTGAGTGACCTTAAACTAGTTAATCAACCCCTCTAACACTCAATTTTCCTTTGTAAATAAGGAATATTTACTAATATTGTAATAACTGCTCAAAAGGTTGTATATGAAGATTAATGGGTGTAAAAGTCAGTACCACACACCCAGGAAGCACTCAGTAAAGAGTTGTTGTTGTTGTTGTTGCTGCTGTGCTGTTAGATGCTATTGAGTTGCTTCCAACCCCATAAGTACAAAAAAACAAAATGCTGCCCAGTCCTGGGCCATCCTTGTGATCGTTGCTAAGTTTGAGCCCATTGTTGTAGCTATTGTGCTAATCCATCTTGTTGAGGGTCTTCCTCTTTTTTGCTGACTTTTTACTACTTTACCAAGCATGATGGCCTTCTCCAGGGACTGGTCCCTCCTGATAACATTTCCAAAGTATGTGAGACAAAGTCTCGCCCTCCTTGCTTCTAAGATGCATTGTGACTGTACTTCTTCCAAGACAGACTTGTTTGTTCTTTTGGAAGTCCATGATATATTCAATATTCTTCACCATCATCATAATTCAAATGGATCAATTCTTCTTCAGTCTTCCTTATTCATCGTCCAACTTTTGCATGCATGTGAGGCAACTGAAAATACCGTGCCTTGAATTGGGTACACCTTAGTTCTCCAGGTGATATCTTTGTTTTTAACATTTCAAAGAGGTCTTTTGCTGCAGATTTGTCTAATGCAACACTTCATTTGATTTCTTGACAGCTGCTTGTATGGCATTGATCGTGGAAACAAGGAAAATGAAATCCTTGACAACTTCAATATTTTCAATATTTCCTCCACTTACTATGATGCTGCTTATTGGCCCAGGTGTAAGGATTTTTGTTTTCTTTGTGTTAAGGTGTAAACAGTAAAAGGTTGTTGTTGTTGTTATGTGCTGTTGAGTCAGACCTGACTCATAGAGACCCCTCCTTGGGTTTCCGAGGCGGTATCACTACGGAAGTAGATTGCCCCATCTTCCTTCTGAGGAGTGGCTGGTGGGTTTGAACCACCAGCCTTCTGGTTAGCAGTCAAGTAAAGGTAGCCATCATTACTCAGTGATGCATGCTTTTGGCAAGCTCCAGCCCACATTTCCTGGTGGTGACATCCAACATTTCCATTGTGGCTGAGACTTCAGTTACTCAGCCTAGGCACTAGACAACTGCTTGACAGAAGCCTTGGTGAAACTGATGTCACCATGTATTGATACTCAGAAGGAAAAACAGACCACAACAAAAAGCAAAACCCATGTTGCCTGAGCTTCCACAACAGGTCACCCAAGAGCCTCAATACCACATTCTAGTGATGTAATCAAGAAACATGAATGATGAAGCCCTTTCAATCGGTTCACAACTTTAACCAAACTTCAGAATTCACCTAGGAGCCTTAACCTATATGATGCCTGGGTCCTATTCCCAGAATTTGATTAAATAGTCTGGACGGTGGCCTGGGTATCAAGATTTAAAATAAAAAATCTAATGTTATCTAATGTACAGCCTTAGAATCACTGTTTCACAAGGAAGAAGAGACACATTCTTCCATGTGGGTTGGGGTGGGATTGCCATAGACTTTGGCCTCCTCCCTATTACCTTTACCCTTGTCTCAACTCCAAATGAAAGTAAGTTGTTGTTGGGTGCCATCAAGTCGAGTCTGACTCATAGTGACCTATGCGACAGAACAGAACTGCCCCCTAGGGCTCTCCAGGCTGTAATCTTTACAGAAGCAGATCATGAGGCCTTTCTCCCCCGGAGCTGCTGCGTGAGTCCAGCCGCCAGCATTGCGGTTAGCAGGTGACCACTTCACCATTTTGCCACCAGGTTTGATATTCTTCTTCCACACACAAACTCTCAAAAGCATAGTTTCAAATATATACAAAGACTGCCTGCATTTTTTTTTACTAGAGAAACTAATAAACAGAGAGCTTATCAATTTTCAAACTTGGAGAGTTTCAACAAAGAGGTTTTTTTTTTTTTTTTTTTTTCACTTCTTTAAGTGGCATCATCCATACATGATGGGGTTGGGAGGGAAGAGGACAAAGGAAAACAAAGGAAGAAAACAGACATCATTGAGTCCCACATGCACCCCATTAGAGCCAAGTCATGTGGTCCCAAGCTGTGTCCCATCCCAGACAAATCCAATCGCATTAAGATCCCATCACTCCCTCCATAAACTTCAAGAGAGTGTTACTGGGAAATAATTTACAGGACTAAAATATATTATTAACACAAGGATGTGTGTATGTCAATATTCTAAAGGATAATAAAACAGCCTAGCTTGTCTCTGGGTTTTGATCTTTTTTAAAAAAAAAAAAAAGAAGAAGAAGCTCAGCTAACTGATGGTGGTGGCTGGGGGAGGGAGGAAAGCATTTGTCTCCTAGTGGCTTGGCAGCCTGTCAGTGAGACTGAGGCACACTCAAAGAGGCAGCCTCAGTTTGTGAAGTTATTGCAGTGTCTTTGATCAAGGGAAAAGGCACATCCATTTCAATCACTTTAAATGAGATGGGCCTGGGCTCTGGCCGTCCAGCTGCCCACCGTGATGAGCCTGCATCAAGCCTTCAGACACATGGCAGTGCTTAGAATGTCAAACAAACAAGGCTGTCCTTGACTGTCTATACAACCTTTGTGAACTTCCAGGGCCCCTCTCATTGAGCAATTCAGCCTGGACTAATCTGGAAGTTCCTTTCCCCAGCAAACAACACCTGGCCTGGGCTTGCTTGGATGAAACAAAAGCTATGTGCCACAAGGCAGCAAACACTTCAGAATCGGGAGGGCAGGGGTCAACAATTCTCATAAGCAGCACATCCAGGATTACATATGCCTCAAGGAAGGACAAAATGACTGCCAGAGACTCTGCCCTCCTCTCCAGTTCCTTTACCCCCATCTCAGCCCCAAACTAAGTCCACGGAGGTCCTATTTTCTTCCCCCATTCTGGAATTCTCAGAAGTGTGGGTTCAAGTAGATATACAAAGATCAACTGCACTCCTTTGACTAGAGCAAATAATAAACAGAGAGCTTATCAATTTTCAAACTTGGGAAGTTTCAACAAAGGCATTTATTTCACTGCACAACATGATGAATGTAATTGACTAAAGTGTACATGTGAAAAATGTTGAATTCGTAAATTCTTGTTATACTCTGTGTTTTTAAACCCCACTACCATCACATTGGTTCTGACTTACAGTGAGCCCCATAGGGTTTCCAAAGCTATAAATCTTTACGGAAGCAAATGGCCTCATCTTTCTCCTGTGGAGCAGCTGGTGGATTCAAACTATCAATATTTTGGTTAGCAGCCGAATGCTTTAACTACTGTGCCATGAGAGCTCTCTCTCTCTCTCTACATATATATATGTGTGTGTGTGTGTGTGCATATGTGTGTGTGTGTGTGTGTGTGTGTGATAAAGAAGGTTGGGCAATCTACTTCTGTAGTGATACTGCCTCGGAAACCCAAGGAGGGGTTGCTATGACCCAGGTCTGACTCAACGGCACATAACAACAACAACAACAACAATATATATGTGTATGTATATGGAGGAAGCTCTGGTGGCATAGTGCCTAAGGCATTTGACTGCTAACCAGAAGGCTGGTGGTTCAAACTCACCAGCCACTCCTCAGAAGGAAGGTTGGGCAATCTATTTCCATAGTGATACCGCCTCAGAAACCCAAGGAGGGGTCGTTATGACTCGGATCCGACTCAGTGGCAGTGGTTTTATGTATACAGAACAATAAAAAAAAAAGAAAGAAAGAAAAGAAAAAGGCATATTTTTCCTTAAGTGGCCCACCAAACCCACTGCCACCAAGTCGATTCTAACTCATAGCAACCCTACAGGACAGAGTAGAACTCTCCCCAAAGGGTTTCCAAAGCCGCAAATCTTTATGGTAGCAAATTCATCTTTCTCCTGAACAGTGGCTAGTGAGTTTGAACCTCTGACCTTCTGGTTAACAGTAGAGTGCTTTAACCATTGTGCCACCAGGGCTCTTCTTTAAATGGCATCATCCATAAAATCTTAGAAAGAGGAGAGTTCTAGAACAACAGCAGAGTAATGGTCATGATAATGACAATATGTATACAGCATTTATGCAAATCAGGCATTGTTCAAGGTGTTTTGCATGTTGTCAACTCCTTTAATCCTCACCCCAACCTTATGAGGCAAGCTATTACTATCTTCATTTTTCAGATAAGGAAACCGAGAACCAGAAAAGTCCAGTGACTTGTCCAAGGTGGTGGGGCTCGGATTCGTGTTCAGGCAGTCTGGCTCCAAGACCCACAAAATGACAACCACACCACTGTCTTCTTCCAGGCTGCACTTCACTTTAGAGCCTCCTTTAAACCTGCCACTTCAGAGAGCGGCAGAGTATGCAGGACTTGGGAGGACTTTGGAGTTAGATGGATCTAGCTCTGCATCCCAGCTTGGTCACTCAATGAACTGCTATTGTCCCATCATCTATAAAAGGGATATACTAACACCTACCTCCAAGGCTTATGTTGAAGGTTCAGTGAGAGAATGAATAAAATGCACCTCTCACAGAATCAGCAGCCAAGATTAGTTTCACTCAGTGGATCTCAGTCCTTGTTGTACATTTGAATCAGCTGGGAAAGTTTTTAAAACTGAGACACTCATTCCCCACTCTACCATGCTTCCACATTTCTGCCCCAATGTGCAATCAGCAGAAAATCAACAATCTCCTTGGACTAGCGCAGAAATAAAATCTGAAAGCCATCTGACCAAGGCTAGTCTTATCTTTTGGCTCATTGATTCTGACTTACAGAGAAGCTTTAAAACTCTGAAGCTCTGTTGCACTGTGGTAAATTGTGGTCAATGTCATGAGACAAAGTGTATGTGAACTGCTGTATGGAAAGTGAATTTGCTCTGTAAATTTTCACCCAAATCACAATTAAAAAAAAAAACAACTCTGAAGCTCTGCCTCCAGCTCTAAGATAATGGGATTCCCCCAAGCACAACTCTACCCAGTCCACAAAGGGAGCTGGCACCAGAACCATCCCCAACCACTTAGCTAAACTCATTCTCATCTAGTGACCTTCTCTATTTGCATCAAGATAGACCCTTCATCCAGCCAGCACACCTTCCCAGCTCTAGAGTAAGCCTCCATCTCCAAGTTACACCCTCACCTCTAGCCACACATCGCTAATGTAGGAGGAAGCACCTTAAAATTACTAAATGCACCTTATTGTCCCACTGCTACCTGTGTTTTAGAAATGATCTGTGCCAACATCAACATTATCAGCATTACTTTTACACAAAGCATTAACCAACCAGAAGATCCTGAAGACAAAAAAGATGGGGCTGCCTGTAAAGAAATTTTAAAATCTGAGAGCATGCATATATATGTGCATATACACAGACAAGCACATGTATGTATATACATGTACACCCATACATACATGCATGCACATACACATGTACACACACAGAGGTGCACATACACATACACACACTCCAAGAATCATGGTACAAGTTGTACTCAAAAACAGCACTGCTTTGTTAAGGACTACGGGCAGAAAGGAGGGAAGTACAGAGGGGGTAGTGATAAACAACAAAGGGAATAACGGGGTTGCCCCTGGAGACTGGCAAGGATAAGAAAAAAACAATCAGCCTGCATTTAAGAAGAGAAAAATGCAGGTCTCGCTCTCAGAGGAGACAGCCAGCAGGGAGGACGGGGACAAGCCATGCCAGTTTCCTGGCTTGGAGTTATATGCGTCTTTGTAGGCCCCTCTGCCAGTTGGCAAGGGTTGCCACGGAGGGCCGGGAAGGAGGGAGGCAGGCACCACAAGGTAGCATAGAAGGTTGCTGAAGAGCCACTTGCTCAGCCGTTTCCCAGAAAGTGAAGCAGCCCTCATACACTTGGGACACCTCTCCTATGCCTCAGTCCAAGAACCGACCCTGAGGGGACTGGCCAAGGCCTCACCTGGGTAAAGGAGCCGTCCTCACCACACTCCGGCACAAACACAGCCTCCTGGGGCTTCTTGGCTTGCTCCAGGGCTTGAGCCCGCTCCAGGCGACACTTGCTCTGGCCAGCATCTAAAAGGGGAAAGGAGCATATTTCATATTTCTCTTGGATTCCACACTGGAGCCATACGACAAAATGGCTGCCCAGTTCTAGGAATGCTGAGAGAAACCACTCCACCTGTGCTGAGCCCACATGCGATCCACGGGCCTTTCTAACTGACGCTCAGTCTCCTATCCCTCTGAAAGGTTGTCTTGGGAAAAAAAAGCGTGTGTGTGTGTGTGTGTGTGTGTGTTTCATATTTATACCAGGCTTTGCCCACTCTTTTTTTTCCCCCAGGTACTCCTACCCCCAACCAGGGAAAAGAAACATTCCACTTCCATAATTTTTCACTGGACTTATTTTAAAGAAAAAAAAAAAAAAACCTAGTAAGCTCCTGAGGTACCAAAGATGTTTTATAGTTCAATAATTGCAAGCACTTTCTTTGAAAAATCAAATGCTCTAGGGCAGCCTACTTAGTTTCCCACAATTCCTGTGACAGCTCTAAGCAATCCAGGTCATAAACTTAAACATTTCCAAGGTTCAGAAAGATCCTACACATTGGAGAAGTGGGCTGGGTATGGGAAGAATGGCATTCCATTCTGAACGGCCTTAAGGAGCGCTACAGACTACGGGCAACTGAAGAATACATTTCCTGCTAAAGGGGGTGGCTAACACTCAGCTGTAGTCATTTGCCATTTTTCAGGAACACAGACCTAAAATTACCAGAATTTCCCATTTTTCAAGTGAAGCACAAAAAAAAATAAATTTTTATAATTAATTTCTCAATTTTTAAATGCTGCCTCAACTATTTTTATTGTTTTTAAACATGTGAGCAGACCAAATAAAACACAGCTGTTGGCCAACATTTTGGGATTGCTATTCAGCAATCAGCAACAATGCTTTGTCACCCAAAAGTCACTAGGTAGATAGCAGCACAAGTCTTGAAGCCCTAACCTGGTGGCAGTGGGCCAAAGTACTCATTCCTTCAGGCAGACCAATTCTCCTTTCCTTATTCCCTGATGGAAGAAGTGGAGGGATAGAATAGCAAGCCAAATGGACAGACTCATTCTGAGGTCCCCTGGGGAGTGCACAGAGTGGGAAGCTGGGTGCCCGGCAGCCTCTTCTGGGGGGGGGGGCGGAAGGGTATGCACTCACCTTTGCATCTACCTCGGTGGACCACACCCAGAGCTGGGTCTCGGCACTTGGCTCGCTGGTACTCACACATGGACTCATAGGACCTGCCATCAGAGGCACAGATGGGTTTGGGTTGAGTCCGGGAGCAGTGAAGGTTGCACTGAGGGTCACGGTCACTTATTAGGAACTAGGTTGGGAAAAAGTGAAAGGGATAAAGGTTACATTTGCAAGAAAAGTAAGAGTCCATGACAGGCAATACTGGCTTGTCTTCAGAAAGCAAGTCTTGAATAGATCCAAAGTTATAAGACCCTAGGGGTCACAATAAATGGAGAAAAGATTGAAGTTGTCAAAGATTTTATTTTACTTGGATCCACAATCAAATCCATGAGCAGCAGTCAATAAATCAGATGTCATATTGCATTGGGCAAATCTGCTGCAAAACACCTTCCTATAGTGTAAAAGAGCAAAGATGTTACTTTGAAGACTAAGGTGCATCTAACCCAAACCATGGTATTTTCGATTGCCTCGTATACATGTGAAAGCTGGACAATGAATAAGGAAGACCAAAGAAGAATTGATTCCTTTGCATTGTGATGTTGGTGAAGAATACTGAAAGTAGCATGGACTGCCAGAAGAATGAATACATCTGTCCTGGAAGAACTGCAGCTGGAATGCTCCTGAGTAGCAAGAACGGCCAAACTTCATCTTACCACTTTGGTCAGGTTGTCAGAGGGACTACTCCCTGGAGAAGGATATATCATGCTTGGTAAAGTCAGTGACAAAGGGGAAGACTCTCAGTACAATGGACTGACACAGCGGCTGCAATGACGGGCCTCAGCATGACAAGGATTGTGAGGACGGTGCAGGACTGGGCAGTGTTTCATCCTGTTGCACAGAGCGTCACTATGAGTCAGAGCTGACTCAAAGGCACCTAACAATGACAAGAGCAGCAGCAGAGATGGAAGGGAACTGGGCAATCAGCCAATCTAACAAGGAAGGCCTCCTCTCTACATGATAAGAACTATGATAGTATCCGACATTGACCAAACATGCTAATTAACTGTGCTAAGTAATTCACATGCACGATCTCACTAATGCTCACAACAGCTCTATGAAATAGGAACTGTTTTGTAGACAAAGAAACAGAAACCTAGGGAAAGGTAATTTGCTCAGTGTTACATAGCTAGTAAATGGTGGAGGCTGAATTTAAACCTAGATCTGTTAGAGACAAAAGTCAAAGCGTTAACCACCAGGGCATTTTGCCTCTTTGTCCATGTGACCTGTATTTGGGTACTTCTCCAGATGAGGAACTCATTATCAGTATCATATTTTTTTTTTCTTTGAGGAAGATTTATTTGTGTGAAAGTAGTTGTTGTTGGGTGGTGTCGAGTCAGTTCCAACTCATAGCACTCCTGTGTACAACAGAATGAAACACTGCCCAGTTCTCAGCCATCCTCACGATCGTTGCTGTTTCCTGTTATTGCAGCCACTGTGTCAATCCATCACATTGAGGGTCTTCCTCTCTTTTTCACTGACCCTCTACCAAGCATGATGTTCTTAGCCAGTGACTGGTCTCTCCTGACAACATGTTGAAAGTTCGTGAGACGAAGTCTTGCCATCCTTGCTTCTAAAGAGCACTTTGGCTATACTTCTTCCAAGACAGATTTGTTTGTTCTTCTGACAATCCAAGGTATATTCAATATTTTTCACCAAAAGCCATAATACAAAAGCATCAAGTCTTCTTCAGTCTTCCTTATTCATTGCCCAACTTTTGCATGGATTGAAAGTACTACTGAATGCAAATCTATCCCTCTGAAATTTCCACCCACTGCTTTCTGGCAGCATACAAGTAATGTGATTTTCTGTAATACAGGGATTTAATGATTTAAACAAAACAAAACCAGCAATAACCAGTTTGAGGAGTGCTGGGTTACACGGGTTTCTTTACTACAGGACTCTGAGACACCTTTGATACATTCTTATGTGCTATGTATCTATGAGATATACTGAATTATTTGATACTGCTCTCATTGGAAATCATCTAATTTCCTCCCCTTGAATCTGGACTGGACTCAGTTATTCTTGACCAATAAAATGCTGTTGAAGTGATGTTCTGGGATTTCTCAGCTAAGTGGTAAGAACCCTTGTAGCTTCCTCCTAGATTTTCACTCTGGGGAAACCAGCCACTATGTAAGCGGTCTAGCAATTCTGTGACCACCATACCATGAGGAAGACCAAGCTAGCCCTGTGGAGAGACCATGTGAAGAAAGAAATGCCCAACCAATGCAGGCACAGAGACATGTAAAGGAAGAAGCCTTCAGATGAGTCCAGCTGCCATCTTACAGCAACTATAGAGATGAGCGTAAATAATTGTGTGAGAGACCCCAAGTGAGAACTGGCCAGCCAAGCCCAGTCAACACAAAACACTGTGAAAGACAATAAACTGTTTTAAGTCACTGATTTTTGTGGTAGTTTGTTACACAGCACTAGATAACCAGATCAAAGGGCATATACTATTAAGCATCTTCCAATTTATTTGACCACAAACTCCTTTATCAATGAAGTGCTGGTAACAACTATAGAATACAATTGGAGAATAATAATTGGGTCATCTAATCCATGAGCTTCTGTTTAATAACTCATGATCAGCCTATATGAGCCTTGAGAACTGGGTTCATTCTTAAATACCTCCTTATAGCAGAGCCCTGGGCACACTGAAGGCTCTTCAGCAGTATTGATTGGTTGAAGGAATGAACATCCCACAGTAACGATGCATGTCAATGGCATGAGCACACATCGGGCACCTGGTAATACCAGACTTGACTGAATAATCATGCCAAGCTCTTAGAGGTTTAGGGAAGGTGTGACTATAACCTCAGCAAGTACATTTCTCTGATTCATATACATTTGCAGGTCCCTTGTATGAAGCAGGGAGTTCTGGTGGCATAGTGTCTAAGGTACTTGACTGCTAACCAGAAGGCTGGAGGTTCAAACCCACCAGCCACTCCTCAGAAGGAAGGTTGGACAATCTACTTCCATAGTGATACCACCTTGGAAATCCAAGGAGGGGTCATTATGAGTCAGATCCGACTCCACGGCAGTGGGTTTGGTTTTTTTTTTTTTTTTTTTTTTGAAGCAACTAGATAAGAAATCAGTCTTTTTTTCCAGAACAGCAGAGGAAGTCCAGAGGTAATCCGGAGGCAGTATCACTCTCAAGGGAGAGCTGGAAATGCACTCTATACCTTGACCAAATTCTAAGATAGTCCACACCTGTCCATTAATACACTGACCACATCTCAGGGATAAAGCCTCTCCCTCCTAATACCTTGACCTCATGTCTGGTTGCTGCTGCCAACACAGGGAGGGCGCAGCTGAAAGCTGAAGCCACTTCCTGGGCCTCGTCAGGATGAACAGTTAATTTGACCTTCTCTGGTGGCGTAGTGCCTAAGGCATTTGACTGCTCACCAGAAGGCTGGCTGTTCAAACCCACCAGCCACTCCTCACAAGGAAGGCTGGGCAATCTACTTCCATAGTGATACTGCCTCGGAAACCCAGGGAGGGGTCGCAGCGAGTCAGATCCAACTCGATGGCAGTGCATCTCTGTTTTTTCTTCAGATTCTTGGGCTTCCACACTCATACATCAAACCTGAGTGCTAGCCAGGGCCCAAAGAGAAATGACCTGAAGGTGTCTCCTGAGTGCAGTATTTGGGATGAAAATAAATACTACACAAAGTCACTCTGGGGGTGCCCTGCCAGTCTGCCGCAGTGTTTAGGGATGAGCTGACTGGGGTAGCACAGGGTCCCTGGCCCCAGCAACTCAGCTGAAAACCTGTGAGTAGTGTCTCTCTGCTCTTGGAGCAAAGCACAGGACCCTTCATGTGGTCTTCCAGGCCTGGCAGAATCTACCCCAGGCCCCTCTCTGGCTTCAGCCCCTACTGCTGCATTCTCCCCTTGCTTCCTGCTGGTCAGGCATTTGCTCCTACCTCCAGGCCTTTGTATGCATGGTTCTTTCTCCCTTCTCTCCCATCTCTACTTCAGATTTCAGCTCACATTATTGCTTCTGGGTGGATTTCCTGGGCTGGACTCTCACAGATAATGGTGGATCCCCCTCAGACCTCACTTATCTTTCAGGGCCCTTAACACATTTTGCGATGATAAATTTATTTGATAATTTGAATATTAAAGGAATTCTCAACTCTAAGACAAAGACAATGTCTATGTTCCTATGAGCACATGGCCAGCATCAATTGGGCACGCGATTATTTGCTGGAGGAATGCATCCTGTAGTGGCATTTCCCACACAGAATTACTTCAAAACCAGCCGGTGTGGCATGATAGCTCTGGCCCTCCAGGCTCCTGTCACCTCAGGGGATCACTGGGTCCACTCGTCCCACCCCCGTGCTCGGAACTTCCCCCTTCTCAAGCTATGTCCTCCCCTTCACCCTCCATACCAACATTACATCTAGGCACAGGTAGTCCACAGCTTCTTGTCCTAGCTCCCTCTCAGAATTTACGTCATCTCTGAAGCTGAGAGGGGGGCCTCTCCTCTCCCCCACCCGGGACCCCTCTGTTACTATAGCTCTCCCAACCTTCTGTATACCACAGAAAATTTGGGAGCCAAACATTGAGCTGAATAAAGCAGGCTTGGGAAGCCCTGGCCCCAGCCTCCTGGATGGGACAGGACTCAGGTTGTTCATTTCAAATCTGGCCTAAAAGTCTCTCTTGCATCCTCTGTATGGTTCCCTCAGATCTCTTCCTGATCCATCTGCAGCCTGGACAAGCAACCCAAACCTGACTCTGTGATTCTTGCTGGTGCATAATAGACACCTGGCCAGAGGGCAGGATTGGTGCCCTTGTACCCTGACTTCCAGGCCAAACAGTGGCCTCAAAGCCATGAAGAGCAAGTCAAAGCACTGTTATGATCACGTGATGCTCTCCTTGAGTGTAGACATCTGTGCTACCTACCTGAAGTAAGACCTTTTAACACCTACTTTAATAGCTTCCTTTGCCATGTGGATCAGCAGGAGCCCAGCTGCAGCATGCCCTTTATTCTCATGATCAAACAAGAACAGAATTATCTGCACCTTCTAACTCCTAGAAAAACCAAAGAACTTGTCCCTGGTCTCAAAGAGATTCTGTAGTGTAATAATAGGCAATTAATTATTCTGAAAAGAGCAATTATGGTACAACGGTTAAGCCCTTAATTGCTAATAGAAAGGTTGCCAGTTCAAACCCACCCAGTGGCTCCTTAGGAGAAAGTCCTAGTGACCTGCTCCTGTAAAGATTAAAGACAAGGAAACCCTCTGGGGCAGTTCTATTCTGTCACATAGGGTCGCCATGAGTTAGAATTAACTCAATGGCACCTAACAACAACAACTATTGTGTAGAGTAATAATAATAATAATAATAAACCTGTTGTCATCAATTTCCACTTATAGCAAACCTACAGGACAGAGTAGAACTGCCCCATAGGGTTGCCAAGGCTGTTATCTTTCCAGAAGCAGACTGCCACATCTTCCTCCAATGGAGTGACTGGTAATTTCAAACCACTGAATTCTTGGTCAGCAGCTGAGCACTTAACCACTGCACCACCAGGGATAGCTGATAATTATATATCACTTATAATATATGATCTAATTTAATTTTCACAATAACCCTATGAGGCAGGGTATCTCGCCATCCTTATTTTACAAAGGATGAAACTCAAGCCCAGAGAAGTTACCCTAGGTTAGACAGCATGTTGGTGCTGAGATTGATACCTAGATGGCTTGGCTCTAGAGCCAGCCTTTTAGTCAAACATGGCACAGCCTTTCATCATTACAGGGGAACACTATAAACAGAAACACTGATCCACTGACAGAAATGGATTCACAAAAACTGTTCACTAAGAGCCTTCTGGATCCAGTACCAAACCCAACTGCTGTCAAGTCAGTTCCAACTCATGGTGACCCCATGTATGTCAAAGTAGAGCTGTGCTCCCTAGGGTCTTCAATTGCTGATTTGTTGGAAGTGGGTGTGGTGATTCAGTTTGTGTGTGAACTTGGCTGGGCCTGGTGGAGTGGCTGGGCAGCTGGAGGTAGTATTCCGCATGATGAGACTGGTAATCAACTCCATGGTGGGATCTACCACAAGCAGCTGAGTAGCTGCCTTAGGGAATATGGTCTGCTTCCCATATATAAGAAGAAGCCTTGTTGAATGGTCTCTAGCATATGGCATGCTTGGACCATGCATGTAGCCATGTCATGGTTCAGCAGCCTGCCATGCTCTGCCGACCTTGGGACTTACAATGGACTTGAATTAATGGCCTGCTGTGTGGTTTGGTAACATCAGGACTGTGCCGTTTTATTTGTCAACCTTGGGCTTGTTAGCCTCAGCATCCACTAGCTGCCTAAGTGAAGAGATGCCTCTAACTTCAGTGGGCCAGG
>NW_006921675.1:8583461-8597157 GCF_000298275.1 Orycteropus afer afer | reverse complement strand
GGCTAAGACTGTTTAGACCAAGGGAATAAAAGCAGCAGATCCTGAGAATAATTCCACATCTTGACACTGGACATGAAATCAGTTCATTAAATATGAGATCAACAGCCAGGATATCCCAGGAGTTCATCACAGTCCACCTGAAGTCACAAAGGCTGGCTTTTCCTCTCTTCTTTCAGGGAGCAGAAGGTATAGGCTAGAAGTCCCCAGCCCTAGCCTGTGGCCTGTGTCAGTTCACTTAGCACACAAACAAAACTCAGGGTCTGAGTCACCCTGCTGAGGCATGAACCCCGGGTCACAGAAGTCTGTTGTGGCCTCAAGAGCAACCTTGGTGGAAATTTTTGGTGTTGGGCACTCTGTCTCTCTCTCTACCCAGCCAAACACTGAGCCATTTCCCTTTAGGGGAAATGATATTTTTATAAAAATCATCACATATATTCCCTTCCTTCTTCCTAACCAAAATACCACAAAAACAAAATAATAATGTTAAATATGATTGTGTAATTTGGGACTCAAAAGGGATGGGGACAGTTGTGTATTTGCAATTGTTCCCCCACTCCTACCCTCTGTCCTTGGGGGAGTGAATGACTCCAAAGCAAATACACGACGTTTTGTGTGCTGCTCACATTGGTGAAGTAGGGCAGGCACTTGATATACATATAAACAATCCATCCTTCCTATTGGAAAAGTAAACTACTGACCACCTGCTTTCACCATCGAGGATGTTGGGGTGTTGTCGAGAGCTGCTGTTGAATCAATTCTGACTCACAGCCACCCTCCAGGATGATGAGAACTGCTCCATAGGGTTTCCTAAGCTGTAATCTTTACAGGAGCAGATTGCCAGGTCTTTTCTCCCACGGAGCCACTAGTGGGTTCCAATTGCCAACCTTGCAGTGTGCAGCCAAGCACTGAACTGTTATGCTACCAGGGGTCCTTATATTGGGTTAGATGAAACCCATGTTAGACCAACAGTTCCTTCTATCTAAAATACACACAGGCTAATCCTGCCCTTCAAAATTCATCAGAATTGAGTGGAAATACTGCCATCGCTCTTGCTCAGGGAGACCATCCCAATACCACAAGCTGATAGGACTGACTAACTGCCACGTTTCCTTGACAATGTATGTACACCAGAAGTAGCCTAAGGTTTATTTGGGAGGAATGTTCAATACTTTAGAATTTATAGTTGGTCTCACCATCTTAACTTCCACCTGCTAGTATCATGCATCTAAAACTCTGAACAGGCTTTTCTGGAAATATGCCCCTCTCTCTATTTTTCCCAGGTATAAAGTAGGGGCAGGAGTCACATGACACCACCAGGTCAATGACGCACCCACTGGATGTGGGAGAGTAGAGTCCACAATTTGAGCAGCAAGTAATGCTCTCCTTTATGACAGTATACTCAAAAGTCACAGGCCAACCTTAAACTAATTTGAGGCTTTTCTTTAATAAATTCATGTATAACACAGTGTTACGAACAGAATTGTGTTCCAAAAAAAAGATGTGTTGAAGTCCTAACCTCTATACCTATGGAAGTGACCTTGTTTGGTCTTTGAAGATGTTATCAGTTAATATGAGATCATACTGGAGTAGGGTAGTGATGACATATTTTTATTAAGGCTTGATATTCACTCATTCATTCATTCCTCAATCATCTATTCTTTGATTCAGGCATTGTGTTAGGCCCTGTATATATAATGGTGTCCTTACAAAGGAGAAGAAGGTACACAAAAATAGACAGAGGAAGGATGGCCATGTGACAGTGGAGGCAGAAACAACAGGAAGACAAGGAACACCAAGGATTGCCAGGAGCCACTAGGAGCTAGGAGGGAGTATGGTACAGTTTCTCCCTCACAGCACTCAGAAGGATCCAACATGGCTGATAGCTGATTGGAACTTCTAGCCTCCAGAACTGTGAGAAAATAAGTTTCTGTTCATATAAGCCACCTGTTTGTAGCACTTTTTATAGCAGGCCAAGGAAGCTAATACACACAAGCATTCAGATTTTTTCACTTTTGTTTATTTCATCATTGTTGTTCTTGAGACTATATACAGCAAAATATACACCAATTCAACAGCTTCTACGTGTACCATTTAATGATATTGGTTACATTTTTTAAGTGGTACAATCATTCTCACTCTCCTTCTTTGAGTTGTTCCTCCTCCATTAGCATAAATTCACTGCCGCTTAAGGTTTCTATCTAATCTTTCAAGTTGCTATTGTCACTTTTATTCCATATAGATAGTTCTTAATTCTTCCGTGACCCATGGGACATATATTGCCCACCAACATTTTCAGCCTCTCAAATTTCTTGGGAAGCTGCTATCCCAATTGTAGTATGTGCTACTGCCCAGTGGGGACCTGTATAACTGCTTGAATCAGAAGAAACGGACCTCACCCCACCAATCCTACCACCAGAGTCCACTTGAGATATATGTGCATCACATAATTGTATCAAAATCCATATTACATCCAAAATTGGCATAGTGCCTAAGACATTTGACTGCTAACCAGAAGGCTGGCAGTTCAAACCCACCAGCCACTCCTCAGAAGGAAGGTTGGGCAATCTACTTCCATAGTGATATCACCTTGAAACCCAAGGAGGGGTCGCTATGAGTCAGATACAACTCCACGGCAGTGAGTTTGGTTTTTTGAGTTTGTCCATTACTAAAAATATGTGGTATGAACAGAAAATTCAAAGCAGAAAATAATTAGGTCATTGTGGTAGCTAAGGTTGTGTGTCAACTTGACAGGACCATGGTTTTAAGTGGCTTGGCAGCTGGATGTAGTTTTTCCCCATGATGAGATTATAATCACCTCCATAGTGGAATCTGCTGTGAGCAGCTAATTAGTTGCCTTCGGAGCATGGCCTGCTTCTTATATATAAGGAGAAGCTTTGAGAAAGGTTGCTAGCTTTTGGGCACCTTTTGGATCCTGCATTTAGCCGAGTCTTCATCTCCAGTCCCTGAACTTGACCAGTGGCCTGCTGTGTTGCCTGCCAATATTGGAATTGTGCCATTTTACCTGCAACCTTGGGTTTATCAGCCTCAGCAGCCAGCAGCTGCCTGAGTCAGGAGACACCTCTAGCTCCAGTGGGCCTGGAACATGAGGCAGAGCTGAACCCCAAGGCTGAGGGACCGTTACCCAGCCCCTAGAGCTGGCACTCTGAATTTGGACTTCTAGCCTCCTAAACTGTAAGAGAACAAATTCCTGTTTGTTAAAGCCATCCACTTGTGGTATTTCTGTTAGAGCAGCACTAGAGAACCAAGACAGTCATTAAGAGTTAGAAGAGCATAATGTTCAAGGCAGACTCATTTTTTACTAGGTAAGCTAAACTAATGCCTGGTTTTAAGAATATGCCAGGGGATGTTTTTAGTTTAAGGCTTAAATATGATTTCAACAGTTCATTCAACCTTCATGGCTCCACGAAGTCTGGAGTCCATGAGAATCTGAAAATCTGTTCTCCATTTTCCCCTTTTTTGATCAGGATCTTTCTATAGAATCTTTAATCAAAATGTCAGGTACCCACTTTTAACACTTTTCTTACATTTATTCATAGCTGCAAAACACACCACGCCAAGTTTAGTGGCTTCAATTGATAAATAACAGTTTATCTTTTATCACAATTCTGTGGGTTAGCTGGGGTCAGCTGGGAGGTTCTTCTGCTCCATACAGTGTCAACTGAGGGAACACATTTACCTGCATTCAGTTGGGAACTTAGCTAGGGCTGGAGCATCCACTCTGACTTCACTCACTGGTACCTCAGTTGGGCAGCTGGAATGGCTTGGGGCTAGTTGGGCCTCTCTCTCCAACACACTTCCCTCCCTTATCTGCACTGGCTTCATTCATCCTTTATCATCTCTTACTTACATGTTCGAGTCCTTGCCACCAATCTTTCCCCCATTCAAATTCAAGTTCCACACTGTCACTGAGTTTATCACCTAAAAAGCAAATGCTTTCGTGTTTTAAACACCATCATTATCTTCCTTGGATTTCCTGTTACATTTTGTTCATACTTCTATCAAAACACTCAATATACTGCATTATCATTTATCTCTTTCTATGTCTATAAGTGATCATATTTTATTCTTTTTCATATACACAGGGCCTAACACAGTGCCTGACCCAAAGCAGTTGTTCAATCAATCTTTGAAGAATGAATGGATGAATATCAAGCCTTACCTAAAATACATCACAGACTAAGGATAAGAAGCTCCTTTTTCCTATCTCTTACCGTGAAAAGAGATATTCTTTGTCCAACAACCAACAGAAACTCTAAAATGTACAGAGTAATAGGAGCTGTTTGTTCTTTTTTGTCTTTTAAGGAACATCTAATACATAACCAAAGTCATATATTAAGTACAGTTTTTGTTTTTCTTTAATTGAGTGGGTGGGTGGGAAATCTCTAAGTTGTTGAAGAGAATGTACCAAAATGTCTAAGACAGTACTCATATACCCATGGAAAATACCACTAATTGATCATGGAATTTTTTCCCAATGAACCTACCCTTAACCTCAGAATCTTCCTCCCACAGTGCCCCAGAAAACCTTTCTGCCACCCTGGAGACAAGTCATCTTACCCATAAATCAGGCAGTAATCTGAGACATCTTGGGTTGCTGAGCCTGAAATCAGTACATGTCAAGGTAGAGAACTCTGACAAGTTAACAGTCAATGTGATTAGCACTCTGGTCTTTCCAGCAGCTACCATATGCATGCACTTATGTAAGAATAACAGCCAGATGATAAAATGGATTCCTTTGTAAGTCCTTTTATTTATTTATTTTTTTTCCTTTTGGCACCCTGGATTCTTTTTTCCACAGAATCAATGTTACAAATAACGGTGAGTTTTCCAACCCAGACTGAAAATGCCTACTTGGAGGGAAAGGAAGGGAATGCTTCCTATCTGAGTGTCTGCTGGACAGGTAACAGGGACACTGAAGGCCCTTAACGCCCAGGCCCCTAGTCAGGTAGATATTGCTAACCCCCTTCTAATGCTCCTTCCCACCTCAGGATTTTGCAAGTGGTGGTCCCTTCCCCTAGAGTGTGCCTCAGAAACTCAGATTCATCCTCCCCATCTAAGTGTAAATGCCGTCTCCTTGGGGCATTTGATTCCAAAATAGGTCGAGACCCCTTGGATGAGTGCTGATAACACTCTATACTTCTTCACTGTGGTGTGGCCTGTGTCACAATTATAACTGAATAAGCAATTACTTAATTATTTATTTCTTGTCCATCCTCCTCCACTAGACTAGAAGCTCCCTGCAGGCAGGGATGAGATCTGGGTGACACATCACTTGATCCCCATGCCCAGCATAGGCCTTGCCTAAAGCAGGTGCTCAGTAATATTTATTGGTTGAAGGAATGATGAGAAAATTGAGGTCCAATGATGTTAAGCTAATAAGTGGTAGTTGCTGTTAGGTGCCATGGATGATGACCTATGCACAACCAGTCCTACATCACCCCTGTGACTGTGGACAGGACCACTCTGATCCATAGGATTTTCATTGGCTGATTTTCAGAAGTAGATCACCAGGCCTTTCTTCCTACTTCCTCTTAGTGTGGAAGTTCCCTGACAGCTGTTCGGCATCACCGCGACACACAAGCTTCCACTGACACATGAGTGGTGGCTGCCCAGGAAGGGCGCTGACCAGGAATGGAACTTGGATCTCCTGCATGGGAGATGAAAATTCTACCACTGAATTGACGACGTTTTTCCTTTAAGTCTGACTTTAAAGATCTATATTCTTTCTATACCACACCGTCTGCTTCAATGGGATATTTTCAGGCCCCTACTCCTGGCCAAGAGGCAGAAGGGCTCTGCTGTTGTTAGCTCTGGAAGCAGTGGTGGGAGCTTGGTGGGGGCAGAGGAAGGGGAAAGGGGTGCTGTCCTCTGGCAGTGACCCCTCTACTGGACAGGAGAGAAGGGCTCCAGAGGCAAAGAGAGGTTCCCTAAGGGGGGATATTTTTTGCTATCATGTTTGTAAATCAAAGTTCAGCCCAAGTTTTTAGAATCCAAGTACTAAAAAGCATTTCTGGGAGGTAAATCTGCTTTTGAAGGGGAAAAGGCCATTCCTGGAGTCAACACCTGAAACAAGAAGTGGGGAATAGCATTCCAGATGTCTAGCTACAGCTCAGCCTCTTAACTCTCTAACCCAGGGACCAGCTGCCTCTTGCCACTTGCTTTCCCATCTAAACCTGGACTTTGGCCTTTTCTCCAGGGCCCAATCTTTGGGGATGAAAAGTGGTTTCACATTAAAACATCACTCACCCACCCACTATCTAATCCGTCATCTGCACTGAAAATCCACATCCCCGTTTCGGCCAGCTCGCTCTCACCCTTTCCTGACCCCAAGACCACTACATTTACACAGGTGCAAAGGAGGGCCCATTCCACCCCTTCAGAGTGGGACTAGAGGAGATGGAGGAGGGGAGATAAGAGAGGTCAAAGGGAAGGGGAGGTCCACCACATCGCAGCGGTGTCTGCTCTTCTGCACACCTCCACCGCGAGCCTGACAACAGTTCGCCCCGATTAAAGGGCTTTTCATGCTGCTGAGGGAAAGCAGACGCCTCCCTCCAGCTGTTCAGCAGCTGGAACCACTTCTGTTGTTTTAGCCAGGAGAGGCCTGACCTTCGTCACCCCACTCCTGCCCCCTCCCCAAGGGAGGAATTCAGTGGTCACTCCACCCCACCTACCAGTCTCCCCGACACTGTGCCCCCCCACAGCCATGGGAATGACCAGTCCAGACCCCAGGGGAGAAGGTTGTCTTATACCAGGTGTCATTGTGCGGGGCTGGGGAGGGTCAGTGGGTTTGGCAAAGCAGATGGAGCGTGGGTCTAAGGAGATCCTAACAGGGACACAAAGGTAGAAGTTACTTAGACACTTCCAACTCACAAACAGTCCATCTGCACCCACCAATCTATGTCCTGTGGCATCTACAAGAAAGGCAAGTGAGGCTCAAACATGGGGCAGGGCCCAGGTAATCAAATTTCCAAAAATTGAAGCATTGTGCTGAGTGAAAGAAGCCAGATTCAAAAAAGCTACGTATTATATGATTCTGTTTATATGGTGTTCTGGAAAAGGCAAAACTATGGGGACAGAAATCAGATCAATGGCTTCCGGAGACTCGGGGTAGGAGCAGAAGCATGAAGAAACTGTGACGATGATGGAAATATTCTATATCTTAATTGTGGTGCTGGTTACAAGGCTGCATACATTTGCTGAAACGTGTAAACGCATATACTCTAAAAAGGGTGAATTGTACTATGTGTAAAATAGACCTCAATAAACAAGAGAAAAACAAAAAATGCCAAATGAAAAAAACCCTCCAAAGAATGTTTGCTTTGAAAGGCACATCAGACCTCCCATGGGAACTCTGAGAGACTTCTGGAGATTTCTCTGCCCACCCCCATCAATGACTAGGCATCAAATTAGGTGTATTAGGGGTTATGAAAACAAACAAGAATACAGGCCCTGCCCTCAAAGCCTGACCTAGGTGCAAAGACTGGCATGTGTGCAGCTAACTCTATAAGGACTGCATTTTCGGAACCAGCAGCCGGGAGACAAAGCCTGAGTCACAATCAGACAAAAGGGGAGAATATTTGAAAATTAGTGCTGGGAAGTCCAAATGGGAAGGGAAGGGAAAGAAAAAGAGGCATCCATTCAGCAAAGAATTAATGAGTACCTATGATGCCCCAAGGAGCTCTGGTAGCATAGTGGCTAAAGCACTTGACTGCTAACCAGAAGGCTGGCGGTTCAAACCCACCAGCCACTCCTCAGAAGGAAGGTTGGGCAATCCTACTTCCGTAGTGATACTGCCTCGGAAACCCAAGGAGGGGTCACTATGAGTCGGGGCCGACTCGACGGCACATAACAACAACAACAACATGATGCCCCAAGGAGCTCTGGTGACATAGTGGTTAAAGTATTTGGCTGCTGACCAATAGCTCAGCAGTTCGAACCCACCATGGGAAAAAGATGAGGCAGTCTGTTTCCATAAAGACTGACTGCTTTGGAAACACTGCGCGGCAGCTCTGCTCTGTCCTGTAGGGGCGCTGTGAGTCAAATCCATGCTTGGGAAGTGGGTTTGGTTGGGGTGGGTGTTATGCCCCAGGGCTATGCTGGTTGCTGGGGACAGAGCAACTGAACTGGAGCTGTGGGGAGCAGTTCAGCATTGGGCATCCGTTTGTGGAAGGATCTGGGAAGATTCTCAGAGAAGGGGCCGTAAACTGGTCATAAAGACTTTCAGCAAGCAGGAAGGGCTATCTAAAGAGCGTGCTAAGTAACAGCAACAGATATATAAAAGTAGAGAAGCAAACTCATTTCAAAGTAGAGTTTAGGAACGACAGTTCATGCGAGAAATAAGGCTCTAGTGCCAGGTTGGGGGAAAGACCATGGAGGGTCTTGAGAATGCTCAGCTGTCTTTTTTTTTTAAGAACTGGAAGCCAAGGAAGAAAATTAAAGACAAGATCAGACCAGAGATTTAAAGCCCTCTGACAGGAGTATGAAAGACAACCAAGAGACCAACTAGGAGGATGCTCTACTTGAGTGTAGCAGCAAGGAGAATGGAAATGAAAGGGCATATTTGAGCCAAGGCAGTGGCTGGGGGTCCTGGGTGATGAGCTTAGCCACCCTGTAGTTGATGAGTTGGCAAACCCATCAGTAGCCCCCCAAACCTGCAGCTTAGCAGAGGCCAGTGATGACACAAGGCTCAGTCTTGAGTGTCTGAGCCTGGTGTTAGGCATCCGTACACACTTTGCCATCTTTCTCCACAAAACCAAGCCGGTTGCCACAGAGCCACCTCTAACTCATGGCAACCCTGTGTGTGTCAGAGTAGACCTGTGCTCCATAGGATTTTCAATGACTGATTCTTGGAAGTAGATTGCCGGGCCTATCTACTGAGGTGCCCCTGGATGCACAACTATTGGTTCATAACCAAGGACATTAAACATCTGTACCACCCAGAGACTCCTGTCTTCTTCCTAGGTGTGGATATTGCAGGCAGAAAAGCAAATGCACCAGGCGGAGTTGGAGGCAACAGGATGAAATAGGAGTACGAAGACCCAAACAACTGTGTGTAGGAACTGGGATTGCTGCTCGTAGAGGATGATCTGTGCCCCAGAGCCCTACAGGACTTCCACAGGGGAAGGAAGAGGCAGACGGGGTGCCACAAGCATGCATCTTGAGGAGGAAGGAGAAATGAGGATAAGAGGAAAGATAAATCTTTCTCTGAATGAGTGGAGTCTTTCAGCTTAAACACCCAGGAGGTTTTCCTCCTTGATCACCTGTAGGGCATCAAGCCTTTCCAGCTGAGGAGGAAAGCATTTATTCCTATTTCTTGCTTGGCAGCCCCAACTCACTAAATACTAGCTTAATAGAACCCCTGAAGCAAGGGCTTGGAGAAGCCACTTGATCATCCCACTTCTCATCTCTAAACTCTGTCACCCATATAAATAAAAACTTCCGTCACTCCAAATCAAATAAACAGAGCCTGCTCCAGGACCTGGATTTTTCAGTCCTCTCAGCCCACTAACACTGGGACAAAATTAAAGTGAAGCTGATGGCATTAACAAGGTGCAACAAAGTGGTCTTGTATGCAGGTGCATCCAGGGACTGTGATTACAAGAGAGGATGCAGACTCATGAACGAAGGGAACAGGGAAGGGGCTTCCCTTAGACACAAGTTTGTTTTGTTCTAAGTGCCCTGACCTTCATCCCCAGGACACACAGGTCTGGAAGAAAGGGCTTGTTAAATTAGCACTATGGCTCCACTTGGCAAGAGCAATTTTCTCAGGCAAGGCCACTGGCTCCTTACAAGGTTATCCCGAGCATTGCAGTATGCTCAAGGTTTTCACTGGGCATTACTAAGAACAGAAATACATCACATGTCATTGAGCATCCTGGCTAGCTGCACTGGGCCCAGACACTGCTTGAAGACCCTACCCCTGTGTCACCATACCTGGTCCCACCATCACTTTCTGCGTCCAGAAAGTAGACCCTGTGTGACAAGCAAACACATGTGTGACATGTGTTTTACAAGTGGAGGGATAAAGGAGGAGCTGGTAAGGCTAGAGACTGTGGAGGGGGTGACCAGGGTTTGGCCGCAATCAGCTGGGTGCTGGACAAGGTCCTGAAACAGATAGAATTGTGTTCTCAGGGGACTTGATGAGATTCTGGGCAAGGCGTAAGGTGCAGAAACTGAAAGGAGTGTTCAAGGCATTGAGATCACTTTGAGACAAGATTCTGGGCACACACAGGGCTATTTCAGAGACTCGGTGACAAAAAGACAGAAACGAGACAGGCCCTTTTCCCCACCTCGGCATGAAACCTAGTCCTGCTCTGGCTACGGATTCGACAGCTTTGGCAGTAGCTGGAGATAGTTCCATTGGCACCGACCTGTGTGTTCTCATGATGGGCTGTGCCAGCAATGAGGTTCCTTTGGGCAAAGGAGAAAATTATGACAAGTTTGTGGAAATACTTAATGCACCCCAAAGTAGGGAAAGGGGAGTTACTGTTTAAGCAGAAGAAGGACTTGGAGAGTTTGTAATTTGGAATTAAATATCAATGTGGCACCATTTTGTAATCACAGACAGGAGAGGCCTGGGGATGCCAGTTATAAGAACAGACGCTAAAGGCATTGAAGACCCACCCAGCAGGCAATGGCAGCAGGACAGGCAGCCCTGACCTCAGGATAAATCTGCAAAGGCCAGTTGTGGGTGCAGGGATGGGTTTTCCATACACTCTATGCTGGAAGCCATTGTCAGACTCCCAAGATGAGTTACTAACTCTTAATGAGGCTGAAATAAAGCAGATAGCATGTGACCCTGAGCAGAGGAGAGAGTTTGAGGGGGTGAGACTCGGATAGCACCCAAAATAAAAGGACTGATGGGCTGGACCTATTCACTAGCTGAGTCATGTGTGTGTCCATGATACCTACACATGAGTGCTCACACCCACACTCAGAAGAGCCCTCAGGGAGTCATCTCTGGGGGACGGGGCACAATCAGACAAAAGAAGAGAATATCTGAAAATGGGATGTGGGGGAAGCCCAAGATGTGAGGTGGGCACAGCTAACCCTTAAAAAAACAAAAATGGAAAGGGAGGGATGGAAAGAGAAGGGAAGGAAAAAGAGGTATCCATTCATCAAGGAATGACTGAGTTCTTGTTCAAGAGTCTAGGGCCAGAATGGTGAAGGGGACAACTGCTCATTCATTTGCAAAAACAAAAGCCCTGACAGTCTGTTCTCTCCTTGTGGATCTGCTCTGAGCTGTGAGATATAAGCCCGTCAACACCCCAAAATTTCCCCAAAGGAAGTGAATGCAGACTGTACTTAGCAAACCCTCATATCACCCACATAAGTCATGAACAGACATGCCTAGTCCCTCCTACAATAAGCCAGGTGTGTCAGGTGAGTCCCCATCCAAGGTGTTTCCTGCCCCCACCTCCAACACACCAACGGCCCAACAGCATCCTGGGTGGCCAGTGAAGCAACCCAACTCATGGCAACCCCACATGTCAGAGTATAATGGTGCTCCACAGGGTTTTTAATGGCTCGTCTTTCAGAAGGAGGTCACTAGACCTTTCTTCCCAGGTGTTTCTGGGTAGACTCAAACTGCCAGCCTTTCAGTTGATAGCTGAGTGCCTTAACCCCCCTGGGGGGGGGGGGAGTACGGCAGTCGAAGGACCCCTTCCAGACTGAGTTGCTCACCCTGAACACTAGATTCTCAAATGTGCCGAATCTCCCTTCTCATCCTGAAAGAGGGCTGCCTTTATCCTTCACATGTACACAACGTGGGGTTGTTGGTACTGCTGTTGTTAGTTGTCTAACCTTAAGAAACTATTTGTTCACTCAAATACTTTGCAATGAATCCTCCCACTTTTACCACTTACGATTCCCCTTATCAACAGAAATGGGCCATAACAGGCTCTCCAGAGCCCACCCATGATAAAAGACTTCCACACAGAGTCTAAACAGAGTGGGAGGCAGAAGCAGAAACAGTACACCCTCCTGGCCCCTAGAACTTATTTCATGGGTGCAAAATAACTAAATGGAGAAACAGGGTCTACTTTCAAAGTTGTAGGATTATAGTCAAGGAAATGTCATTGTAATGCCCATTTCATTTGGGCCAGACACTGTGGCATACATATCGGCTCATCTTCACATGCACTTACACCATGGAGCGATTTACACTGGCCAAGGAGATAACAGAGGAGGAAATGCTTTCTCCACAGCACTTGAGGGAATTCACTCCTTCCCAACACTAAGCCCTGGGGATGCGAGCTGAGCAAGTGCAGACTAAACCAAACAGAAGAATTCCTGAATCTTGCTATCTCATAGAATTAGGGTAGTGCTGTGTTGTTGTTATTGTTGTTATGTGCCGTCGAGTCAGACCCGACTCATAGTGACCTCTCCTTGGGTTTCCGAAGCAGTATCACTACAGAAGTAGATTGCCCCATCTTCCTTCCAAGGAGTGGCTGGTGGGTTTGAACCACCAGCCTTCTGGTTAGCAGTCAAGTGCCTTAGCCACTATGCTACCAGAGCTCCTGGTAGTGCTGTATGCAAGTTTAAATGGTGTGTTTCCTCTTATAGTTACTTCCACTGTCATCTTCAGATGTTGTACTGGTGCTGGGCTTCAGATCATCGTAGATACAAGATGTGTATGTGATGATATAAGCCCTTATATGTGAGTATGCAAGTAGTTGAAGGGTGTTGAAGGACTTATATGTCACATGTAGGTATACTTACATGTGAGTATGCAAGTACACGTGCATGTACACACACATGCACATACATGTGTGAACACACAATGTATATACTCATGCACTCATACATATGCATGTCTGTACACACATCCACACACAACACATGCATGCACACACAAGTGCATGCATATGTACACATACAGGCAAAAGAAAAGAAGAAATTGTTTGGCCCATGTGGAACTGCTATGTACCATGTAAGACCTGGGGCTGTGAGACCCTCTCAAGCTGAAAATCCCCACTGTGTCACTCAGACAAAGATTGATGACCTCTTTCAAGGGCCCAGACTTACATCTTACTTCACACAAATGTGAGGTTGTTCTGAGCCAGAGAGAAATTCTGTTGACCCAAACTGGGCCATGAAAAAATAAATAAAACCATGTCAAATTCTACAGGCAGGAATGGGAGATTAGTGGCAAACCAAAGTAAACCATTCACT
Source organism: Orycteropus afer afer (assembly GCF_000298275.1). Classification (NCBI taxonomy): domain Eukaryota; kingdom Metazoa; phylum Chordata; class Mammalia; order Tubulidentata; family Orycteropodidae; genus Orycteropus; species Orycteropus afer. The sequence continues at coordinate 8,583,963 of NW_006921675.1, read as the reverse complement.
CCTGAGGGAGAGAAAGAATGATTCTTCCATTTTCTAACCCTTTTTGTTCCTGGGCAGAAAGAAAGTCTTTCTTCTAAGGTTAAAACCCTATATTTGACTTTTGAGGATCTTTTTCTTTTAGTCCAGATATTTATAAACCTAAAGTTCAGCTTTTCCTCAAACATGAGCTAGGCAGCCTAGGTGAGGTGACATTACCTTTGCACTCAGCACATCCTACCTGTTCAGCAATCCTGTGGAAATGATTTGGCAAGCGGCATGCTGAACTCACTCAAGAGAGCCTGGGGGCACTCCAAGCAAGCATGCTCACTCCAAGGAACAGGGACTGGCCAGGCTTTCTGACGCGAGGTACAGTGCCCACCCAAACTCGGTACTGAAGACTTTTAACCCAGCCTCCAAAGGGCTCCTCAAGCGTTCAAGAGGGAAATGCTCACAACGTAAAGTTAGATAAAAACAAAGCAGGATACCAAATATATATATATATATATGAGCTCTGGTAGCATAG
>NW_006921675.1:8575719-8582484 GCF_000298275.1 Orycteropus afer afer | reverse complement strand
GTTGGGCATTCCTACTTCCGTAGTGATACTGCCTCGGAAACCCAAGGAGGGGTCGCTATGAGTCGGGGCCAACTCGATGGCAAATAACAGCAACATAGAAGACCTCTGGTGGTGTAGTGGTTAAAGCTTTGGCTACTAACTGATAGGTCAGCAGTTCAAACCCACCAGCTACTCCATGAGACAGTTTGTTTCTGTAAAGATTTACAGCCTTAGAAACCTTATGGGGGTAGCTATGAATTGGAATCAATTTGATGGCAGTGCATTTATGTTCTCCAAGTTTCCTAAAATAGGCATGTCTTAAAGACAATGAGGGTGAAGTACACACAAAGCTCCAAACTGGCCCATACAAAGCTCTACTCAGTCTCTGGGGCCACCTCAGGAACTTTAAAGTCTGAGGGTCAGTGGCCCACCCAAGGCCAGGGGCTAGAAGCTTGCCTAGTTGAAGTGGGAGGGGAAGGGTGCCTTCTTCTTGACAGCTTTATCTCCTGGTGTCTGATAGGGTTCCTGTTCTACTTATCTCTCTCTCCCTTATTCCCTCTCCCTCTCTCTCTCTTTCATACACACACACACACATTCTCTCTCTCTCTCTAACAGTGGTTATCTCTAAATGTTATGTCTAAATGTCTCCTTTCCCTCTCTCTCTCCTCATTCTCTCTCTCTCTCTCTCTCTCTCTCTCACACACACACACACACACACACACACGCCTCTCATAAGACAGGCACAGCACAATTCAGCAATCTTTTCACATGGTGTCATCAGCTTCACTGGACCCAACGATCTTTTGGGCAGTATCTGTGCAGGCAGCAGCTTCATCATCACTTAGTCTCCCTCTTCAATTTTGATGGCAGAACCAAGCAGTCTCCCATCTTCTCTAAAAAGGAATTCTGAATTTCCCCAATCACAAGGAACGCTTGTCTTCCCAGGACATGTTGTGGTAGGGTTTGACAGCAGCATTTGGCAGCCTTTCAAAGGCAGACATGCGCCCTGTATTGGCCATCAGAATAGAAGTTGATGGGTGATAGGTGATGAATGTGTTGTCAGCTGGGGGATGGAGAGGGAATTAAAATCACGTGCCCAAAAGCAAGACCTCGGAAGACAAGCAGCTCTTGCTTCAGGTATAGGAGGGAAACAGAAGGTCATCTGTTTTCCCTTCACTTCTCAAAGACGCCTTTAGAGCAAACATCTTCTTGCATTTACTTCCTTGCAGAATAATTCAAAACTAAAATCAACTACCCACCACCTGTAAAGTCATTTTTTATCCTGGCTCATAACTTTCCATATTCATTCATTCAAGAAACATTTTTTAACCACCATCCCCCCATGGTCCAGGCACTGAGCTGGGCCCTGAGTGTAAGGAACATACTGGCATGTTCCCTGCCCACCCCCCATGGAGCTATATTGTGTCTCTACAAACCCCACTGTTCATATGTCATATACAGATGATGCCTTCTTCGATCCTTAGTACCACCAAGCTACAGAGTCAGGCCCCAGGCACAGACTTGAGAATGGGAGTGAACCAGAGCAGACGGTGCTACATGGAGCTAACTCCCTGGATCACAGCACAGGTGCCCCCGACAGAATAAAATTTCATCCTGAGCTGATCCAGGAGAACAGGCCAGCTCTAAAGAGGCTCCGACAACTAGCTGGAAGAGGGACTCAGGAAGTCCCAAGAGCAACTCCAGAAGTTGCTCAAACTAAACAGAGTTCTCAGGCCACATCAAGACACAGGGTAGATCACCTCCAAGTATGGCCTCCAAGGGAATGGGGCTAAGGGTAACACACTGAGGCACATGGTTTGCTGTAAGAAACTATTTCTTCTAGGAAAGCAGAATAAGACGTTTATTAATTCCCATTTTTTTACCTTTATAGTGTATATTCTCCTAGATACTGATGCATTTTAAAGAATCTCTGAAGAAGATTCTTGAAGTAGACATGTTTGCTTTGAAATATAGATTCTCCATGTCAGATCTAAATGGGTTGGGTTCTTTGTAGCCACTAGAAAACTGCCTAAAAACACTATGTTTTATTGCAGAAATTTCAGGAGAGGAGACTATGTCTATCTATCTTACACTAGAAAACAACTAATTGCACAGCTAAAGTTTTGAAGCATTCTAAGAGAGAATTGGAGGTGAAGAAATAACTTATCAGGGTAATTCCTTCTTACTGTATGATTTCTTTGTGCCAGTCACCATGCTGATTATTTTATGTAAATTATTTTGCTTGATTCTGACAACCCAAGAGGCCATAGTTTTTAATCCTGTTTCACAGAGGAGAAAGCTGAGACTCAGAAAAGTTAAGCAATTGCTCAAGGCCACAGAACCAGAATTCAAGCTCAGACCTATGACTCTATTATATCACAGCCAATAAGGACCATAACTCTGGTGGCATAGTGCCTAAGGCAGTTGACTGCTACCCAGAAGGCTGGTGGTTCAAATCCACCAGCCACTCCTCAGAAGGAAGGTTGGGCAATCTACTTTCCTAGTGAATACAGCCTCAGAAACCCATGCAGGGGTCACTATGAATCAGATCTGACTCGACATCAGTGAGTTTGGTTTTTAATAAGGACCAGAGAGCTGTGTGAAGAACCAAAGGGGTTAAAATCTTGACCCAGCCATGGACTACATACAAGTTCAGAACTGAGGAAGAAGAAAAACAAAACAAAACACCTCAGTCTGTCATTATTTTCTTGCACAGTTGAGTAAAGAAATGTAGACAACTTGTAATCCCCCTACCACTACAATCTCGCCCCCTCCTGCCCATCCCTTAAAACAGATGGGACAGGAAGAAGAGTTGCTGTTCATAAGGTTTTCATTGGTCAGTTCTTTGAGAAGTGGATGGCCCCTTCCTTCTTCCAAGTCTATCTTAGTATGGAAGCTCCGCTGAAACCTGTCCACCACGGGTGAGCTTGCTGGTATTTGGAATACTGGTGGCATAGCCTCCAGCCTCCCAGCAACATGCAAGCCACCACCATATGACAACTGACAGACAAGTGGTGGGGAAGATGAGTAAGACTGAACAAAGATTCTGGATCCTTCAAAAACCACAGCATTTGGACCTCAGCAGTATTTTGCCTGGAACCCAACACTTCCCACCCCTGGTGACTACCTGTCTGGACTGGGGGCCATCTTATCTCTTTCGGGGAGCTGCTCTTGAGTGAAAATATGAAGGGCAAAATTCAGACTCAATGTCACTCTATTTCTTAGGTGAGGGAAAGGATTGTCCTCATTTATGGGGTGGGCAGAGGGAAGATGAATGCCAGGCTAAATCACTACCCCAGCTGTCAATCAGCTCGGTCATTTTTAACAGAAACCAGATCTGAGTCTTTGACAGGATACAACAAAGAATGTGCTGCTTAGGAAGGTCCTCTGTTCTGGGCAGAAAATGCAGGGCAGGCATTAAAAACAAGGACTAGAAGCACAACAGGCCTGGAATTCAGTCCCCGAACCATGGACCTTGGTCAAAATACCTCTTTCCTCATCTGTTAAGACAAGGAAATACAGTAATTCTAGTATCAAACATTGTTCTGGGGATAAAAGAGGAGGTTGGCACATAAAAAGTGCTTGATAAATCTTGTAGGATGATGTTTGACCTTCGAGTCGAACCCAACCCATATCAACCCCTCCTTGGGTTTCCGAAGTGGTATCTCTATGGAAGTAGATTCCGCAACCTTCCTTCCAAGGAATGGCTGGTGGGTTTGAACTGTCAGCCTTCTGGTTCACAGTCAGATGCCTTAGGCACTATGCTACCAAAGCTCCTTTGATAAATCTTGTTGTTGTTGTTATGTGCCATCGAGTTGGACCCGACTCATAGCAACCTCTCCTTTGGTTTGTGAGGCAGTATCACTATGGAAGTAGATTGCTTCATCTTCCTTCCGAGGAATGGCTGGTGTGTTTGAACCGCCAGCCTTCTGGTTAGCAGTCAAGTGCCTTAGGCACTATGCTACCAGAGCTCCTTTGATAAATCTTAGATGTCATATTATTATTACTTCTGTTATCAACTAAATTAGTTTTTCAATCTGTATTCCATAGCTCTCACTGCAACTAGTAAATATTCTAGGGATTGGTTTGCAAATGAAGTTAAACTTCTGCTGTTTTTGTGAAATCACTTTCTCTGTATGTTACATCTGTTTGAGTGCACACCTTCCTAATTTTATCTTACAGTGATCTTCAATTCACAGCAGGGTCATCAATAACAGGAAACAGAATTTTAAAATATTTTAAATTCAAAACAGTTATATTAAAAGTAGTACAACTCTTAGAAACTATCGCCAAACATCTATTTTATTTGTTTTATAGAGAAAGCAATAATGAATTCTGTAAATGGAAGCACAATGCTATTACAACGCCACAACTGTCATCTTAAACCTAACAGTAAGTAAATACAATAACCCTTAACATTTACTTATTATTTCAGACTCCATTTTTTCCAGTTAAGAACACTGGCTTGAAGTAAAAGAGTAATGTTTTACACATTTATACTTTCTCTCAAAGATGTATTTTGCAAGAAAATATACCCTTTTTTGACTGTGCTGTCCTATGGGTAAAACTCAGAAAACCATATCAAATTTTAAAGTTTTGCATTGCACACCATAATATGCGTGTCACCTTACACACACTAATCATTAAAACTTGCCCAGTGGTCTAGCCTTTGTGAATATGATCTAATGCCTTCAAGAAGCTTGGAAACTGCTGCCCTAAACTGGTCTAGGCTTATACACTCTGTCTCAGAATCGTTCAGAACTCCTGGGGGAGGGAGGAATGTGACTAGGGAAGAACTCAATGCCACCATCCCCCAAGTTCTTTCATGCCCTATAGAGCAGCCTTTGCTCTGCAGTCCCCCCAGACCCACTTGCAAGTGGCCACTAGGAGAGGGCAACCATTGCTCTACCAGTGTCTCTCCATCTTCCGGCACAGGGGCTGCTAAAGCCCAAGGGTAGGTCCCCAGGCCCACAAAGCCGCCTTTCAATGAATAGAGCAGAGGGCCAGCTGCGGTGTCAGAACAAAGACTGAATGTGTCTAATCCGGCCATTGAGAGCAGGGAGGAGAGGGCTGCACCTGTATGAACAATGCTGCATCTAAAGCCAAAGCGGGCACCTAACGGTCCCTCTGGCTCCCACCGGCCCCTTCCCTCCTGGCTCTTTTGTGGTTGCTTTTGTCTCTCACTTCCGCCTCTTCTTTCACTCAGAGCACCCCCCACCCCCAGGGAGATAGGAGGCAGGCAAGGCTGAGAAAGCTTTGCATCAAAGTCTGAGAATGTCTCTGCTGAAGTACCCACAACAGCAGAGGAAGGTCATCACCTACATTTATCTGGTGTTCTAGCTTCCCGTTTATTCATTCCACTGCAATGCAGGTTTAATATAACTATATCTATGTTTAACCTAAAACCAATCCCCACCTTCTTCTCAAATGGGTCTTGTCATTCCACTCATCTCCAGGTAAACCAGCACATACCTCTGGGCTAGCAAATTTGTATTCTGAGAAACACAGAGACAGTGGTGAAGAGGGTGCTTCCATTCCTCTGAGCATGCCAGCACCATACAACTGGTGGTACCGCTGGTCGTTGGTTGAGAAACAGTTCAGGGTTTTAGGTAACAGGATGGCAAAGTTACTCTTAGGTTTGGGACTTCCAGACTAGGCAAATGGCTCTGTAGCTTTGGCCTTAACACGGTTGGTGCCCCCTAGTTAACTTCCCTTCTGCTCCCACTGCTTGTATCTGGTTATGTACAACCTAACTCAAGCTAAGTTGTTTTTGTTGTGGCTGTCAAGTTGATTTGGACTCACAGCAACCCCATGTGCCGGGGTAGAACTGCCCCATAAGGTTTCCTAAGTTCTGGTGGCACAGTGGTTAAGGCATTCAACTGCTAGCCAAAAAAGTCGGTCGTTTGAACCCACCAGCTGCTCCACAGGAAAAAAGATGAGGCAGTCTGCTTCTGTAAAGATTTACAGCCTTAGGAACCCTATGGGGGCAGTTCTCCTCTGTCCTATAGAGTCACTATGAGTTGGAATCAACTCGATGGCAGTGTGTCATCTTTATGGGAGCAGATTGACAGGTCTTTCTCTTGCAGAGCTACCTGATGAGTTCAGACCACAAACCTTTCAGCTAGTAAATGAGCATTTAATCATGGTACCACCAGGTCTCCTTTAAGCGAGGTAAAAGGAGGGAAAAGTAGAGCCAATGACAAGAATCAGAAGCAAAAGGCCAATTCCAGCCAAAAATCTGGAGTCTGTAACCAAACACACTGCCATCGAGTTGGATCTGACTCATAGTGACCCCTCTCCTTGGGTTTCTGAGGCGGTATCACTATGGAAGTAGATTGCCCAATCTTCCTTCTGAGGAGTGGCTGGTAGGTTTGAACCACCAGCCTTCTGGTTAGCAGTCAAGTGTCTTAGGCACTATGCTACCCAGATGTCGTATAGCACTGGGTACATCTGCTGCATAGTAACTCTTTCAAGTGCTGAAGAACAAAGATGTTTCCTTGAAGATTAAGGTGTGCTTGACACAAGCCATGATATTTTCAATCGCCTCACATGCAATGTGAGAGCTGGACAATGAAAAAGGAAGACCAAAGAAGAGTCGATGCTTTTGAGTTGTGGTGTTGGCAAAGAACGTGGGAAGTACCACAGACTGCTAAAAGAACTAACAAATCTGTCCTGGAATAAATGCAGCCAGAATGCTCCCTGGAAGCGAGAATGGCTAGACTTCATCTCACCTACTTTGGTCATGTTGTAAGAAGGAACCATTCCCTGAAGAAGGATATCATGCTT
>NW_006921675.1:8570393-8575619 GCF_000298275.1 Orycteropus afer afer | reverse complement strand
ATGGAAGTAGATTGCCCAATCTTCCTTCTGAGGAGTGGCTGGTAGGTTTGAACCACCAGCCTTCTGGTTAGCAGTCAAGTGTCTTAGGCACTATGTCCCAGAGCTCCTGGAGTCTTTAATTGGACATTAAGACATAGTAATTTCTTTCTCTCCTACCCACCCTTCTACACATAACCCGTTACCACCACCACCATTACTACCACATAACTTGCAAGCATTCATGAGGAGAATTTTCTCTTTTTTATATAAGATTATAAGAAAAAGTAATGCTACATCCTTCTTCCTCTACCCTTTCTAAATATCTAACCACTCTCTAAACATCCTTTCTTAAGTCTAGTCTAAATCCTCATGCTGCAACGTAAGCTTATTTCCTATTGATCAATTCAATGAGTGTTTATTGAGTGTATCTACTAGAAGTCTAGAGTCCTTGGATGGTGCAAACGGTTAATGTGCTCGGCTGCTAACTAAAAGGTTGGGGGTTCAAGTCCACCCAGAGGCATCTCTGAAGTCTTTATGATCTACTTCTGGAAAATCAACCACTGAAAACCCTATGGAGAACAGTTCTACTCTGACACGCATGGTGTTGCCATGAATCAGAACTGACTCCATAACAACTAATTTTTTTTTTTAAGAGGTCTAACCCATGGATTGCCCTGGGCTACAAAAGAATATAAGCTTGTTCCTTTGTTTCAGAAGCCAACACTCTGATGGGAAAGAAAAGACCAACAAATAAACTGTGTACCTCATCACATAATTGTCAAAAGGAACACTAGCAAATGCAGCAAAAGGGGCTGTAGTATCTTGGAGAAGGGTGAGTTGAAGCAGCAGAGGAGACATCACAGAGGAGGAGAACTTAGGATGCCCCTTGAAGAATACACACAATTTATGCTCATGGTTGCAAGGAAGAAGGGCACATGAGGGAGAGGAGTGTGCCTTGAGTGGAGTGGCCATGCACACACAAAGTACACAAAAGAGGCCAATGTGGCTGCAGCAGGATGTTTGTCAAGATGGGGCGGGATCCCTCCAGGGAGCATGGCCTCAGCTGTGGAGGCTTGAGTAGGAAAGTCTCACAATAAAACTGGCATTTTTAGCTCATTATTCTGACCACAGTGGGTAGAACTGACTGGAGGCAAAAAGAAAAAAGAAAGAAAGAAAGAAAGAACAAATGCAGCATGGACAGTTAGAAGCACTGGCGGAAATTCCAACATGAGGTGTTGACAAGGGCCTGGGCTAGCCCAGTAGCAGTGGGGACAGAAAGAAAGAATCAACACAAGAGATGGTTTAGAGGAAGGTTCTGGAAATGGTTGTCACCATCTTATGGTTCCAGCCCACTTTAGTAAATGCAATGTAATTAGGTCACCTCCAGCAGTCACTGCTCCAAGCCACAAGCTGCCTCAAGCATTGGGCAGAATGAGTGTCTTGCCAAGGGAGCAACTTCAGAAACTATCCTCTGACCAACAACAAGCTCCTCTCAGGACAGTTTCTGTAGGTCCCCCTGAGAGCATTCCCAAGGCACAAGCCTAGAGGCTCAGCAACTACAGCTCCCCAACCATAGTCTGGTGGCCCCAGAGGCCTTTCCGCTGGCCTCCTCAGAAGTCCAGCCCAGGCACCAGCTGCTGTTGGGTGGTTGAAAGTGACTGGTGGTGTTATTCCCCACTAGCTACCGGGGGGAAAGAAAGAGATCTTCCCCAAAGCCACAGTTAGGTTCATGCAATTTAAACACAATGCTCCATAAAAGAGGACTCGGTATCTCTTTACCCTTATCCTAAGTGCACATTCTCCCACTCCCAGAAATATCTTTGACACAAGGCAAGTGCCACGCAGACCTGCCACGCAGGGTGACCCAGTGGCTGGCTCATAGGGTAGGCCGTGCATCACTCAGTAAGCCTGGCTGGAACTGTGCAGAGATGGGATGTCACCATCATGGTTGTCATGGACGATGAGCATGCAGTTACCAGGAGATGAGGGGAAGTGGGACGTAGAGGACAGAAGAGAATCAAGGATGACCTGGAGGAATGGCAGGAGAGGCACGTATGGATTTTGCAGCCCAGTCTCCAAGATGAATTTGACGGTCAGGACTGCTCTCTCAATAAGTATGATACCCCCTGCCCAGCCCCTCCACCACCTCATGGGAGGGGCCCTGTGAGTGTGGAGCTCAGAAGGTCCATGTTGAGTTCTACACAGACTCTCCATGAACATACAGAAAAGAGACTGGCCTCCAGCCTGGCCAAGACATCAGGAAGTTTCCTTTCAAAAAGGCTTCTCTCCAATGGAATATGACTCAGTCATAAAGAGAAATGAAGTCTGGATACATGCTAGAACATGGACGAACCTTGAAAACATTATGCCAAATGAGGTAAGTCAGTCACAAAAGAATAAATATTGTATGATCCCATTTATGAAATAGCTGGGTAGGCTAGTGTATAGAGATCAAGTTTATTGGTGGTTACCAGGGATGGGAGGGAGAGATAGTGAAAGAAAGACATAATGCTTAGGGACATTGAGTTTATGATAACAGTGATAGAAAAACTCAGAAATGGTTAATGGTGATGGTTGAACAACATGATGAATGTAATTGAACTACACATGTGAAGACTGTAGAAATGGCAACTCCACTGTACTTATATATGTAAATAAACCAAACCAAACTCACTGCTGACCCCTCGTTGGATTTCCCAGGCAGTATCTCTACAGAAGTAGATTGCCCAACCTTCCTTCCAAGGAGTGACTGGTGGGTTTGAACCATCAGCCTCCTGGTCAGCAGTTAAATGCCTTAGGCGTTGCGCCACTAGAGCTCTCAGTGATGTAACATAGACAATTTAAAAAGGAAAAAGAAAGAATGAATGGGAAAAGGTTTCTCTCCACTCTTGTGAGCCCAACTAGTTCTACCTGAATTCAATCCAGACCCAAGAAGCTATTTATTGACTTGTACTTTTCCCCCGAAGATCAGTCCTTCCCTCCTGGGGGTTCAGAACCTGAAGGAGCCTCCACAATTCAATGCTCTGGATTCTCTGAATGCTCTTAATTTCACATGGCTTCCAAAAATCTCTCATGCACACACACCCCCAACATCCTGGAAGGCACTTGGTTTCTCAGGTGTCTTCATGACCAATGTAGTATGGTATTTAAGAGCATAACCTTTAGTACTAGACAGAACAGGATTTCAAATCCTAGCTCTGCTACTTACGTGCTGTGTGACCTTGGACACATTACTTACCCTCTCTGAACTTTAGTTTCTTCAACTGTAAAATAAGGAGAATAATGCCCATCCCATGGTTTTGTCATGAGGACTGGTAAGATGATGTATATAGAACCTCAATCTTCTCTCCATTTATTGTGATGCTGCTCATTGGTCCAGTTGTGAGGATTTTTGTTTTCTTTATATTGAGACGTAATCCATACTTCAGACTGTATTCTTCAACCTTCATCAGTAGGTGCCTTAAGTCATCCTCACTTTCAGCAAGCACTTTAAACTTTAGACAATGTATAAATAGTAGCAATGTTTATTAGGATCACTCCACAGCTCCAAGACCCAAGTTGAATGGAGGAAGTAGAGAACTAGAGGATGCAGGAAAAAGATTTCAGCAAGTGGGATGGCTGGAGCTGGCACCTTCTTTCTCCTCCTGTAATTGTCAAGGTAGAGTCTCCAGAGGCCTCAAGAATGGCAGATGGTGGCCAGTCACTACAAAGTCAGGGGGTGCTGCCCTCAAAAAGGTCTCTTCCAATGACTTGAAGTCTCCACAGCAGAAGCAAGCCCTCAAGTTGCACAGAGAAGGAGAGGGCTATCAGGCCCTGCAGATATCCCAAAGGCTACTCCAGTGTGAAGAGACTTCCTCTCCATAAAAGCTTCTGGTCTTGTCCAATATCTCAGCACTTGGAGATTTGAGAAGTGTTTTTTCCTGGCCCACTAGGACAGTTAATATTTTATATATCAACTTGGCTAGTCTGTGGTCCCAGTCATCTGGTCAATCACTAATCTAGATGTTGCTAAGAAGGTATTTATGATTCACATTTACAATCAGTTGCCTTTAAAGCATATTATCCTTCAAAACCGAGGTTCCCCAAGGGAGAAGGATTCTGCCTCAAGACTATAAATAGATATCCTATCAGAGTTGTTTCCAATTCTGCTGCCTGACCTATGAATTTTGGATTTGCCAGCCTCTATAATCATGTGAGCCAATTCCCTAAAATCTTAGATAGAAAAAAAGATAGACAGATACAGATATAAATATATAGTCAGGGTTCTCCATATATATATATTTACATATATGGCTTCATATACAAGTATGAATCATTAACATCCACAATGCATTCTGTGAACTAGGACATCATGTGCTTTGAACATTGTGCAAAACCAAATTCTATATTTAACAAACAGACATGCCAAATTGAGAGCAAAAGCATTCACTGATTTTCCACCTTCATGTTGTTTAATAACCTTTTGTTTCACTTCCGAGTCAACACTTCTCCTCTGCCTCTCGCTGCTGCTGTCACTAGTACTGGTTTTGCTGCATTTGGGAACCATGATGTACTTCATGGTAATATTTTTCAAAGAAAAGTAAACAGAGAGAGAAAGCTACAACACTCAAGAGGTGCATGATACACAAGATTACATGTTGTTTGAGTCGAAGCATACACTGTTACAGGATAAACTTTTTATATGTAAATAGGAAACATTTACATTAGCATAATGATGGAAAAGACAGTACAGAACAGACATAAGCCAGTAACATAGGCATTTACTATGACAGGCAAGACATATGTATTAAAGGTTATATATGCACTGTATCATTATATACCTGGCAACACAGTTGCTTTGTATACAAGAGACTTGAGACACATGTGTTGTGTGTGGGAAGCTACTGGGTCCACTGCATCCAATTATGTCCACTACATCCCATTCTCCAACTGGGACTTCTGAACTCTATTATAACCTTATGGGACCATAAGAGTATATGCAATTGGATGTTGCCTGAATGGACATTATGCATGCAAGGGTTTAAGCACTCAGCTGCTAACTGAAAGGTCAGTGGTTCAAACCCACCAGCTGCTCCAAGAGAGAAATATGTGGCAGTCTGCTTCCATAAGGATTTATAGCCTCAGAAACCCTATGAGGCACTCCTGCCTGTCCTATAGGGACATTCTGAGTCAGAATCAATTCAACAGCAATGGGTTTGGGGGTTTTTTTTTGTTTGTTTGTTTGTTTTTTTGGTGAATGGAGAACTT
>NW_006921675.1:8549831-8570293 GCF_000298275.1 Orycteropus afer afer | reverse complement strand
ATATAAGTAGTTCTGTTGGCGTAGTGCCTGAGGCACTTGTTTGCTAACCAGAAGTTTGGCAGTTTGAACCCACCACCCACTCCATGGAAGGAAGATGGGGCAATCTACTTCCATAAAGATTTATTGCCTTGGAAACCCAATGGGGGTCGCTGTGAGTTGCGCACACACACAAACACACATACACATATTATTTAATTATTTGGGCTCCACATTGCTGTTGTTAGCTGTTGCTTGACTCTTGGTGACCCCATGAACAATGGAGTGAAATGCTGTCCAGATCTTAGATTCCATGGATCAAATGGGCACATTAACTGGGCATAATGGACTTAGAAGAATTCTAGATTAATCTGGATTGTCTCCCAAATTGTTATTTGAGCAGGTTCCTATTTCACCTACAATCTGAAATAAAAGTCCCAAGATGCAGAAAAGAAGCTGACAGAAGAGCACCTCAGAAGCAGAGCACACATGAAGCCGAAGCGCACAGCCGCATGACACCACGAAGCCGACTGGGCCAGAGCTGGAGCTGCGCTGGAGTTTGAACCCAGCCATAAAGCTGTCTGGCCTGGGCCGGACCCCCATCACCGCTGGCCCTGGCTCTGGCCTCAAACACACTGAGCCTGCATAAACAAACGGGATTACACTGACCCAGACTACGAGGAGACTGCATTTTTGCTTTCTGAAAAAGTTGAGAGTTGCCAAGAAAAACCATCTCTGATATAGACAAGAAAAATCTTGAAATAAATCAGAGCTGCACACAGACTCAGCACAGCCAAGGAAGCCTGCCTGCTTCCTGGAGGAGTAGGGCCGGCTCGAAATCAGCCCAACCTCCTGCTTCCCAGCCTGGCAACCGGGGACCAGCACCAGTCACCTGGGTGCCCGCCCCAAACATTCACACAGCCCTAGACCTTCCTCCAGGCCCGGTTTTGGCCAAGTCCCTTCTCCTCTCTGGGCCTCAGTCTCAAAGCTTCCTGGATTTCATCCACGGCATCCCTCTCCTCTGGCAGGAGTTCCACTTCATCGAGCCAGTATCCCAGCTTCCCTCTTTGCCCAGTTCCCCACCACCTTCTCTTCCCTACCCTGACTCCCTTCTATTTACTCCCTCCATTTGCTCAAGGGCTCCCTCTTAGCCTCACACTATAGGACAGAAGGGAACTCTGCTCCATTACCCCTGGCCAAGGTGGCTTGGAAGTCCATGCTGGGTGCTCTGTCCTGCCAAGAACTTGGTTCAGATGTGAGCGGAGAAGGAGGACCAGATCTTTCCAGCCTCCTGACAGAAAACCAGAGCGATGGCTGGAGGAGTGTCCTCAGCCCCAAGCAAACCTGCACCTCCTCTGAGGCCTTCTGGCATGGCTAAGAGGTCTCTTCTTACCGTTTTATTGAGCACACCTCCCTATCCTGCCAGTCCCTTCACATTCTCAAGAAATTGCAAAGCCCTTCCTATCCAGCATTGCTGAGTCCAAGCACAGACACACAGTGAATGCTCAGATGTGATCATTTCCAAACTAAACCTAAAGTCTGTGCTTTTCCAATCCCCCTTGGGAGTGTAACACCGGAACTGGGAGATGATCAGCCTTCTGCATTTTCTGCATGTATTATGGCAATATATGGTGGGTCATGTGAAATAAATGCATGGGTTCAATCCTTAGCTCCAAGTTTTGGCACTAGATACATTGTTTAAAGTATCTGTGCCTCAGTTTCCACATCTCTAAAATGGACATGATAATGGACTCATTGCATAACAATGTTGGAAGTGAAGTACAAGTGAAGACATGTAAAGAGTTAAGAATCATGCTTGGCGCAGGTCAAGTACCAATGAACGGGTAGCCATTGTTATCATCACCATGTTCAGGTTCTCATACAACCCATGAGCAATGCTGGGCAGAGACTAACTGAAGTTCAGAGAAGTCAAGTGACTTTTCCAAGGTCACCACATAAAGAAGTGTGAGTTACATAGTCTGACTCCAATACATTTCCCACAACTGACCATGCAAGAATGGTTACTGGGTGCCTGCAATGGGCCATTCTGTTCAGGGGCTTCAACCGTGAGCAAGACAAGGATGGCTGCTGATCATGCCCCAATGGAGACAGAAAGTGTGAGGCAAGGAAGTTGGTTCCTGAACAGCTTGACAGGATCAGGCAGAGATGTCAGCCATGGGGCAGAAGTGGGGCTTAGCTGCCTCTGACTATCTAGTCTACAGAGCTTCTGGGACCCAAGGCCATGAGAGAGAAATGAGGAAAATGAATCCATTCCTTCCTACATCTGCTTCCCAGCCCCTCAAGTCTTGTTTATTTCCACTTTTTCTTCCTCTTCTGAAAGTTAACAGGCCTAGTCGTCAATCCTGCCCCATGACCTGACCTGACGCTTAAAGCAGGGAAGATGGCTCAGTCTCTCTTATCTTCCAGAACAAAATCAAACACAAAGATCCAACCTCTCTGGCTTCAGGGGAGTGACTGGTCCTGGTATTAACCCTTCTTCCAACACTCTTCTCCCTTCAGAGAACTGAATGATTTTACTTCATTACTGCTCTAAGAACCCCCAATCCATAAAATTCTGTTTCTTCTTCTTCAAAGTTGCCATCCCAGAAAACATAATTAATTCGTGTATATTCCATGGATATTCAACTCCCAGATTTTGTCAGGTTTGGGTGATGCCAAGTCAGGAGCCAATACAGGAGAAGGAAGAAAAAGGAAAAAAAAAAAAAAGCTTGTGATATTAACCAGCTCCTTGGGCCTCTGCACCAGAGGGTTCCAGAGAGGAGCCTATCTTAGGGAGCTAAGCAAGTCCCCAGGGACTTTCCTCAGTGGAAAAGAGCCAGGACTCCTCTTCAGTGTGTGGTCAGATTTGTCCAGATTTATCTATCTTGCCTGGTGGTCTGAAGTATGAGCAGGAAACTGGGTGTCATTGACTGCCCTGGTCATTTTGATAAGAAAGAAAGCTAGAAAAAGAGCAACCTCAAACAATAAACTTTCTAGAGCTTAACTGGGTCCTTCAAGATTCCAGGGAGCGCTCATATCTCTTCATTCACTCTCCCAGTGTTCAGTCATTTGGTCAACAAATATTTGAACACTTACTATGTGCCCGACACTGTTCTTAGTGCTGGGGATACAGTGGTGAGCAAGATACCCAAGGTGTCTACTCTCATGGACTTTGTATCTCAAGGGGTTAGGGAGTAAACTGAAAACTAAACAAATAAAGGAAGCAAAGAATTTCAGACAGTGATGTATGCTCTAAAGAAAATAAAACAGGGTGATGACACAGCAAGTGACTGGATTTGTTGTTGTAGTGGTTAGTTGCAACGGAGCCAACCCCTCAGTCATGGTGACTCCATGCCCAGCAGAACAAAATGCTGTCCAGGCCTGCACCATACCAGTGACTGGCTGCAGAACGCATTGCTGTAATCCACAGAGTTTTCATTGGCTGATTTTTGGAAACAGAACTCCAGGCCTTTCTTCCTAATCCATTTCAGTCTGGATGTTCCACTGAAACCTGTTCCAGCAACATGCTTGTTTCCACTGACAGATGGGTGGTGGCTGCCCACGTGGTCCCTGGGCAAGAATCAAAACTGGGTCTCCCACATGAAAGGCAAGAATTCTACCACTGGAACACTGTCCCATAGGATTGGAGTAGGGAGGTCTATGGTAGATTGTGTGGTCAGGGAAGGATTCCTGGGGTAGGAGGTGGAATTCGAGCACAGGCTTGAATGTCAAGAATATGCTGCTCACACACTATCTGAGCAACATCATGCCTCCTCTCCTCAAGAGGTTCCCAGTCTGCTAGGGAAGAAAAGGTGCACAAACATGAGAGAGTCACATTCCACTTAGCTCATTACACAGGAGGTTGGAGGGAGGCTGGGTGGAGAGAGAGGGGGGCAGAAGTCAGATTATGTTGGACCCAATATCATCCTAAGTGCCATAAGAAAGCATTGGAGGGCTTTAAACAAGGGATAATATGATCTGCTTTTCATTTTCAAAAGATCATCCCAGATGCTAAGTGAAGAGGAATAAGAGAAGAAGCAGGGAGATCAACAGTGAGGTCACTGAGGTTCCCTGAGCCCTAGAGGTGATGGTAGCAGTAGAGTAGGGGTAGAAGTGGAGGGAGAGTGCAGATGGGATGTATTTTGGAGGCAGACTCAACAGGATTTACTGATGGACCAGATGTGGGGGTTAGAAAAAAAAAAAACTGGATCAAGAGAGATCGCTAGATTTGGGGGCTCAAGCAAACAGATGAATGGTGGTGCCATTTGCTGCAATAGGAAAGCCTGTGGGAGGACTACATTTGAGAGAGATGAGCAGTTATAGGCACATGAAGTTTTAGATGTTTATTGGACATCAGCAGTAGATGCTGTTGCCACCCCATCCAGATCCCCTTCTGTGACCAGTAAGTCTACCCACCCACCTTCAACCACTACAAGTGCTGAGGATCTGCTTGGCAGAATTGCCTCGGTGAAGGCAGCCACAAACTTGTATTCCCTGCCTTATTCCTCACCCCTCCCAGTGGATCAGGCTAAAGCCAGACATCACCTGACAGCACACCTTTGTTTAGCCTCTTTCCTTGCCTATCTGGCTTCCCTCCCTCTCTTTCCCCTGAGAGCATGTCTCAGTAAACCCCAGGCATCCAAACCTCTGCCTCAGGCTCTGTCTGCAACTGGGGAGCCCACCAAGCCAACCCCTAAATAGGTAAGCAGCTGGTCATACACATCTAGAGGTATGGAATGAATTTAAAGCCATGGGACTTGAAGAAATCACTTGGACAGAGATGCATAGCTGGAGATGGAGGGACGAGGGCCAAGCCATGGGCCCATTGAGAGGGGCGGAGCAAGATGAGGCAGCAAAGGAGAAAGAGAAGTCAGTGAGATCACAGAGGAGTCAAGCAAGTCTCTCTCCTTCTACTTCACACTAAATCACCCCATGCACTTACCCTGTCCCAATCTCTATACATGCCTAGGTTTGAACACCAAGAAGAGAGAACTCATGTGTAAATGGAAATAAATTTGCTACATCTACTTAAACATTGATGGAGGCCTACTCTGAGCCAAAGGAGACCTGGTGGTGGAATGGTTAAACATTTGGCTGCTAACTGAAAGGTTAGCAGTTCAAACCCACCCAACCACTCTGTGAGAAAAAGACCTAGTGATCTGATCTCAATTCAACTGTCATATAGGGTCACTATGAGTCAAAATCGACTCCACAGCACTTAACGACTCTGAGCCAGGTACCGAGCTGGAATGCTTGCTAAAGATAGCACAGCCCCTGCCCAGGAGGTCTCCTAGGAGAGGAGGCAGAGTCAACAGATGAACAAGATTCAATTTGACCCTGAAGGGATGCACCAAAGTCATAGGTCATGTTCTGTTGATCTTCAGTTATCTCATCTGCTCACCTACCCTCCTCCCCACTACAAAAAAAAAAAAAAAAAAAAGTGAAGGGTCTATTCCCATAAGCTGATGCAATGCTGAGCAGTTTCTCAAACGTTGTTGTGTATGGGAATCACCTGGGGATCTTGTTCACATGCAGGTTCTCACTCAGTAGGTCTGCACACACACACACACACACACACACAAAAGCAAGAATAGTTCTACAGGGGCCTAAAATTCTGCATTTCTAGTAAGCTTCTAGGTTCTACATGATGTCTATGTTGCTGGCCTACACATTTTATGCCTCAAGGATGTAGAGAACGTGTTACACACAACAGCAATAGTCAAGGCAACAGCAAGAGGTCAACCTGAGCCATGACTTTGCCCCAAGAAAGCCAATTCCTGTAGCAGGAAGAGTTCAGTTAACCCTGGGCCACATTCCAACACTTTCAAGCAGCAGCAGGTACCATGCCTGGTCATACAATGATGCCCAAAGCCTTCACAGCCTGACGCACGATGGGAATAGTAAGATAACACCACCCACCACCACTTACTGAACTTGCTGACTTTATGCCAGGTACTGTGCTAAGGGCTAAGTACATGATGTGCATTTTTCAGCCTAGCCTTACAACTTGTAGTATTTTCACTTATATTTTACCAATGAGAAAGCTCAAAGGGTTATGTTACTAGCCCAGGACGACACAGCAGGACCCAGACAGACGGGCTCTAAAGCCCATGCTTGGTGCCATGACAACTGAGCTGCCTCTTTAAAGAGCTAATGGAGGATGAAGCCCAGTCACTCTAAGCTGGGGCACTGCCTGACTCTGCGCCAACCGCTGGGTCAGGAGAAGCGGGAGGTGGGAGCAGACAGAGTGTGTGCCCATGTCAGGCATCCCACAACTACAGCCAGCCAAATTCAACCCAGCACTTCGGGAGTCCTGGGGCCAAGAGGAGGCCTCCTTCTCTTGGGTCCCTGCCTGGTTGCTGTGCTCCATCCCCCACCTTATCCCTAACCTGCTGTTTCTGGTTCCTACCATGAAGCGTTAGTTGCTTCAAAGCCTTCTGAACCATTTGACAAAAGGAGAGAAACACAAGTGAAGCATCTGCTTGTCTTCCAGCTGGACTGTGTAGTGAGACCACCCAAGTTAAGGCCCCAGCCCAGCCCCAGGGAATGTTCTTTTGTTGGAAACAGAAGACTCAAATTCTCCTGGGGCTACGTCAGTCATGTCACTCACCAGAATACAAAGCCCTGCACAGATATGGGGTCCCAGTCACCTTCTTGCAGACTAGTCCACAGGTGGGAAAGAGACTGGCATTGTCATCAGGCTGGGAGCTTCCTGTGGGCAGGGGACTTAGAACCCAGGGACTTGATGCCTGGCACAGAAAGGGTATAAAATACATGTTTTTTGACTGAATTATCATTCCTTCCTGTTCTCCTCGGAAATTTCCCTCAGAACAGAGAACTCAGCCCTCTAAATTTTGCAGCAATTAAGTGGAAGTGAAAACTGTGACACCTGTGTCCTGACATTTACCCTAGGTAGCTCCCTGCATATGAAGTAAGATATGGGGAAGTTAGTCAGGCCAGCCACTCCACTCTGCCTGTCTGCATTGGCCGTGGCGTAATGGCCAAGATGGAGTCCACAGAGTGGGTGCTGCAGAGTCAAGCTCACCCTCCTACTCATCTCCCACCCCCCGACCCACCTCCCTCTCCATCTATGACTCACAGAGAAGCTGGTTCAGGAGGCATCTGGCTAGTACTGTCACAGAAAGTGGGTGTGAAAGAGGCTAGTTTAGGGCCCAGGTACAATATAAGATGACTCAAGCCACCCAGCAGGACAGCAGATTCCAGGAGACGAAATGTGGGCTCTTGTCCTTAGGAATTTAGTATGTCACAGGAGCCAGGATGTCAAACACCCTAAACCTAAGAAATCCAATACCAAGGCATACGGAGCAGGGCTCCCCTGGGAGCTCCAGCTGAGGAGATTTGACTGAAAGCAAGGGTAGACTTTCAACAGGCAGTCTCCAGTCCCCAGGGCTTTCCCTGAGCTGTGGCCTCCGCCTAGAGCTCCTTCCTCCCCACCTCCACAGCACACCTCAATCTGCATCCTCAGGGAGGCCCTCAGCCCCACATCTTCTACATCAAAGCCTCCAGGACAAAGCAATCTTTAGTAGGCTTCCCATTATTGAACTTCTATTTTAGAACTTCATTGATTTCATTGCCTCCCCCACTGTTGCTGTTGTTGTTGTTATGTGTCGTGGCGTCACTAGACTATACTCCATGATGGTAGTGGTGGTGTCTCATCACTGTGCTCTTATCCCTGGCACTGGGTCCAGTACAAAGCAGCAGCTCAATACAACTGTCCTGGAGGAATGTTAGAACTGGGTTGGGGAGACAGAGGAATGACATTTGGGAGAGCAAAGTAGCCACACATCCATAAAACCCATAGACACAGGAACAGGGCCAGCATGGGCATTCAGCACATCTAGGGTCAACACTTTAGGGATCAGTCATTGTTGTTGTTGTTGTTATGTGCCGTAGAGTCGGCCCCGACTCATAGCGACCCCTCCTTGGGTTTCCGAGGCAGTATCACTACGGAAGTAGGATTGCCCAACCTTCCTTCCGAGGAGTGGCTGGTGGGTTTGAACCGCCAGCAGGCAAGTTTCTTAGCCACTATGCTACCAGAGCTCCCAGGGATCAGTCATAGTAAGGCACTAAATAGCAACAGCCCTTGGGAAACCACAGAAAGAATTTCCCACTCCAGAGTATAAGGGTTCCTGGGCTTTCACTCTCCTAGTGAGAGTGGTACAAATGGTTTATGCACTCAGCTGCTAACCAGAAGATTGGAGGTTCAAGCTTAACCCAGCAGTGACTTCTACATCCAAAAATCAGTCAGTGAAAACCTTATGAAGCACGTACTCTGCCACACAGAATTAACTCAATGCCAACTGATACCTTATGGGCTTTTCCTATTCTCTGGCACCTGCACCCACTGCAGGGCCACGTGGTGTCATTCCGCCTGCAGGCTGAGTGCAGGCAGGAGGCTCTGTATGCCACTCTGATGACATCCCTGAATCCAAGCACAGTGACAACCTGGACAGCCATCAAAAAGAGAGCATATGCACACTTCCCAGAATACTAATAGATTACAGCAGACACCCGCCTGGTGTTAAAGTACAGTGGGTACTTTTATCCCTACTCCAAAGGGTTGTGTGTGTGTATGTGTGTGTGTAGATGATTTAGCCTAAATGGATATGTTAATTTTATATTGGATAATCCTTTGTCAAGCTGAATAATTCTACAATAAATGTCAAAGTTAGGAATTGAATTATGTCCCCGCAAAAGTAAGTGTTGTAAATCCTAAATTTTATGCCTGTGGATAAAATCCCATTGGAGACAGGGTTTTTTGTTATGTTAATGAGGCAGGACCAGTGTAGGGTATATCTTGAGTCAATATCTTCTGAGATATAAAAGAGATTAAACAAGCAAGCAGAGGAGAGATGGGAAAAGATAGATGCCAAGACACATGGAGATTTCTAAGAAACAAGGAAGCGGAAGCTGAAGAGACTAGGCCCTTCCTCCAGAGCCAGCAGGGAAAGACTTCCTTCCAGCCGGTGCTCTGAATTCGAACTTCCTCTAGCCTCCTAAACTATACGAGAATACATTTCCGTTTGCTAAAGCCGTCCACTTATGGCATTTCTGTTATAGCAGCACTAGAGAACTAAGACAGTAAGTTTTTTGAAAAGGCTACCGATGGTACATTTCCATCTATTTCATCAAAGGCAGGAGAGAGAATAAAAGATGATTCCCTGTAGGTCTTAGATCCACCCCATTCCCATTGTATCTCTGACAACTGTGAAGTAAGAAAACGAGCTTTGCAGTCAAACTCATCAAAGCTTGAGGCCCAGCTCAGCATTCAAAAGCCCAGTGATCTTCAGCTTACGTCAAGTTTAATGCCCTAGTTTCCCCTGCATGTCTGCAAAATGTAAATAATCACAGGGTTTCATGATGTTACATGTGCCTGGAACATTCTAGGCCTCAGTAAATATTAGAATAATAATCACTATGCTTAAAAGAATAATCTTTTTTTTTTTTTTGAAAGCACAGAAAATAAAAAGTTTGGGTAGTGTGGGGAGTAGAATAACTTTCCCGTTGGCAGCTGGATAAGGGAGACTCGGGTCTGGAGAGCTAGAGGCCTGAGAGCTTGCCAGGGCCCTGGGCGTTATTCTTCACCCTCATGGGGAACACCTGGGCTTCTGAGCATCCTCTCTGTCTCAGAACATGAGAAGGTTGTTTTAGTCCTGCTCTTCCCACAGCTCTAACCTGTCTATACGAGGCACCAATAGGGTTCGCCAGTGGGAAAGAAGACTCTACCCCCTTCTATAAAGAAAAAAATACCCTAAGTCTGCACTCCCTCACTCCACCCCAAGTATGTATGCCCTCAGAGGCAGCAGCAAAGAAATCACACGGCTTAAAGTCTGGAGAAGCAGGAACCAGCCCCCACAGTAACCACACATTTGATTACCCAGGTTAACAGAAAGAGCACATTTCTTTATGCCTGTATCATTTGACTGGGTGTGTGTGAGATGTCCTGAGAACTACCTGAAGGACTTCAAAATGCTACAATTCAGAAAGTGCAGAGAAGCTTCGTTCTCAGCTCAATATCCTAGGGCTTTTGCAGGCTGAGTGGCTTTGGAAAGTATCACCTCTCAGAATAATAATAACAATAACAGCAAATATTTTTTATTGCCAGGCACTCTTCTAGGTGTTTAACATGTTCATTCATTTAATGCTCAAACAGTCCTGTGAGGTAGGTACTTTTTACAGATTTTACAAATGAGACTAATAGGCACAGAGAAGTTCAGCTGGTAAGTAATGGAGCTCGGGATGGAAGCCAGTCAGTCTGACTCCAAGGTCCATGATCAAAACCTCATTGCTGCAGGTGGGAAGGGAGGTGAGGACACTGCAAGTAGCCTCTCCTGCTGGCCTCTGCTGTGTTCAGTCAACACCCAACATTTCTTAAATTAATGTCTATTTTATGCCCAGAAGCTGCCTTTGAAATCATCCCTAATGGTTGGAGTGATCAATCCTGGGAGAACAGAAGGGCAGTGTTTGCACAGGGAGACAGCTGCAGGGGTGGGGTGGGGGGAACAGGGAGAGAAGGACACAGGGAAGTAGTAACTACAGGGAGGAAGTGGGAAGAGAGCTGTTACATTCTGGGGAATTGCAGTCGATGTCATGAGACAAAATGTGTATGAACTGCTATATGGAAAATGAAATTGCTCTGTAAAATTTCACCTAAATCATAATAAAAATTAAAATAAAGAAATTATCCCTAGTGGCCCTTTGAAAAAGACACCAAGGATCAATGACCTAGTCCTCACTTTTCTGTAGACTTTGTTCACATGGAAACCCAAAAATCAATGTTTGCCATTTTAAAAAAGAGGGTTAAAAAAGAGAACATGTCAGAACAGTGTAATTATTTTTAAAACCATTTTTAACCATAAACAACTGTTGTGTGGTAGTCCAAATTTTAACACACTGAAGACTGCCAATATGTTGTCTTGTGTTCCCAAGGTTTTTACCCGACACTCAGCAACAAAATTTCTCCTGTGCCATCTCTCTGTGTGTTTATTTAAATGTTTTGTAAATGTGTCATTCATTGATTAGGAAGCTGCAGCTCTATACTTTTTCCCCCCTTAAGTCAGTCTGCACATGTCTTTTCATGTGAAATTCTAGAAATAAAGTTCACTACAGCAGCACTGAGAACCTTCTAGAGCCAGGAGATAGAAAGATCTATAACACTGGAGCCAGTGTGAGATGGCAAGAAGCGGTGGCAGAGAAACAGTGGCAGCAGAACCAGGAGACCAGTGTGAGACAGCACAGTGGGCTTCCCAACCCACAGAGCAAGAGGGTTATAGTGGGTGTGACAAACCATAGAGTGAGAGAGCTGAGCACCTTTGGGCCAAGGCTTACTGGCCAAGTGGAATGCCTCTGGGCATTTACTGACACAGCTAAAGAGCTTTGTAACATTTGCCCAAGTAGGACAGAGGCCAGGTCCGGGGGCTCAGTGGCCAAAGGTCTGAGACAGAGGCCTGCCTGTGGGCACAGCTGAGAAGCTGTCCTGACTGAAGAACTATATCCTATGTGTTTCTTGATCCTGGATTGCAACATATTACTTCCCTAATAAACTCCATAACTGTGAATATGGTTTGTAAATTCTGTGTGGTCATTGCAATGAATTATCAAATCCAGCAAAGAAGTAGAGAGTATGGTAGGAGTATGGTAGGCTGGTGTCATAACTAGTAAAAAGTCTGGAGGTTAGAGATATGTCTGCCCTCCACATCACAGGAAACTGCCTTGGGCTGATGATCTTGATTTACCTCCTTCTCCTTATGAAATTAGACGAGGCAGTCAAACACCATCACCATGCCATTTTCACAAAGGGCAAAGGCTGTCAGGAGGGAATGTACCTGGAATGCTCAGTGAACAGCAAGGAGATCAGGAAATCAGGTCAGAGAGGCAGGGAAGAAGCAATTCATATGGGGTCTTGGAAGCCACTCTAAGATGGGAAGCAGAGGAGAGACTGATGTTACCTACATTGTAAAAGTCTCGCTCTGGCTGCTATGTTGATAATAGAGGGTAGGAAGGCATGAAAGAAGGAGAACAGTATAATGGCTATTGCCGTAATCCCAATTAGAGCTAATAATGGCTTGGACCAGGTGGCGAGAAGTAGATGGATTCTGGATTCATTTTGAAAATAGAACCAATAGGATTTGCTGATGGCTAGGACTTGGGATGTAAGAGAAAGAGAGAGGTCAAGGATGACTCCAAACAGTGTATAGATGACTCCAATGAGTGTAACTGTAAAATAAGGAATTGCCATTTATTGAGCTGGGGAAGACTACTAAGAGTCAACAGGTTTGGTAGGGTTGGTGGGCAAAACCTGAAGTTTGGTTTCGGTCATTTTTAGTTTCAGATATCTATTAGACATCCAAGTAGAGATGCTGAGTGGGAAGTTGGATATCTTGGCATGGGTATATCCAGGCTAGACAGATATATTTGATACCTCTGCATATAGATTCTACTTAGACCATAAACTAGATGAAGTCACCAAAGAAATGAGTACAGATAGAGAAGAGTCCCAAGGACTGGACCCTGAAAAACTCCAATATTTAGAGTTAGGAGTGATGAGGAATTGTCAGGAAATGACACTGATTGGGAGCATCTAGGAAGACAGGACTGAGAGATGATGTTCTGGAAACTGAGGAGCTATCTCATGAAGGAGGGAGTGGCCATCTGTGTTGAGTGCTGCCAACAGCCCAGTAAGATGAGAACTGCACACTGACCATTGAACTAATTAGCCTGGAGATCACTAGTGACGTTGAAAAGCTGTTTCAGACAAATAGTGGGGATGGAAACTTGATTGGTGTGGGCTCAAGAGAAGATACAGGCAAGAAACTGGGAAGAACATGTGTAGACCACCCTGTCAGAGTGTTTTGCTGTCAAGGGCAGCAGAGAAATGGGATGGTAGCAAAAAGGTGATAAGAGCGAAATTACAACAGATTTGACGCTGAATAAATTATCAGCAGAAAGAGAGTAGAAATTGATGATACAGAAGAGGGGAAGCAATTGCTGAAGCAATGATGTCCTGGGGTCGGTGATAAGGGATGAACGTACACAAGAGCCTTGGACAGATGTAGTGGCAGTTCACCTACAGTGGCAGCAGGAGATGGAGCATTTGGGTACAGGTAAGAGTACATATCTGAGTACATAATGGGCTAATGGCAGCCTGACGACATTCTCTTCTCATTGCCTTTATTTCCTCAATGAAAGAGAAAGCAAGATCATCAGCTGAGAGTAGGGGAAGGAAGGAGGAAAAGTGCTGGAGGTTTGAGGAGAGAAAAAAATGTGTGAACTAGAGAATGTACTAAAGAAATGAAAGAGACTGCAGGTAGCAGTTGGGGCGAGTGGGAGCTAATTACCAATGAGAGCAGCCAGCACAGTCTCATTAATGAGCATTAGAGTTAGACAGGGGATAAGAGCAGAGACAAAGATGCACCTAGTCATGCGCCCTACTTGGAGGGAGGCTACTATGATGATAGCAGCTACTTCACCAGACTGGGGAGCTCTGCCTTCTTCCTTCTGGTATCTCCCACTTCTGATTGTCTTATTACCTAGGAGCATTTCACATCCATCAGTGAACAGAAGAGGCACAGCACAAGCAAGTCTGACTACCCTGAAAGTGTCTTGGAGTACCACAGGGGTTAGCAAACTATGCCAGCAGGCCCAACCTGGCCCAGCTGCCTATTTTTGTCAATAAAACAGTACTTATTTTATAACAGCCACATTCATTCATTTACATACTGACTGTGGCTGCTTTCACACTACAATGACAGAGTTGAGTAGATGCGACAAAAACCATATGGCCCATGGAGCCTACACTATTTATTACCTGATTGTTTCCGGAACAAGGTTGTGGATCCCTGATCTAAAACAGTGGTTCCGAAACTTTAGTTGGTTAAAAACAAATTGCTGGGCCTCATCCTCAGAGTACCGATTCAATAGGTCTGAGATGGGGTCCAAATTTACATTTCTACCAAGTTCTAAGGTGATACTGATGCTGCTTGTCCAGGGACCACACTTTGAGAGTCACTAGTTTAGCTCTGGTAGCATAGTGGCTAAGGCACTTGACTGCTAACCAGAAGGCTGGCGGTTCAAGCCCACCAGCCACTCCTCGGAAGGAAGGTTGGGCAATCCTACTTCCGTAGTGATACTGCCTCAGAAACCCAAGGAGAGGTCGCTATGAGTTGGGGCTGACTCAACGGCACATAACAACAACAACAAAGTTTAGAGAAAGTTCTTAATATGTTAACACCGGCCTGCTTTGCTCACATGGTGAGGATCTTATTCGTGACTCTGTAGGAACTTGTGTTTTTCTGTTCTAATTCTTAGGTCCAAATGCATAAACAGATATTCAAGGATAAGACACACAACTCTTAAAAAATAATAAATGTCCTCCAAACAGGCGAGGGATGAGCCAAGGAGATAAGGGAACATAAAGCTGATAGGTCTCTTAAAACTAGCCAGGATTTCTCTAAGAGCTGCTATGTTGGGTTAGTTTATTAGCAGCTGTAAAAAGGGAAACTTGTTCTCCTTTGCTTGAGCAGAGCATCAGAAGTCTTATACTCAGAGTAAAATCCTGTCAGTCAATGTTTCCACCTTTGTGCCAAGCCAGAGTACATGTCATTAAAATTGGTTCTACCCCACTAGCTGCATCAGGCTTAAGGGTAATCAGGACCTTCTTCTGAAGCTCATGAACCCCAAGAAAAGTTGCTATATTTAGCAAATAAAAATAAGAATGCCTAGTTAGTTTGAAGGAGCTCTGATAGCGTAGTGCCTAAGGCACTTGACTGCTAACCAGAAGGCTGGCGGTTCAAACCCACCAGCCACTCCTCGGAAGGAAGGTTGGGCAATCCTACTTCCGTAGTGATACTGCCTTGGAAACCCAAGGAGAGGTCACTATGAGTCAGGTCTGACTCAACGGCACATAAAAACAACAATAACAGTTAGTTTGAATTTCAGATAAACATTTTTCTCTTAGTATAAGTATGTCCCATGCAAGGAACCCTGGTAGTGCAATGATTAAGTGCTCCACTGCTAACCAAAAGGTTGATGATTCAAACCCAGCCAGCAGCTCTGTGGGAGAATGACCTGGTGACCTGCTCCCATAAAGATTGCACCCTAGGAAACTCTATGGGGCAGTTCTACTCTGTCACATAGGGTCACCATGAGTTGGAATCAACTCGATGGCACCTAATAACAACATGTCCCATGTAGTATTTGGGATATACTTATACTTTAGAGGAAGAAAAAAAAAACACATTGCTTATCTGAAATTTAAATTGTAGTTCAACTAAGTGTCCTGTATTTTATCTGGCAGAACTAACTCTAAGGTTCCTCAAAGCATCCACTTATATACCTCATATTTTACCTTCCTTGGTCTTAGGTAACTGGTGAGGAGTGCACAACTCTCATGTATGGGTACACAGAACAAACTATTTAAACAAAAAATCACCATGTTTCTGTCCTCAGGAGAGTACAATCTAATAGCAAGGAGAGAAATGGAAATTATTCTGCTACTCAGCAAGCCAACACCATAGGTGGAATTACATAATGAAGATGCCAGAGGCTTTGAAGAGACTCTGAGCTGTTTGCCTCCACACTAATGGCATCAGGCTAACTGTCAGGGATCAGTGTCTCCATGTGGCAACCTTAGACATCCCTCCTCCAACTTTCTAGTGTGATGCTTCCAATTTCCAAGCGAACTTATAGCAATTGGCCTGTTCAAATTGGGCTTAAACTAAGAATAAACAGGCTCTGAGGAAAAGCCTGGATATTTCTTCTGGGTGTAAAGCAGGCATAAATACGGCAGGATAAGGACAAACTATAGCATGAGCAGGGATGCAGCCAGGAGGGAAAGAGATGCAATGCTCTTCCAGTACAAGAAAAAGCCAAAAGGTCTTTTCACTTGACTGCTAACCAGAAGGCTGGCGGTTCAAATCCACCAGCCACTTCTCGGAAAGAAGATGGGGCAATCTCCTTCCATAGTGATACTGCCTCGGAAACCCAAGGAGGGGTTGCTATGAGTCAGGTCTGACTTGACAGCACATAACAACAACAACAACAACACCTGGAAAACAAATGTAATGGCTGGAGCTCTAGAAGCCATCTTGTGACCTTGAGAAAGGAAGCCACAACCTACAGAGGATTAGACAGAAAGATGTAAGAGCTTGGATTCTTGATGGTTTGTGGAATCAACATACCAGCCCTGGACAGACTGCTTCCTGAATTCCTGTATTTTATACACATATAAAACTGCAATTCAATATAGTTTGCTGTTTACTTCTTTCAATCTTCAAAATTATGACTGTACTTGTAACCTCATTTGGAAATTAAAAATTTAAAAGGAAATGAAATTATAATCACAATGAGATACTGCATACCTATTAGACTGCTAACTAAAATAAAATAAATAAAAAGTAACGACAATACCAAATGCTGACAAGGATACAGAGGAACAAGAACGCTCATATATTGCTGGTAGGAAAACAGAACAGTACCACCACTCTAGGAAGAGTTTGGCAGTTTTTCACAAAGTTAAACATACACCCAGCAATCCCATGCCTGGGAATTTACCCAAGAGAAATGAAAACTTATGTTTATACAAAAACATGTACATGAATATTTATAGCAGCCTTTATTCATAATTGCCCCAAACTGGAAACATCCCAAATGCCTTCAATTGGCAAAAGGAAAGACAAATTGTGATGCATCATAGCATGAAATACTACTCAGTAATAAAAAAGGAACAAATTACTGATAAATGCAGTAATAGATGAATCTCAAATGCATCATGCTATGTGAAAGAAATCAAACTCAAAAGACAATACATAGTTCCATTTATATGACATTCTGGAAAAGGCAAAATTATAGGATGAACAGATCAGTGGGTACCAGGAGCTAAGCAGAGGTGAGGTAATTTAAAGGAGCAACATGAGGGATTTTTTTAGGGAGTGTGGGGTATGGAACTGTTCCATATCTTGATTGTGGTGGTGGTTACACCACTCAAAACTCATAGAACTGTACACCAAAAGGAGTGAATGTTCCATTTCAAAAAAACAAAACAAAACAAAACCCACTGCCATTGAGTTGATTCTGACTCCTAGCTACCCCCATTGGTTTCCACGGCTATAAAACTTTAAGGAAGTAGATTTCCTCATCTTCTTCCCTCAGAACAGCTGGTGGGGCTGAACCACTGACCCTCTGGTTAGCAGCCACAAATAAGCCACCAGAGCTCCTTGAATGTTTCATTTACTACATGTAAATTAAAAAAAAAAAAAACTGTTTTGAAAACTTAAATGAGAGATCCTTCCTGGGATGTCCACTTTGGACCTAGTCTCAGTCTCCACCCTACTCTATTCCATTCCCACCTCCATCCGCAGGGCACAACCTAGCCATCCCTACAGAGTACAGTACAGTGTTAGGCAGAGAGGATTCTCCACCCTGAGCCTGGACGCATTTAACACCAGCCACCAACTGGCATGCCTGAAATGTGGAACAATAGCCATATTGTATGCAGCTCCATACAGGCCACTGCATAAACATTAGCAACAAGTTCCATAGTGACTCCCTGCCACTGGCTTTTGCAGCTGCCCAACTCCCAGGACCTGAAGATCTGCCCAGGGTAACATGGAGTCTGGATACAATTCAATGTGTCAGTCTTAAATCTCTATCACTCATAATAATCTCAGTCCTTGGAAACATCCTGGTAATCATACAGGCCCACTCCTGCCAAGTCCTTTAGTTATCCAGATGACCTCCCACAGGATACCGTACTGTAAGTTTTGAATGCTCAGGGTTAATCTCTGAGGTTCAGACCAGGGAAAAAATCCATCTGCTCAGGAAGGATGCTGATCAGGGGCACATTTGACTTGACACCTCCCTGTAGAAGTGTTGTCTGCCTCTCTTGACCTTATGCAGCTGCTAAGCCTGGTTTATTAAAAATGGAGTATCCAAGGCTTACTGCAATAGGGCCATTTTTGTCAACCCAAAAAAAAAAAAAAAATTCTCTAAACATAAATCATGTAAGCTGTCCTCTGCATCTGCCGGCATGAAATAAACAGAGCTTGTCTTGGGGGTAGAAGGTGCCAGAGTGGCTTTGCCAGCTTCAAGCCTCCTTCCTGGCCATCACAAACTCCACACCAGATGCTCAATATATAATTAAAAACCTACACCAAAAGGTTTCTTCCCAAGTGTGTATTTCTACTCACCCATGCCAGGTGAATTGAGTCTTGCTCTAATGTGCTATTGAGGCAAGAGGGTGTACTGGAAAGCACAGCACTTTGGTACTAAACAGACAGAGATTGAAATCCCAACTCTTCCCAGGGGTCCCAAGCACACGTTTCTTAAATGTTCTGTACCTCAGTTTGCTTATTTATAAATGGGAATAATAATTGGTCCCCTTTGCAGGAATATTGACAGAAATAAGAGGGAGTTCTGGTGGCATAGTGCCTAAGGCATGTGACTGCTAACCAGAAGGCTGGCGGTTCAAACCCACCAGCCACTCCTTGGAAGGAAGATTGGACTATCTACTTCCATAGTGACACCACCTCGGAAACCCAAGGAGGGGTCACTATGAGTCAGATCCAACTCGACGGTAATGAGTTTGGTTGTTTTTTTTTTTTTTTTTTTTTTTTAACGTGGGGTTTGACTCATAAAATGTGCTCATCAAATTTTAGTCTTTCTTTCCCCTAAGTAATTTCCTCTATCTGGAATTACCCCACATAAACCTGAAAATCTAAGCAAATACAGAAAGCAGAGGCAACTACCAGAGGCCAAGAGAAACCCTCTGCTCCCAGCTTAGGGAGCCTGATTCAGAGGAGTGAATAATATGTGATGGGGGCGGGAGAAGAAATTTGGTTGCCAATTGTGTCAGTTTGACTAATAATCAAGTGAAGTCTTGTTTGGAGGCATAGTCAGACCTCTAACTTCTGCTTCCTCACCCCCTCGATCTTCATTCACACCCAGCTGGAATTCTTTGTGGGCCCAAGGATCAATGAAAAACAAATTAAATGGCCAGTGTCCATCAGAATACAGATTTTTAAAGAGTGCTTTTAGTGTTTTAACTGCTCCTGCCTCCTAGAGTGCCCTTGGAAAATACCCTGACATCTTCTGGAAACTTTTTACGTGGAATAACTTAAAACCTAAGATTGTTTTCCAATGGAAAACAGCTCTTCCCAAAAATAAGGGACTGGACATTCATTAAAGATCCAGTCACAGTTTTAAAAGGTTTTATAAAGTCCTCACCAGAAATCATACTTTCCTGATGCTACACTCCAAACTAAAAGCTGTCTCCCTCCCAGGCAAGCTTTCCAAGACCTGGGCACTGCAGTGGGAACTTCCTAAATCAGCATTCAATGCACCACTCTGTGAAATCAAAGTCAAGTTCATCAGAGGAAATGTATTTGCTTAGAGAAATTTACCATAAATAAGGGAGAGTTCAGCCAATTCCTGAGCTCAGAAATAGTTCATTACACGTTCCAATCATAAGGCAATATTTCACCCATTAGTCGAAGTAAAATTAGGCAGTAGATAGAGTAAACATGCACCGTGACTCACAGGGACTCCCTGGGTGGCACAAATGGTTAATGCCCAAGGCTGCTAACTGAAAGCCTGAAGCTTGAGGCCATCCAGAAGTCCCTCAGAAAAAAGACATGGCCATCTACTTCTGAAAAATCAGCCATTAAAAACCCTGTGCAGACTATGGCTATGACGGACATCAAGCTCAATTAGCATAACATACTGCACAAAGATATTGTTCTACATCCTACTTTGGTGAGTAGCGACTGGGATCTTAAAAACTTGCACGTGGCCATCTAGATGCAGTAACTGGTCTCTTCTCATCCAGAGTAAAGAATTATGAAGAAAACTAAAGACACATAGAAACAATTAATCCAGGTGGTGAGTGTATAAGTGCTGACAACTAGTGAATAGAGGAGCACAGCACAGTAACCCACTTAAATAGACAACATCCAAAGAAAACAAAAATCGTGGGCAAGTGACTCCAATATACAATAACCGATTAAATATAAACACGAAAACATCACAATGCCTCAGAGACAACAGAGCATCACAGTCCACACAAAGAAGCAAGATAAAGCAGGAGACGCAAGGGACCAGGATACAGACCCAAAACACATCCCTGTTTGCAGCATTGAAACTCCCTGATAAGGAATTCAAAAGAATTCTATTTAGGTACCTTCAACAAATTGAGAGAGAGATCAAGGAAAACACTGACAAAATAGAGGAAATCTCAGAGAAAACCCTACAACAATTTTGAAGACAATACAAGAATAAAATGACAAAATTAAGGAAAAATTAGAAATGATACAAAATCTACAGATAGAAATACAGATGTTGTTGTTATTATTTGCCGTCGAGTCAGCCCCGACTCATAGCGATCCCTCCTTGGGTTTCTGAGGCAGTATCACTACGGAAGTAGGATTGCCCAACCTTCCTTCTGAGGAGTGGCTGGCGGGTTCGAACCGCCA
>NW_006921675.1:8546918-8548201 GCF_000298275.1 Orycteropus afer afer | reverse complement strand
GACGAGTGGCTGGTGGGTTTGAACTGCTAGCTTTCTGTTTAGTAGTCAAATGCCTTAGGCACTAAGCCACCAGAGCTCATTAGCCATCAGAGAGATGCAAATCAAAACAACAATAAGATACCATCTCACCCCAGCACTAATGGCAAAGTTCAATAAGACAGAAAATAACAAATGCTGGCAAGGATATGGAGAGATTGGGACTCTCATACACTGCTGGTGAGACTGTCAAATGATCCAACCACTGTGGAAAACAGTATGGCGATTCCTTAAAAAGCTGGAATTAGAAATACCATTTCACCCAGCAATCCCATTACTAGGTATATACCCTAAAGAAGTGAGAGCCAGGGCAAGAACAGATACATGCACACCCATGTTCATCACGGCACTATTTACAATAGCAAAAAGATGGAAACAACCTAGGTACCCATCAACAGAAGAATGGATAAGCAAACTATGGTACATACACACAATGGAATACTATGCAACACTAAAGAAAAATGTAGAATGTCCATCAACTGAGGAATGGATAACCAAACTGTGGTACATACACACAACGGAATACTATGCAACCCTAAAGAATAACCTAGAATCTGCAAAACACCACATAATGTGGACGAACTTAGAGGACATTATGCTGAGTGAAATAAGTCAATCACAGAAGGACAACTATTGTATTACTCCATTATTGTAAAAGTCAAAGAAAGGTTTCTATATGGAAGGAAATTTTCTTTGTTGGTTACCAGGGGTGGGATGGGAGGGGAAGGAACACTGTTAGATAGGTAGAGGTAAGTATTGATTTGGGTGAAGAGAAGGGCAATGTACCAAATGTGAGTGATCAATATGGTGGCATTAAGGAAGAGGAAGACATAAAGAGATACATGGAAGTTACAGACAACAAAGATGAACCCTTTTGCACATACAGTACTACGTTGTCTACCCAAACATGGGTAGATGGGGGGATAGATGGGTGGACAAACTGAACTATTAGGTATGTCTATGGAGGGGGGAGTGTACCCAAGACCATGTATAGGGTTGGCAGACAATGGTCTTATAAGTGCATTTGTATGATCTCAATTCCCAGGTGTATAGTAGAGCTGATAAGGGACAAGGTAGTAGTCACTTCTTGGTTACAGCCAGCTACCCAGACGGACTGGGTAGTTGAAACTTTGACTCAGGACCCTACAGTCACAGGGGACATCAAGCTCAATTGGCATAACATACTACACAAAACATTGTTCCACCTCCTACTTTGGTGAGTAGCAACTGGGATCTTAAAAGCTTGC
>NW_006921675.1:8532530-8546113 GCF_000298275.1 Orycteropus afer afer | reverse complement strand
AAGGTTTATATATGGAGGGAAACTTTCTTTGTTGGTTACCAGGGGTGGGAGGGGAGAGGAGGGAACACTGCAAAAAAAAAAAAAAATGCATTTACCCATGTCACTTTAGTTTTGTATATTTCACTATACATGAATTATATTTCAATAAAATGGATTTTAAAAAATAAATAAATAACTCTGAAAATAGTCCTGGCCTAGATGCCTTCACTGATAAATTCTACCAAACATTCAAAAAGCTCACACCAATTCTACTCAAACTATTGCAGAACATAAAAAAAGGATGCAATATTACTGAATGCATTCTATGAAGCAAGCATAACACTGATACAAAAACCAACCAAAGACATCACTAAATTTATTTTTCTTTTAAGAAAATTGCAGACCAATACTTCTCGTGAACATCAACACAAAAAATCTCAACATAATCTTAGCCAAAAGACTCCAACAACATATCAGAAAAATAATACATCATGACCAAGTGTGATATTGGTATGCAAGGATAATTCAACAATAGAAAAACAATCAACATACTCTACCACATAAATAAAACAGAGGAAAAGAACCACATGATCATATCAATCATGCAGAAAAAAGCATTTGACAAAAATCTAGTACCCATTCTTGATAAAAAAACACCCAGCAAAATAGGAGTACAAGAAAAATTCTGCAACATAATTACGAACATATACATAAAACGAATACCCAACATTATTCTCAATGGAGAGAGACTGAAAGAATTCCCCTTGTGAATGGGAACGAGACAGGTATGCCCTTTATCACCACTCCTATTCAATATTGTATTGGAAGTCCCAGCCAGAGCAATAACACAAGAATGGGAAATAAATGTCATCCAAACCGGCAAAGAAGAAGCAAAACTATCTCTATTTTCAGATGATATGGTCCTATACAGAGAAAATCCTAAAGAAAATACTGGAATTAATAGAAGGCTTCACAAAGTGGCAGAATACAAGATCAGCATACAGAAAAATAGTGGGATTCCTCTACACTAATAAAGAGAACTCTGAGAAAAAAATCATGAAAATACCATTTTAATAACCTACAAGATGAAGTACAAGGAATACGCTAACCAGAGACAGAAAAGACTTGTACAAAGAAAACTACAAAACACTGCTACAAGAAACTATAAGAGACCTACAAAAATGCAAGAATACACTGTGCTCATGGATAGGAAGAAGTAACATTGTAAAAATTACAATACTACCAAAAACAATCTACAGATCTAATGCAATCCCAATCAGATTTTCTCTTCATTCTTTAAAGAGATGGTAAAGCTAATTAACAATTAAAAAAAAAAATCAGCCAATGAAAACTCTATGGAGCACAGTTCTACTCTGAAACACGAGTCTCCGTAAATCAGAGTCAACTTGACAACTTGTTAATGGTTTCAGCCTCATCCTTCTACATCCAATTGGCCACCAACTCCTAGCAATACTGCCTGCTCAATACTTTCAGTCCTTCTTCAATCCAACCTCACTATCATTACAATGATTTTAACTTAGTTCATCGTCACCTCTAGATGGACTTTTACAATTAGTTCATAACTGGTCCCCCAGCCTCTAATTTTACAACTCTCCAAATCCCTCACTGCCTGATCCTTGTAAAATTTTAATCACATCTACCCCTGCTTAAGATTCTTCAATGATGCTCCACTACTTAAAGCACCAAGTCCAAACTCCTTAGCATGGAATGTGTAGTCCCTCATGATGGTCACCACCCCTCTTTTCCAACTCACTCTTATTCCCCACAGTCATCCTTCACCACATTATACTGAACATCTTAAACTTCTTACCATCTCTAGAACACACTATTCTCCTCATTGCTCCATGCCTTTGCACTTGCTGTTCCCTCTCTCTGTAAATTCCTCTCTAAACCCTGCCTTTGAAACTCCTACTCAGTGTTAAATACCTAAGTCAGGTGATACTTCTTTGACTGTGCTTCCAGAAAAATACTAGCTACTCTGTCCTTCCCACTATCATGTTTTTATTATAGAGAACTTTATTGCATCATGTTATAACTTGTTTACATTACTATCACCATTCTGGTCATTATGACTATATGAGTCTGTACTATCAGAAAAGATACTCTTCATCACAGTTAACCTATTATAATCTTGATTCCAAACTAAAGAAGTCATTATTTCTTCTAGTGTTAAAAATGAGATAAAGTGACAAAAAAAAAAAAAAAAAAAATGATGGCATGATGGCATGCCTCCTACAAGAAGAACAATGTTGAAGGATCACTGTTAATTCTTGGCTACCAACTCTTCATGCCAGGCCCTCCCTATGCATTACCTTATTTAATGGTCAAACCAACCATGACACAGGTATTATTACTACCACCACCACTACCCCACCCCTGCCACATTTCACATATGAGGAAACTAAGTCTCAATCAGGTTAGGTGATGTGCACAAGGACCTCAGTTAGCAGGTGGCAGAGTCAGTCTTTGAGCCTACCTACACCTAATTCCAGGAGCTCTGGTAACGTAGTGCCTAAGGCACCTGACTGCTAACCAGAAGGCTGGTGGTTCAAATCCACCAGCCACTCCTTGCAAGGAAGATGGGGCAGTCTACTTCCATAGTGATACTGCCTCGGAAACCCAAGGAGGGGTTGCTATGAGTCGGAGCCGACTCGACGGCACATAACAACAACAACAACAACATACCTAATTCCTGGGCCCATGATTTTTCAATGCCTCTTCTACTTTCATTGGTTTCAATTAGCTGATATTCCACCCTTCGTAGGCATTTTCAGGATAGGTTAAGAACCCCCAGGAGGCAGATGTATAAGAGCTGATAAAAGGGAACTTCCAACTTCTTTAAGATGTCTGAATTTTCTCCAGTGAGGTAGAAGAATGTTAAGTGTTTCTTAATTCATAAAAATAACCAGTAAAAATGAGTTGCTGATGGTCTCTTTTCAGGTCTACATCTTAGAAAACCCCATCCTTTTGAAGACAATAGCTATTGCTCAGATAAGTTACACAACCATGAACAAGAAATGGATTCCATTCAGATTGTTTTGGTTACTTTGGTCTGCTCTAACAGAAAATACCACAAATGGGTGGCTTTAACAAACAGGGATTTATTCCCTTATAGTTTAGGAGGCTAGAAGTCTGAATTCAAAGTGCCAGCTCTAGTGGCTGGGTGAAAGCCCCTCAACCTCGGACTTCAGCTCTGCTTCTTGCTCCTGGCCCACTAAAGCTAGAGGCATCTCTTTACTCAGGCAGCTGCTGGCTACTGAAGCTGGCAAACCCAAGGTTGACAAATAGAAAGGCACAGTCCCAAGATTATCAAACAACATAGCAAGCTACTAGTTCAAGCCCAGAAGAAGTTCCAAGATCAGCAGGGCATGGCAGGCTGCTGACTACATGCCAGGTCCAAACATGCCAAAAAGCTACAGATACCTTTCTCAAATCCTCTCCTTATATACTAGAAGCACACCACATCCCTAAGGCAGCTACTCAGCTGCTCCAATAGATTCCACCATGGAGTTGATTACCAATCTCATCAAGGGGAATAACTATATCCAGTTGCCCAGCCACTCAAAACCTGGCCCAGCCAAATTGACATATAACTACCACAAAGATAGTTCATTCACATTTATACACCACAAATGAAGATACAGATTGATGAAGCAGATCTCATTCAGAAATGGTAATTAATTTCCCAAAAGTATGTTTATGTTAAGGCTTATAATTGTATAAATCAGAACTCTATCTGTTGTTTACAACAGAAAAAACATTCAAACTAACTTAAGCAAAAAAAGGAAAGTATGACAGCTATCTATTGATGTGTAACAAACCATCCTCAAATTTAATGGATTAAAATAATAATTTATGATTCTGTGGGCCAATTGGACAGTCAATCTTCTGATTTTCCCTAAACTCACTCATCTACCTGTATTCAGTTGGAGAGTCAATTAGGCTAGAAGGCCTAAGATGGTTTCACTGACACGGTCAGCCATTAGTGCTAGCAGTTGACTGTTGCACATCAATTCTCCTCCACATGGCTTCTTGTCCTCCATTAAGGTAGACTAACCTCTTTACATGGTGGTCTCAGGGCATTCTAAGATGGCGATGGCAGAAGCTGCAAGACCTCTTGAGGCCTAGTCTCCAGAGCTCTCACAAATATTACCCCCACCAAATTCTATGAGTCAAAGCAAGTCACAGGCCAACTCAGATTCAAGAGGTGGGAAAATAGACTCCACCTCTTAATGGAAGGAAGGTACTACAAAGAAACCATGGCCATATTTAATTTACCACAGGAATTTACTAGCATTTACAAGAATTTACCACAGGAATGTACCTCACATAAATCGGAGGTAAAGGGAGCTTTAAGCATAGTTGGATCCAATTGCTTAAAATATATTACTGGAAACCTGTCTCTTTCCTCTTTTAGCTTTGTTTTGCTCTGTATTGCTTTATTCGTAGGCAAACTTTTCCTTCTTAGTGACCAAAGGACCATTAACCATTTCAAGGCTACATCCTCATAGTATACCTACCCTTGAGCTTCTTTTTCCCAATAGTTCCCAAAAAAAAGTCCTAGAATTGAATCCAGAATTGGCCCAGCTTGGGTCATCTGACCATTCCTGAACCACAGGAGGGAATTCACTGATTAACCAACCCTGGGTCACTCATTCACCCTAGAACTGGGAGGTAGGATCAGTCAACCTAAATTATGGGGACCAACAGTGGGGGAAGAATGTTCCCCAAAGAAAAGTAGAAATGCTATTACCAGAAAAGGGAGAATGGTTGCTAGGCAAAGCAAAACAACAGATGTTTACCACTATAGGTGTCTCAAGGTGGTGACAGGGCAACTTGCCACCACAGAGTGCACTAAACTGCTCTCTTCCAATGCAACATTCAACTTTACCAGTTGACAAGTCAATTTCCCAGCAGGGTGGCGTGCTTGTTGTATGCTTGAAAAACAAAAACATAGGACAAAGCCTTTTGCAACATCCACTTGCACAATTTCTCAGTCTGTCAAAAAATGTCCTTTCTCAGGCATTTGTCAAATTGTTCCCTTAGACACCCCACTCTAATAGGAATCAGAATGCTTTGTCTTGTAACTCAGTGGTTTTCCTGGATTGGATGCAAACACAATTTCCTTCTTGTCTCTCAAGCCCTATCAAAGGCAAACTCAAAAAACTTTGGAAGCAACTGAGTCAACATTACATGAAGGTTTAGGCACCACAGCGAAAATCTGTGTCACTAGTAAATCAGTAATTCCTAGGCCATCTCAGATATTTCTATTTCAAGAATATTTACTACAGAATCTACAGAAAGCAGGTCCTTAATAACAAATGAATCCGTCGATCCATCCACCCATCCATCAATGAATGAATGACTAAATCAAGAATCAGTGAATGAGTAAATGAGGCAAAATTCTTATCCCTAACAAGAGCTATGTTTCAGGTTCTAAGCTTTCAAGTACAAGAGACAAAGATGATCAGTGGAGCAAATGTACCTCAGCAATCTAATCAGTCTACCTCTTTGGAACCTCTGGGGCTGTTACTAATTTACATTGTAGCACTTCTTATTTCAGGACATCTCTTGAGTATGGAACAAGGGGCTGGGAAAAGGAATCTCTCATTTTAAATTTAATCACATGATACAGTCATTGCACATAGCCTGTAACACTTGGTCATCCACAGAATTGAACATCACCCTTTCAGAACTGCAGCTGCCCAGCTAAGATTCTCAATTACATATCATGATAGGAACACCTCTAACCCATAAATAGGATGCTCCTCTGCCCTCAAATATGAAAAGTAAAACCTGAAAGAGCCAGAGGGTAGGGGCTTCCAGAGTCTCCCTTCCTCCCAAGGAGGCTTGTCTTGTCATATATAAGTAACTACAGGAAAAACCAAGGGGAATTTGTACAGGTTACACAGGTCGTGGGTTCCATTCCTTCTAATCCTTATTTACCTTTCCCTTCTACAATTTTAGCCTAAAGAAGTGGTCTCAAATTAGAATGTGCATTATCATCATCAAGAATCCAGGTTGAAAATGAAGTCTTGAATCCTGCAGTATCTTAGATGAGCTACAAACTGTACTTTAGGAAATGCACTCTTGCAGAAACACAGGTCTAGAGAATCTAAGATTCTTAACCTCTGAGTTTCAGTCCTCATAGAAGAGGCCAACGTTTTGCTAATTGCATGCATTAATGGCATGACTGAAGTTTCCATAGGCTGTACCAGGCCATGCAGTACATGGTAATAAGCCAAATCAGCTGTGGTGAGCACAGAGATGGGGGCTCAGTCTTCACTGAGATATACAACTCACCTGGTTTTAGCACTGGTGGTACCTGGTTATTGGATTTTTTTAAATTAATACAAGAGGAGAATATGGAAAGAATCTGTGACCAGCATGATGACACTAGAGAAAGGAAGGACACTGAAAAGTACACATAAGATATAGACAATAGAGGCAAATACTAGTACACGCACAATACTGCATTACCACTAACACCAAACAGATAAATGAGAAGATCAGGTGGGGCTGGGCAAACAGGAATATACTCTAGACCAAAGATAAATGTCGCTGAAGATAATCTTACATATGTACTTGTGCTACAAAATTAATCACATACTACAGAAGACAGAGTTGGAGTAACTTCTCAAAAACAGCCGAACACCTTGAGAGAGAGAATAACTGGGCCTGCAGACTCAGGACCATAGTCTCAAGGGCCTGTAGATTCAAGACCATAGTCTCAGGGACATCATGCTCAATTGGCACAACACAGGACATAAAAATCTTGTTCTACAACCTACTTTGGTGAGTAGCAACTTAGGTCTTAAAAGATCTAAGATGGCCATCTAAGATGCAACTATTGGTCTCCTCTCATCTGAATCAAAGAAGAAATCAAACGTATTTAGAAACAATTAGTCCAAGGATAAGATGGACCATGAGGACCTCGGCCTTCATGACCCTGCGACCAGAAGAACTAGATGCTGCCCAGCTACCAATACCAACCAGTTGAAAAGTGATCAAAACTGGAGATCCTGGATAGAGTGGAAGGAAAAATGTGGAAGAAAATTTAAAAATACAAAAATGACCAGAATTACTAGTTGGATAGAGACTGGTGGAAGCCCTGAGACTATGGCCCTGGGCTACCCTATGGGCCTAGAAATGGACTCACTCCCATGGATTGGCTCTCAATCCAACAGTAGAAAGACCTACATGCAGAACACCTCTCCCAGGGTGACGCACCCTCCTACTCTAGGGAGATGCACCCCTTAGTGCAATCAACCATGAGACATGAGAGGGGCAGCATTCACATAGAAGGAAAGCTGGACAGATAGGAACACATAGTGAGGAAAGACACAGGGAAAGGGGAGTCAGGGACAGGAGGGGAGGAGAGTTTTTTATGGTTGGGGATGGTAATCAGGGCATGAAATCAAATGTGCATGGACTGTGGAATGTAAAACAAATTTGCTTTATAAATTTGCACCTAAATCACAATGATTTTTTTTTTTTCCAAAAAAAAAAAGAAAAGAGCATTTGGGTCTGGGGGACAGGCAAGAACATGTTTGTTTTCTTGACACCTTCCATCAGATAATTAAGTGATGAGTAAACACTCTGCTAGTCAAGGTGAGCATCTCAGGTTTATTGCAACCCCAAGCTATTTTCTGCTTCCTTAAGTTCAGATATGTGGTTTAGCAGGTAGATCTGGGAATGGCAGATTTCATCTTCTGTCAGCCCCATCTGGGATCTTTTCCCAATTTAGGATCCCGCTAGAGCTTTGAAGATCCCATCATCTCTTAGCATGCTGTGTTCCCAATGGCCAACTAGTCTGTACAGGCACAGAAGAGAAGGCACCCACTCCTGCAGCAAAGAACACACACACACACACACCACTCCTACCCATACTCTGTTGCAGGTCATTGTCAATAGCATCTTCTCATATAGAAATGTGACTCCAGCAACACTGTATCCCAGATCACTTTGCACATGCCTCCATCAGCACATGTGTCTCACAAAATTAACATTGCTTGTTTCCATGTCTGTTTTTGAGACTCTTCTGCAAATGTCTCCTTCATTCTACCACAAATCTATTATCTGCCTTCTCTGTTCTAGGCATGGAGATAGAGAGGTAGCAAGACAGACAAGGCTCCTACCTTCACAGAGTTTCCATTCTAGTGGAGGAGGCTGCCAAGAAACAAGAAAACAAACTATCTTTTGTGCCAATAGTGCTCTCGCAACATGGTAAAAGTTCCTAAATCCCATCGGACTTGCTGTGAGAAGTGTGGTAAGCACCAATCCCACAAAGTGACACAGTACAAGAAGGGCAAAGATCCTCTATACGCTCAGGGAAAGTGGCTTTATGACAGAAAGCAGAGTGGATCTGGTGGGCACACCAAGCCAATTTTCCAGAAGAAGGCTAAAACTACAAAGAAGAGATTGTTTTGAGGCTTGAATAGGTTGAGCCCAACTACAGATCTATGAAGAGATGCAAGCATTTTGAACGGGGAGGAGATAAGAAGAAAAGAAGCCATGTAATCTAGTTCTAAGCTTCATCTTGTTTTATTATCGAGACAATAAAATCTTTAGGTTAT
This sequence comes from Orycteropus afer afer, assembly GCF_000298275.1. Lineage (NCBI taxonomy): Eukaryota > Metazoa > Chordata > Mammalia > Tubulidentata > Orycteropodidae > Orycteropus > Orycteropus afer. The sequence continues at coordinate 8,537,537 of NW_006921675.1, read as the reverse complement.
GTTCAAAACAAGATTTTAAAAAGAAAAAAAACTAGATAACTCCTGATTGTGGCGAAGGCTATTGACAGCAGAGATTGGGATGGAGTGACAGAGATTAACTGGGAAGGGATTGAGGCAGACTTGCTGAGACAGGATTTCCCCAAATGTCCTACCAAAGGGGAAGACACTTAAGTAAAAACCTGTAAGAGAAGGAGGGGCCAGGTGTATGAAGAATGGCCAGGAGAGCACTCTAGACAGAGTGAACAGCCCATGGTTATTCAGGACTGGAGAGGAGGCCATCACCTGACCCCGCTTTATGTTTCTTCATAGCACTTATCTCTATATGACTAATCTATGTTTGTGCACATGTGTTTTTCACATATCTTTTGATATACTGGCATACATGTGTATAATGCCATGGAAGGAAGACTGGGCAATAGACTTCCATAAAGATTTACTGCCTCAGAAACCCAAAGAATGTCACAATGAATCAGAATCGACACAATGGGAGGGAGTTTTTTTTGTTTGTTTGTTTGTTTGCTTTGTTTTATATGTATAATGTGTGTATATTGTGCCTATATATGTATAATCTGGGTGTCCACACACACACACATTTTGTCTGTTTCTCCATTGGAATAGTAAGTTCCATGAGGACAGGAACTTTATCTTATCACTGCTGTACCCTAATACCTCGAATAGTACCTGGCACATAGCAGGTGCTCTAAAAATGATCGTTGGATAGATGGATGAATGGATAGGTAGGCAGAGGGGAGGCGAGTTTGCAAGTTTTCCACGGCATCTTTGAAGGGAAAGTCAGTACATAGCAGTGAAGTGGGAGAAGTAGGCAGTGTCCTCAGGTCACTAATCTAGCAGGTCATTGAAAGGGCCTGGTTTTCATTTCAAGCACAAGAATCCTACTTTACTTATGATGGCATTCTTAGTGCCCAGCACTTCACCTGCTCCACAATGTGGTGATTAAGAGCCCAGACTATGGAACCGGGCAGCCTAGGTTGGAATCCTGACTCCACTACTACTTATCAAGAAGGTCAATGAATCTCTCTTGCCTCAGTTTCTAAGTCTATAAAATGGTAATAATAATAGTAATAGCTTCCTCATAAGGTTGTCAGCAAATGAAATGGACTGTATGTTTAAGTCCTTCAAAGAATGCCTGGCACACAGTAAGAGGTATAAGTGTTGGCTATTATGAATAGAATATCCATGCAGGGACTATGTATCTCTCTTGTTGTTTTTTTCCCACCATTTCCTAGTGCCTATAACAGTGCCTGGTACATAGTAGGTGCTCAATAAATATTTGCAAGATATGTGGATTTGAATAGTAGAAAACAACAATTCTGTAACAGGTTCTTCACCAGGTGCTTCAGTATAGAAAAACAAATGGAATCTGGCCCCTACCCATAGCCATAAAGACTAAGTAGTTAGGTGGCTGCTTCCCACACAGCTGGCTTTAGGAAGCACATCTGGCCCTTTCTTCTCTCTTCCTAGGCCTCCCTCCACACTAACAACCTTTGCAAAGCACAGCCACCTGAACAGTAAACTGGAGGAGTTTCCACCACTCACCACAGAGTGCACTTATTTTAGATATCCCGCCAGGAAGTCATGCTGATGGTGAGGAATGTTTGACCATTTGGTTTGAAGTACATCTGCACCGACCACATTGCTGTTAACAAGGTGTTCTGGTTCTGGTGCCGCTCTGACAGAAATATACCACAAATGGGATAGCCTTAACAAACAGGAGTTTATTCTCTTATAGTTCAGGAGGCTAGAAGTCCAAATTCAAAGTGCCAGGCTCTAGGGGCTGGGTGAAAGCCCCTCAGCCTAGGGCTTCAGCTCTGCCTCCAGCTCCAAGCCCACTGAAGCTAGAGGCTTTTCTTCACTCAGACAGCTGCTGGCTGCTGAGACTGACAAGCCCAAGGTTGGCAAGTAAAAAAAGGCACAGTTCAGATGTTACCAAACCACATGGCAGGCCATTAATTCAAGTCCATTGTAAGTCCCAAGGTCAGCACAGCATGGCAGGCTATTGAGCAACGACACAGCTACATGCAGGGTTCAAGCGTGTCATAAGCTAGAAACCATTCCCAAAGGCTCCTCCTTACCTACAGGAAGCAGTACCCAAAGCAGTACCCTACTCAGCTGCTGTGGTAGATCCCACCATGGAGTTGATTGGCAGTCTCATCATGGGGAATAACTACCACCAGCTGCCCAGCCACTCAACCAGGCCCAGCCAAGTTGACACAAAAACGTAACCACCACACAAAGATTCAGAGTCAGTCTTACACCAGATCTGCCTTTGCCTCTTCCAGTTACATTGCTGGTTACCTATTCTATCTGCTCCACTTGACATTTCCTAATTGAAACCTTCAGCATTTGCAAAAACCAGGAAATCACTCTTCTTACAGACTGGCAAAAACGGAATGTTATGAAGTGGAAGGTATAACAATTCCAATACTTAGGTGGCAACAATGATGGAAATTTCACATATGTCTAGGGTTTTGGATCACATGTTCCAACCACCATAAACTGAGACCTGACCAAAGGCAACTCAGGAACACAATCCAAGCTACTTCCTCCCCTCAGATTGACTTCTATCACTTTGCAAGTTTTCCACGGCATCTTTGAAGGGAAAGTCATGGACAGAGCAATGTAGGGGAAGATCTGGGTTCTGGCCTTGGCTCTGCCACTCATTAGCTGAGTGGACTCAGGACAGTCCATAACCTCATGCATGAAACAAGGTATCTCTGAGATTTATTCCAATTGTGGGGTTATCTGTGCTACTCTCCTCACTTCAGAAGCCAGAAGGAATTGTCTTAAAATGGCCTGTTTATTCTACTCTGAACATTTCCCAACTCTTCTATCAGCTTCTAATCTTGCAATGTCTGCACTGGAAGTAATCTTGGAGATCATTTAATCTCCTTTTAATAGATTAAGGAACTAATCCCACAATAACAGAAGATCTGTTTCTTTGGTCTCTGATCTTCAGTGTCCAATACATTTTTCACCCCATACTTCACCCCACCACTCTGCTGGCCTAAAATTCTGCACATCTCATAATTGACATTGTGCTTGTTGCCCCAGCATCTCTTCCTCTCTCACACCTTGTGTTACATAAAATTCTTAATGGTTGAGTTTCAGGAAGAGGGGAGTAATCACTTGACCTCCATCTGTAGAAGTCAGCAATTCTATCGCCTACCTTTGCCATGGGAGCTCTGGTGGCATAGTGTCCAAGGCATTTGACCGCTAACCACAAGGTTGGCAGTTCAAACCTTCCAGCTATTCCTTGGAAAGAAGACTAGGCAATCTACTTCCACAGCAATACTGCCTCAGAAACCAAGGAGGGGACGCTATGAGTTGGATCTGACTCGACAGCAGTGGGTTACCCTTGCCATGGGATTGGTTCAACAAACCTTGGCCTAAGTCACTCAGAGCATGGCATTCTCCTGGCCAAATGGATGGGTTAAAGAATGGGAATTTGTTTAGATGTAGACCAATAAACTGAGAGCCATTTTTTGAGAGCATCTAGGAATGAAGATTCTTCCTCTTCTGAGAGGGCTACTAGAAGTCAATTATCTATTCCCTCTGAGAAGTGTAATGTTCAGACATAAGGAATGAAACCACTGCAATCATTTTGCTACCATGAGAAAAGCTAAGTTTGGGATAAAGCAGCTACCATAAAAGCCAGAGGGAAAAGATAAAAAGGCAATGAGCGCCTGATGATACTGCTAAGCCAATGAATCAAACCAATCCTGAAACTCATCTTACGTCTGTACCTTTATTACTTGAGTCAATGAATCCCCTTCTGACTTAGCTATCTAGTGCTGCTCTAACAGAAATACTACACGTGGATGGCTTTAACAAACAGAAATTCATTCTCCTATAGTTTAGGAGGCTAGAAGTTCGATTCAGAGTACTGGCTCTAGGGGAAGGCGTTCTCTACCTGTTGGCTCTGGAGGAAGGTCCTTGCCTCCTTTCAACATCTGTGGGCCTGGAATTTCTTGAAGATCTACATGTGTCTTGGCATCAATCTTCCCTTGGAAAGATTGCAGGGACCATAGGTCCAGAGAGCATGTTCCACTCCCAGCTCTTCTTTCTTGGTGGCAGTCAGGTCCCTCCTATCTATGCTGGATTGTTTAACCTCTTCTATATCTCAGAAGGGATTGATTCAAGATACGAGATAATCCTGTAGATTGTATCCTGCCTCATTAATATAACTGCCTCTAATCTGCCTCATTAACATCATAGATTTACAACACATACGATAATTACATCAGATCACAAAATGGAGGATAATTGCATAATACTGAGACTTATGGCCTAGTCAAGTTGACACATAGTTTTTGGGGGACACAATACAGTCTTTAACACCTTCATTGTGTAAGCCAGTTCACAATAGTTATCTGTTACTTGTAACATAAATTCTCAACTGAGAACAAATTAATAAAGATACAGTATATGTGTATATGTATGTATGTATATATCTCCTTGAGTGGTCAAATAGCTAACACACTGAGCTGCTAACCAAAAGGTTGGGGGTTTAAGTCAATTCAGAGGCACCTCAAAAGAAAGGCCTGGAGATCTACTTCTGAAAAATCATCCATTGAAAACCCTGTGGAGCCGAGTTCTTCTCAGACACTCAATGGCAACTCATAGCTAGCTAGCTAGCTAGATATCTAGATAGATAGATAGACAGGCAGACAGATAGATAGACAGACATTTGAGTCAAATGAATAGAAAGTATATTTAAATACTGATTGCATACTTGCTGGTATTATATTTTAAAAAGAGCCCTGGTGGCACAGTGCTTAAGCACTTGGCTGCTAACCAAAAGGATGAAGGTTTGAACCGATCAGCCACTCTGCAGGAGAAAGATGTGGCAGTCTGCTTCTGTAAAGATTGAAGCCTTAGAAACCCTATAGGGCAGTTCTACTCTGTCCTATAGGGCCATAATGAGTCACAATCAACTCTATAGCAATGGGTATGTGTTTATTATGTTAAGGAATTATTGTTAATATT
>NW_006921675.1:8530585-8532210 GCF_000298275.1 Orycteropus afer afer | reverse complement strand
CAGCCACTCCTCAGAAGGAAGGTTGGGCAATCCTACTTCCGTAGTGATACTGCCTCGGAAATCCAAGGAGGGGTCGCTATGAGTCGGGTTTGACTCAACGGCACATAACAACAACATATACATATACATATATATAAATTTGAGCTATAGTTACAGCTTAAAGGCCTCCTGATTAAGACTAGAGCATAAAACCAGCTCTCTAATGCTCTTAACATTTCCACCAGAAATCAAGGTGGCTTCCCTTCCTAGACCACCAACCAAGAACCCAGAGCAGTTTTCCATTTAAGGCCCAGCAGTCACATGGCAGCATCCCCATCAAAAGGAATGTCGGCACTTATGCCCCATTCCTCTGTACACATGCAATGCTACAGACAAAGAAGGTAATGACAATGCCACATGAAAATTAGAAGCCCTTTTCAGTACAACCTTTTACTTATTTCAAAAAATAATGACCTCTAATCAATTAACAGGTCCAGGCAATGATCATCAATGGGTGCTAACATCACAGATGTCATGTGTCTCCTAATGGAAATATTTTTGTTATTGTTAGTTGCCATGGAGTAATCACAAATCACGGTGATCCCACATATGCAGAGCCGAGCAGTTCCATAGGGTTTTCAAGGCATTGGTCTTTCAGAAGATCACCAGGCCTGTCATCCAAGGTGCCTCTGGATAGGTTCAAACCACCAACCTTTAGGCTACTAGTTGAGTGCTTAAGCATCCAGAGACTCCTCTGAAGCAAATACACATCAAAAACCATTAAATACAGTTGCTAAAAAAAAAAGTAAAACCTAGATCTGACCAATCTCTAGATCTAAATATCATTTTATAGGAAGTATAAAGGACAGAGGAACATGTTAGGAAAATACAAGAATGCAGTCAACAAAATCTAGTGTGGAAACCTGTAAGACAACCTGGTCAAACATTTATTATTTAACAAATAAATTATCAGGTGAAAGGAAGTAGAAAGGAAACTCACAGATTGAAAGATACTAAAGAGACAAATCAGCCCATCACAATATTTGAGACTTGTTTAAAGGCTCCTGAGTCAAATGAATAGCAAAGCATCTTTAAGAGATAATTAGGGAAATTTGGTTGTTGATTGAATATTTGATGGTATTAAATTATTGTTAATATTTTTGGTTGTGATAATGGTGTTACAGCTAATAAGTCTTCATCTTTTAGAGATACTATGAAAATATTTACATACAAGATACAATGTCTTCATTTACTTTAAAATAATCTAAGTAGGAGACTGGGGGTTGGGTGACACAAGATTGGCCAAAAGCTATTCACTGTTGAGGCTGAGTGAGGGTCACATGGGAACTCATTATACTATTCTATTTTTGTTTTTGGAAGTTTTCATAATAAAAAGTTTCCTTTTAAAACAAAAAAAAATGAATGGAAAGAACTCAAAGATAAGAGTCAAAGTTATTTGCAAAACTCCTGACGTCATTTCCAGTATAGCCTGATTCCTCAAAATAACACTTGTTACATAAATTTCTTTGCTATTCATAAGGTTTTCCCTGACCAATTCTTTCAGAAGTGGACGGCCTCTTCCTTCTTCCTAGTCTGTCTCAGTCTATAAGCTGGGCTGTTACCTGTGCACCAGGTGCATCTCTCTG
>NW_006921675.1:8487821-8529910 GCF_000298275.1 Orycteropus afer afer | reverse complement strand
ACCATTCCCTGGAGAAGGATGTCATGCTTGGTAGGGTGGAGGGTCGACGAAAGAGGGGGAGGCCTTCAACGAGATGGATTGATACGGTGGCTGCAATGATGGGCTCAAGTATAGCAGGGATTGTGGGGCTGGCGCGGGATCGGGCAGTGTTTCGTTCTGCTGTGCATGGGGGCGCTATGAGTCAGAAACGATTTGATGGCACTTAACAACAACAACAACAACATAAATTTCTCCAAGTAGTTTACCTTTACACAGTACTTGCAGTTGACTCATTTTCTTCCCAAATGTTGCTGGGAATTTCTGCAACAGGACAAGTGCTCTTTCCATGGGGTTACATTAAGAAGTTTAATTCACAGAAAATGTGATGGGACCACTTATCAGCATAGTGCCTAAGGCACTTGACTGCTAACCAGAAGGCTGGCGGTTCAAATGCACCAGCCACTCCTCGGAAGGAAGGTTGGGAAATCTACTTCTGTAGTGATACTGCCTCGGAAACCCAAGGAGGGGTCGCAAAGAGTTGGGGCCGACTCGACGGCAAACAACAACAACAACATCAAATATTAAATGGATGAACTATGTGTAATGCAGGAGTCCCTGGGTGGTACAAATGATTAAGCTTTTGTCTACTACCTGAAATACTGGCGGTTCAAAGGCATTCAGAGGCTCCTCAGAAGACAGGCCTGGTGATTATTTCCAAAAGGTCACAGCACTGAAAACCCTACAGAGCATTAGTACTCGGGACGCATTCTCCTTTCCTCACCTGCTCAGCCTGCGTGTCAGAATTGACTTGTCAGCAACTAACAACAACAGATGTGTGCTCTAGTTATTGTTGCTAGTGGAACCTGAGTCATTAGAAACATATTTACCCTACTTTTTATCATTTTTATAGGAAAAGACCTTTCTCAGCCCAACACCAAAGATAGAAACCATAATGATAGATTTCACTACGTAAAGATTTAAAATTTTAATAATTGAAACCATTGCCTTTTCTTATACAACATATTGAGAAAGCAGTATATGACATGAAAAAAAGTATATATGTAATATACAATATATAGTATGTGGTAAAGTGGATTACTTAATATGGGGGAAGGTTGGGCAATCCTACTTCCATAGTGATACTGCCTCGGAAACCCAAGGAGGGGTCGCTATGAGTCGGGGCCGACTCGACGGCACATAACAACAACAACAACAACAACATCCATAGTCCTAGAGACTCCCAAACGATAATTGGGTGGGACTATGCAAATAATGGGAGATCTGGTGGCATAATGCCTAAGGCATCTGACTGCTAACCAGAAGGCTGGCAGTTCAAATGCACCAGCCACTTCACGAACGAAGATTGGGCAATCTACTTTCCGTAGTGATACTGCCATGGCAGGAAACCCAGGAAGAGGTTGCTATGAGTCAAACTGACTCAACCACAGTGAGTTTGGTTTTGTTATACAAATAATGTACTTGTGGCCCACCCACGGGGATTGGACAGCTTGTTGCTAATGCAAATAATGTACAAGGAACACTTGTGGGGTGGGACCAAGCAAATAAGATATATGGAACCCTAATGAGGGGATTGGTCAGTTTTGCCAACCCACTAGGCTAAAAGGGACATACCCACACAGAGAGAAGGAAGAGCCATCACACAGAAGATGGCAAGAGACAGTGTGGTGCAGCGGTAGCAAGAGTGATAGTGGCATGCCATGGCAGGAACCATGAAATCATCATGAGATGACTTGCTGACCCATGGAGCTAAGGCTTGTAACACTTGCTTGAGAAGGTCCTGAGCAAGGCCCAGCAGCAGAGGGCAAGAAGAAACTGTCTTGGCCAAGAACTGTTCCCTGAGCTGTTCTTGTTACTTTTTTTGTTTTTATTTCAAGTTTTCATTTCTGAAAAATTACAGAAGTGATATAAAAATGTATTCTTAAGAAACTCAAATACTGACACATTCAGAGTAAAATGAAAGCTCCTCTTCAACCATGAATTTTTAGTCTTACACTCCTACCAACTGTAATAGTTATTGACAAGTTAGTCCATCTTTCCATTCCTTTTCAATGTGTTATATACATCCATACACATCTGTATACTAATATATATACACTGTATGTTGTTGTTGTTATGTGCTGTCAAATAGGACCCGACTCATAGCAACCCTTCCTTGGGTTTCCAAGGCAGTATCACTACGGAAGGAGATTGCCCCATCTTCCTTCCAGGGAGTGGCTGGTGGGTTTGAACCGCCAACCTTCTGGTTAGCAGTCAAGTGCCTTACGCACTCCGCTACCAGAGCTCCCACACACTATATAGACTGAATTTATTTTTTTTCCCAATTATGATTGTAGTATTTTATTTCTAAAAATAAATGATGGGTACACAGGTACTTACATTACACTTTCTATTATATCTGTAATACATTTTATCTAGTATGTCACCAAAAAAAAATTAAAACAATACCATACACATACACACACACACACACACACAGGCATCTACTCTCTAGTTCACACTGACACCACTGCTTCCCCCTCTGACATTGCATTTTTTTTTTTTTCAAAATGTATCAACATTATCTTCTTTTTAAAAAAATTGTTTTTTGCTCTACTGGGAGCTCTGGTGGTGTAGTGCCTAAGGTATTTGACTGCTAACCAGAAGGCTGGTGGTTCAAACCCACCAGCCACTCCTCGGAAGGAAGATCGGGCAGTCGACTTCCGCAGTGATGTTGTTGTTGTTGTTGTTATGTGCCGTCGAGTCGAACCCGACTCATAGCGACCCCTCCTTGGGTTTCCGAGGCAGTATCACTAAGGAAGTAGACTCAGAAACCCAGGAGGAGTCACTGTGAGTCGGGGCTGACTCGAGGGAAGTTTGTTGCATTGCTGCGTCGTGTTATATTCATGGATGTATCTGCAGCATATGGAAATACATATGTAGAAATGTCATCTATCAGACCTATATACATACATTAGTCCTATTCTCCTTCCCACAACCATTCAGTTTGTGTCTGTGTATCTACTCATAGATTATTGATTATTATTATTACAGTTATTAAAGAATTGTGTATGAATTAGTAATTATCTCTGATGCCTTTAACTCTTGTAATCTTACCAGCATCTTCCTTTCCCTGATCATTTTATGCTGACATTCCTTTTGTATATTGCCTTCCCCTTCACCGAAGTTAGTTTCTGTCTACCTCCTAGTCAGCAGTGTACTCTGCTTTCCCCTCCCACCCCTGATAACCATCAAAGAATAATTCTTTATGTGTGAAAACATTTTCTCAACTCTTTACAATAGTGGTCTCATACAATACTTGTCCTTTTGTGATTGACTAATTTCACAAAGCATAATACCATTCACATTACGAAATGTTTCACGGATTCATCATTGTTCTTTAACGTTACATAGTATTCCATTGTGTGTATGTACCATCGTTTGTTGATCCATTCCTCCATTGATAGGCATTTAGGTTGTTTCCATCTTTTTACTATTGTGAATAGTGCTGCAATGAACATGGGTGTGCATATAGCTGTTCGTGTCACAGCTCTTATTTCTCTACGATATATACCTAGTAGTGGTATTGCTGGACCATATGGCATTTCTATTTCCAGCATTTTAAGGAAGCATCATACTGTTTCCACAGTGGTTGCACCATTTTATACTCCCACCAGCAGTGTATGAGGGTTTCTGTCTCTCCACCATCACCAGCATTTGTTGTTTTCGGGGGGGGAGGGGTTGTTTTGTTTTTGTTTTTTAACTTTTCTCTTAATGCTGGGTTGAGATGATATCTCATTGTTGTTTTGATTTGCATCTCTCTAATGGCTAATGATCACAAGCATTTCTTCACATGGTTGTTGGCCGCTTGAATATCCTCCTTGGTGAAGTGTCTATTCATGTCTTCTGCCCATTTTTTAATTGGACTATTTGTCTTTTTTGTTGTTGTTGTTGAGATGTTGACGTTTTATATAAATTTTAGAGATTAGCTTCTTGTCTGATAACTCAATGCTCAATTCCCCCTCCCCCCAGTCTGTGGGTTCTCTTACTCTTTTGGTGAAATGTTTTGTTATATTATTATCAAACCCATATCAAATCTATCTCTTAATTATCCACCTATTTTCCCTCCTTGGTGAAATCTTTTGATGTGCATAATAAGTTCTGTCTTTGTTCTCTAGTGCTGCTATAATAATACCACAAATGGGTGGCTTTAACAAATAGGAATTTATTCTCTTATGGTTTAGAAGGCTAGAATTCTGAGTTCAAAGTGCCAGCTCAAGGGGCTGGGTGAAGGCCCCTCAACCTTGGGCTTCAGCTCTGCCTCCTGTTCCACACCCACTGGAGATGGAGGCTTTTTTCTGATTCATGCAGCTGCTGGCTGCTGAGGTTGATGAACCCAAGATCAACAGGTAAAATGGCACAATCTCAAGACTGGCAGGCCATTGCAGACCACTGGCTCAAGTTCGAGAACAATCCCCAAATCAGGTGGCAACACAGCAGGCCAAGACTTGCAAATACAGGGTCCAGATGTGCCAAAAAGCTAAAGACCTTTCTCAAAACTTCTTATGTACTGGAAGCAGGCCATACTCCAAAGGCAACTACCTAACTGCTCAGAGCAGATTCCACAGTGCAGGTGATTACAATCTCATCATAAGGAACTATATCCAGCTGCCCAGCCACTCAAAACCATGGCTCAGCCAAGCTGGCACACAACCTTAACTACCATGGTGTCTAATTTTTAGAAAGGCCAAGTCATCTATTTTGTGTTTGTGCATGTTTAGTTATGTTTTTTAGGTTTTATATTTAGATCTTTGATCCATCTTGAGTTTGTTCTTTTACATGGTGTGAGATATAGAGGTCCTGTTTCATTTTTCTGCAGATGGATATCCAGTTTTGCTGGCACCATTTGTTAGACTATCTTTTCCCCATTTAATGAATTTTGGCCCTTTGTCAAAAATCAGCTGTCCATGGGTGGATGAATTTACTTCTGGGTTCTCACTTCTGTTCCACTGGTCTATGTATCTGTCATTGTCCCAGTACCAGGTTGCTTTGACTATCATAGCAGTGTAGTAGGTTTTGAGATTGGGGAAGGTGAGGTTTCCTACTTTGTTCTTCTTTAGTAGTTCTTTACTTATCCAAGGTCTCTTTCCTTTCCATATAAAGTTGGTGATTGCATTTTCCATGTCTTTAAAGAATGATGATGGAATCTAGATTGAAATTGCATTATATCTGTAGATTGCTTGGAGTAAGGAAGATAGGGGAACCTACTTCCATAGCGATACTGCCTTGAAAACCCAAGGAGGGGTTGCTGTGAGTCAAAATCGACTTGACAGCAATGAGTTTGATTTGGTTTTGGACATGTTCATAATGTTGTCTTTCTATCCATGAGCATGGTATATTCTTCCATTTATGTAGGTCTCTTTTGGTTTCTTGTAGTAGTGTTTTGTAGTTTTCTTTGTATGGGTCTTTTGTGTCTCTGGTTAGATTTATTCCTAAGTACTTTATATTTTGGGTGGTTATTGTAGATGGCATTGTTTCCCTGATTTCCTTTTCAGAGTTTTCTTCATTAATGTACAAGAATCTGACTGATTTTGTGTGTGTTGATCTTATACCGTGCCACTTTGCTGAAACTTTCAATTAGTTCCAGTAATTTTCTTGCTGAGTCTTTGGGATTTTCTGTGGGTAGGGTCATATCATCTGCAAACAGAGATAGTTTTGCTTCTTCTTTGTCAATTTGTTTTCCTTTTATTTCCCTTTCTTGCTTATTGCCCTGGTTAGGACTTTCAATACAATATTGAATAGGAGTGATGATAAGGAGCATCTTTGTCTAGTACCCATTCATAAGGAAAATGTTTTCAATATCTCTCAAATGAGATTAATGTTGGCTATTGGTTTTGTACATATATTCCCTCAGTGATCCTGAGGAATTTCCCTTTTATTCCTACTTTGTTGAGTATTTTTATCAGGAATAGGTGTTGAATTTTTTCAAATGCCTTTCCTGCAACCACTGATATGATCACGTGGTCCTCTTCCTTTGTTTATTTATGTGGTAGATTATGGTGATTTCTTTTTTCCCTACTGTTGAACCATCCTTGTATGAATCCTCTTGGTCATGATACATCATGTTTTGGACACGCTGTTGGATTCTATTGGCTGGGATTGTGTTGAGAATTTTTCCATCTATGTTCCTGAGGAATATTTGTTTGTAATTTTCTTTTTTTAGTGGTATCTTTGCCTGGATTTTGACTAAGGGCTATGCTCACTTTATAAAATAAATTCCCTTCTTTCCTATGTTATGGAATAGTTTCAGTAGAATTGCTGTCAGCTCTTCTTTGAATATGGGTAGAATTCATCAGTGAAACTATCTGGACTAGGACTTTATTTTGTTGAGTGTTTTTTAAGACTTGTTCAATTTCTCCTTTTGTTATAGGTCTGTTCAAATTTTCTACCTGAGTTGTGTTGGGTTAGGAAGGTAGTATGTTTCTAGAAATCTGTCCATTTCTTCTAGGTTTTCAAATTTGCTGGAGTCCAGGTCTTCACAGTATCCTGTTGTCATCTTTTGCATTTCATTTGGTTCTGTTGTGATGTCACCTATTTCATTTCTTATTTGTATTTCTTGAATCTTCTCCTTCTTTACTTTTGTTAGATTTGCCAGTGGTTTGTCAATTTTATTAATGTTTTCAGTGAACCAACTTCTAGTCTTGTTGATTCTTTCCACTGTTTATCAGTTTCGTTTAATTCTGCTCAAATCTTTATTATTTCTTTTCTTGTAGTGACTGTACACTTATTTTGCTGTTCTTTATCTAATTGTCTCTCTAATTGTTGGGTTAAGGTGTTGATTTTGGATTTTTTTAAATGCATTTTATTGAAATATAATTTACATACAGTAAAATACACAAAACTAAAAGGACACAGGTCAACGCATTTTTTTTTTTTTTTTTTGTAGTGTTCCCTTCCCTCCCCTTCCACCTCTGGTTACCAACAAAGAAAGTTTCCCTCCATATATAAACCTTTCCTTGACCCCCCACAACAATGAACTAATACTATATTTGTTCTCCTGTGATTGACTTCTTTCACTCAGCATAATGTCCTCCAAGTTCAGCCATGTTATACGGTATTTTGCAGACTCTACATTATTCTTTAGTGCTGCATAGCATTCCATTGTTTGTATGTATCATAGTTTGGTCATCCACTCTTCCATTAATAGGCACATAGGTTGTTTCCATCTTTTTGCTGTTGTAACTAGTGCTGTGATGAACATGAGTGTGCATATATCTGTTCCTACCCTGGCTCTCACCTCTCTAGGATATATATCTAGTAATGGGATTACTGGCTCAAATGGTATCTCCAATTCCAGCTTTCTAAGGAATCGCCATACTGCTTTCCATAGTGGTTGTATCACTTCACAGTCCCACCAGCAGTGTATGAGAGTCCCAATCTCTCCACATACCCACCAGCATTTGTTATTTTTAGTCTCGTTGAACCTTGCCATCAGTACTGGGGTGAGATGGTATCTCATGTTGTTTTGATTTGCATCTCTCTGATGGCCAGTGATCATGAGCATCTCTTCATGTTTTTGCTGGCCACTGAATATCCTCCTTGGTGAAGTGTCTATTCGTGTCTTCTGCCCATTTTTCAGTTGGATTGTTAATCCTTTTGCTGTTGAGGAAGTTGGAGTTTTCTACAAATCTGAGAGATAAGTCCCTTGCCAGATATGTAATTATCGACAAGTATGAATTTATTGCTGTCATTTTTGTTATGTGCTTTTTCATGGTGTTGATTTCTTTGTTCCATATAATTTTCTGTGCTGAGCTTGTTTTATTTATGAATTGTGTTATCACTTCCTTCGTTGCTATTGTTTTAGTATTTGCTAAATATTTGTGCTGATCCTCTTTTTTATTTTGATGTGAAGGTTTAACATTTTTTTTGAGGTAACCCCATGATTTATAATTTTCTTCCCAAGTTTAGAACAGTCCGTTCTATCTTGTACTTGTTATGACTTCCCTACTATTTAGAAGTTCTGTAACTACACAATTATTTCCCCTTTTTGATTTGTTGTCCTCATTTGTCAATTGATGTCTCTGGTTCCCTGTTTTCAATCTTGTAGGCTTATTTACTATAGATACTTCCATAGCTGGGTTGGTTTCTGGGTTATGTCATCATGTGTGTTAATGGTCAGTTGTTGTTGGCTGTTGTTGATACTCTGTCCAAAGGACTCCCTTTTTAGTATCTCTTGTAAGGTTGGTTTGATTTTAAGAAATTCCCTTAATTTCTGCTGGTCTGGAAATGTCCTAATTTCACCATCGTATTTGAGGGACAATTTTGCTGGGTACATAATTCTTGACTGGAAATTTTTCTTTTTCAGGGTTTTATATATACCATCCCATTGTCTTCTCGCCTGCATAGTTTCTGCCACGAAATCCAAGTTTAGTCTTATTGGTTGCCTCTTGTAGGTAACTTTTCATTTTTCTCTTGCTGCTTTCAGTATTCTTTCTATGTCTTTGTTTTTGATGAGTTTGATGATGCTATGTCTTGGTGATTTTCTTTTGGGGTCTATCCTGTTTGGGGTTCATTGGGCTTCTTGAATGAAGATGAAGATTCTCATCTTTCATCATATCAGGAAAATTCTCTTTCTAGTTCTTCTATCTTTCACTGAAAGTGGTGTATTAAAATCTTCTACTATTATTATAGGAGCTCTGGTAGCATAGTGCCTCAGGCACTTGACTGCTAACCAGAAGGCTGGTGGTTCAAACCCACCAGCCACTCCTCAGAAGGAAGGTTGGGCAATCTACTTCCATAGTGATACTGCCTCAGAAACCCAAGGAGGGGTCGCTATGAGTCGGGCCGACTCGACGGCATATAACAACAACAACAACAACAACACTATTACTATGGAGTTGTCTATTTCTCTTTTCAATTCTGTTAAGGTTGGTATTTATGTATTTGGGGGCTCTTTCATTGGTTGTGCAGATATTTATTATGGTTATGTTCTTGTTCAGCTGGCCCTTTAATCATTATATAATGTCCTTCCTTATCTCTTGTGATAGTTGAGCTGTGGGTCAACTTGGCTGGATCACAGTTCTGTGTGGTTTAAGCAATTGTGATGTGGGTTGTTCCAATGATGGGATCAGATGTGTATGTTTGAGCAGCCAATCCAATGAAGGGGAGTTTCCCTAGGGCTGTGGCCTGCTTCCAGTATATTTATGGACATCCTGGGAAAGGAGACACTCTTCAGTGGATCTGGACCCTGCTGTACTGCCTACAACTGTCCATGAGTGAACAATCCACCATTCAGCCTGGAGATCTTGGATTCATCATTCACTGGAGTCAATAGCCAGTATACTGCCTGATAACCTTGAGCTCTTCAGCCCTGCAGCTGTGTGAGTTGGGAAAAGCCTCCAGCTTGATGTTTCATCCAAGGACTTGGGACTTGCCAGCTTCCATAAGTGTGTGAGTCATTTTCCTAAGATAAATTTCTCTTTCTCTCTCTCTATATATAAGCTTTATTGATTTTGTTTCTCTAGAGAACCCAGTCTAACACATGTCTTATGCTGCTTTTTGTCTTAAAGTCTATTTTATCAGAAATTACTATTGCTGCTTCTGCTTTTTTTATTGCCATGTTTAATACTTTTTTCTCAACCTTTCATTTTTCAGTCTAATTTTATCTTTGTGTCTAAGGTGTGTCTCTTTTAGAAAGCATATTAATAGGTCATATTTTCTTACCCATTCTGCTACTTTCTGTCTCTTGGCTGATGTATTTAATCCATTTACATTAGTGTAATTATTGACAAGTATGAATTTATTGCTGTCAGTTTGTTGTGTGCTTTTTTGTGGTGCTGCTGCTTTTTTTTCCCATATAATTTTCTGTGCTAAGCTCATTTTGTTTATGGATTTTCTTATCATTTCCTTCATTGCTTTTTTCTTAGAGTTTGCTAAATACTTATTACTTTCTTCTTTTTTACTTTGATTAGAAGATTCATTGATTTTATTTGAGGTTACTCCATAATTTATTATTTTCTTCCCAAGTTTAAAACAGTCTGTTCTATCTTGAAATCACCTTGATTTTCTCTCCATTTGGAAGTTCTGTAACTACACTATCAATTCCCTCTTTTTGCTTTGTAGTTGCCCTCATTTACAAACTAATGTCTCTGGTTCCCTATTTTCAGTCTTGTAGGTTTATTTTAGATTGGATATTGGGTGATGCTGTCATGTGCATTAATCTCAGATTGCTGTCTGCCATTGCTGTTCTCTGTCCAAAGGACTCTCTTTAGCATCTCTTGTAAGATTGGCCTGGTTTTTACAGAGTCTCTTAATTTCTGTTTATTTCAATATGTCCTAATTTCACCATCATATTTGAGGGACAAATTTGCTGGATATATAATTCTTGGTTGGCAATTTTTTTTTTCTTTTATCATTTTATATATGTCATCCCACTGCCTTCTTGCCTGCATGGTTTCTGCCAAGAAATCAGAGCTTAGTCTTACTGGCTGCCCTTTTTAGTTAACTTTTCGTTTTTCCCATGCTGCTTTCAGGATTCTTTCTTTGTCTTTGATTTTGGAAAGTTTGATTATGATATGCCTTGGTGATTTTCTTTTGGGGCCTGTTTTTGTTCTCTAGTGATGCCCTAACAGAAAACCACGAAATGGATGGCTTGAACAAACAGGGATTTATTCTATTACAGTTTAGGAGGCTAGAAGTCTGAGTTCAAAGTGCCAGGCTCTAGGGGCTGGGTGAAGGCCCCTTGACCTTCAGATTCAGCTCTGCCTCTTGCTCCCAGACCACTAAAGCTGGAAACTTCTCTTAACACAGACAGCTGCTACCTGCTGAGGCTGACAAGCTCAGGGTCAACAAGTAAAATGCCACAGTCCTAAGATTATCAGACAACATGGAAGGCCACTAGTTCAAGTCCAGAGACAGTCCCAAGACCAGCAGACAACATGGCAGGTCACTCACTGATGACTTGGCCAAATGCAAGATCCAAGTGTGCCAAAAAGCTCAGAAACCTTTCTCAAAGCTGTCTTCTTATATACTGGAAGCAGACCACATCCCCAAGGCAGCTACTTAGCTGCTCCAGCAGATTCCACTATGGAGTTGATCACCAGTCTCATCATGGGGAATAATTACAACCAGCTGTCCAACCACTCAAAACCAGGTCCTGCCAAATTGACACACAACCTCAACTACCATAGGGCCTATCCTGTTGGGGGTTTGTTGAGATTCTTGAATGCAAATCTTCTCATCTTTCATCATATTAGGGAGGTTTTCTTCCAACAAATCTTTGACAATTTTCTCTGTTATTGTTGGGCTTTTTTTTTTTTGGTCTCTTCCTGTTCTACAATTCTGACCAAAATTAGTTATTCCCACATAAATCTTGGGTTTTCTTCATTTTTTTTTTTTTTCCTGATTGTTCCTCTAACACAGTAGTATTGAGAGATCTCACTAATTATGTCTTCCATTGATTCAGTTCTACTCCTTTGCCCATTCAATGTGTTACCCATTTCTGAAAGCTCAGTATTAATCTTCTGGATTTTGTCATTTTACTCTTGCTTTGTTTTCCTGAATTCTTCAAGAGTTTTGTGTATATTTTCCTTGATTTTGTCAGTGTCTTCCTTGATCTTTCTCTTGATTCATTGAAGGTACTTAAATGTAATTCTTTTGAACTCCTTCCTTACCAGATCATTCCAATGCCATTTCTTCCTCAGGAAGGTTTTCTGGCTCTGTATTTTGGTCCCTTGTTTGTACTACTTTATCTTGTTTCTTTGTGTGAACTCAAATTGTCTGTTGTCTCTGAGATACTGTGATATCGCTTTATTTGTATTTAATTGGTGATTGTATGCTGGCAAGGAGCTCTGGCGGGGTAGTCCTAAGGCATCTGACTGCTAACCAAAAGGCTGGCAATTCAAACTCACCAGCCACTCCTTGGAAGAAAGATTGGGCAATCTACTTCCATGGAGACACTGTCTCAGAAACTCAAGGAGGAGTCGCCATGAATCAGAACTGACTCGAGGGCAGTAAGTTTGGTTTTTGGTTCTATCCTGGCATGTTTTCTCCAAGTTTTGGGTTTGTTTTCTGTTTTGTTTTTGCTTTATTTATTTTATTTATTTATTTAGATACCTCTGAGCCTGTTGGGTGATATGCTACTCTGTCTGCTAGTCTGGCAATCTTTAGGTGCTCACCACCTGTCTCCTGGGGAGTGTTACAAAGGATGAGAGCATGCACACAGTTCTCTGTTCACTGTTTAGAGCAGTTGAGGACAGGTCAGGCTGGTGTTGGCAGCTGTCTATCATTGATCAGTTGGTACAGAAGCAGGTGGTTGCCTTTTACCCATAGGTGGGGTGCTTCAGGAAGCACAAATGTGGTTGAGTAGTGCGGGCAAAGTTGCTGAACCCCCCCCCCAGCTGGGGGAAAAAAAGGCAAGAGAAACAAAATACAAACAACACAATGAGAAAGAAAATCATAAATAAAAGAAGTAAAGAGGACAAAAACACCCCCACAAATTTAGAAAACATAAATGAAAATTTAAAAAAAAGAGAGAGAGAAGGACAAAAAGAAAAAGAAAAAAAAAAGCTAGGGATGGGGAAGAGAAAAGAGAGCAAGAAAAAGATAATAGGAAAGAAAAAAACAGGAAAAATGCAAAAAGAAACACAAGAGATGGCAGAAAAGGAACAGGAGTTGTATCTTATTACTTCACTTAAAACTTAATTGTAAGTACAGTTCCTGAGTTCTGTGAGACATTGCAGCCAATTATGGAACCCAAGGATGGGAGGGAGAATACTGAGGAGAGGAGATGTTGTTGATGTTAGAGATGACGGAATGGTATAGCAGTTTGGGAAAGTTGGGCATCTGGGACATCTTTAACCTCTGCATCATAGGAATCAGCTTTGTGCTGATCCTTCTGAAAGAAATTACTCATTTATGTGTATATATATATATATATATATATAAACAACATATATTTTAAAATCCCCTCCAAGTCAGTGAGTATAAAAACTAATGTGGAAACCATAACCATTGCCACTGAATTGATTCCAACTCATAGCTACCCTAAAGGACAGAGTAGAGTTGCCCCATAGGGTTTAAATCTTTACAGAAGCAAACTGCCACAGAGCATTTGATGGGTTCAAACTGCTGACATTTGTTTGCAGCTGAATGCTTTAACCACTGCATCACCAGGGTCCTTTAAAAAAAAAAAGAAGAAACTAGCACTCCTATAAAAAATCGGCATAAATCTAGAGAGAAAAGTCACACATTACATAACATTACGTAACTAGCACCCTTGTTAAAAAATTGGCATAAAATCTGGAAAGATAATTTACAAGTTACATAACATAGGGTTGCCAGATAAAATACAGGACACCAAGTTCAATGTGACTTTCAGATAGACACTGAATAATTTTTTTCTTTTTTGGGGGGACATAATTATACTAAAACATTATTTGCTGCTTATCTCAATTTCAAATCCTGTATTTTCCTTCACCAACTCTGGTAACCTTTAACCTTCCAAAAAACCAAACTCACTGCCATGGCATCAATTCCAACTCATAGCAACCCCCTTTGGGTTTCCAAGGCAGTATCTCTATGGAAGTAGATTGCCCAACCTTCCTTCTGTGAAGTGGCTGGTGAGTTTGAACTGCCAGCCTTCTGGTTAGCAGTCAAATGCCTTAGGCACTATACCACCAGAGCTCCTTATCCTTAACCTTAAGCCAAGAAATTTGCGAAAATTATCAACCTCATTCATAATCATCTGAGGAGAGCAAGTATAATGAAAAGATCAAAGACCCAGGACAGAGAGGAACCCCAACTCTGTAAGGCACAGGCAGAGAGAGGGAAGAAAGAGGGGTCTGCAGCTGGTCCTGGGCTCAGGAGAGAAGGCATGGTCTGGGGGAGAGCCATGGCCTTGGAGAAGGAGGCGTGGCCTTGAGGGAGGAGGGTCTCAGGCTCTTGGGAAGAGTGGCCAGCAGATGCAAAAGTTAGAGAGGAATCTTTGAAGAAGTATTAACTTTGTTATTTGTCCTTTAATCTATTTAAATATATTTTTGGCTTTTAAATTTTTCATTATGTATTTCTTAATATGTACAAAAATAAATTTAAAAATCCATGTACTTACTTGTTGTTGTTGTTGTTATGTGCCATCGAGTCAGACCTGACTCATAGCGACCCCTCCTTGGGTTTCTGAGGCAGTATCACTACGAAAGTAGATTGCCCAACCTTCCTTCCGAGGAGTGGCTGGTGGGTTTGAACCGCCAGCCTTCTGGTTAGCAGTCAAAGTGCCTTAGGCACTACTTACTAGCCAATTTAAAACCATAAAACATTACCAATTCTAACCAAACCCTTTATGTGTCCCCTCCAACACATTCCTCTCCCTCCCTGTCCCCACACCCTAGATAACCACTAACCTGAACTTCATATTTATCATTGTCCTTAATTTTTTCATACATTTTAAAGATACGTATGCATCTCTAAACAATATGCCATGTTGCAAGCTTTTAACCTTGATAGAAATAGTATCCTAATGCATGCTTTCCTCTGCAGTTTACCTTTTTCACTGGACATTTTGATTATGAAGTTGATCCATAATAATGAATACAGCTCTAGATCAGTCACTTTCAATGCTGTGTTATTGATGCTGTTGTTGTTGTTAATCGCTGCCCGGTCGATTCCAACAAACAGCGGCCCCATGGGTGCAGAGTAGAACTGCCCCATAGAGTTGTCACGGCTGTGACCTTTCAGAAGCAGGTCTCCAGGGCTGTCTTCCGAGGCACCTCTGGCTGAGTTCCAACCACCGACCTTTCAGCAAGCCTTTGAGCGCCCCCAGAGAGTTCATTATTTGGATTTAACAAAATTTATTCTTCTCCTCTCCTGCTGATGGACATTCAGGTAGTTTCCAGTTTTTTACTTTACATAAAATGCTGCTATGAACATTCTTCAACACGTCTCTTTGTAAATATTTAAGTGTGCTTCTCTAGGATATAAACGGAAGTGGAATTATAGGGTCAAAGAACATATGCAACTTCTATAGTAATGCAATAAAGTGATTGTACTAATTTATATTCCCAGCAGTAGCAAAAAATATATTCTTTACAATTATGTCCTGCTGAGGTTAATTGAAAGTTCTCCTTGGAAAGCAGACTAAGTTCAAAACACAGTGAAAATGAGCAGGAGGCCTGCTATGAAGAATTACTGGCCCAAAAGGCATCCCAACATGAGCAGATGTGTCAGACGTGGACTGAATCCAAAGTGACTCAGTATCAGGCTGGAAGGAGACGGGCTTAGGGGTTGTTTTTAAATCATGCGTGTTCTCATCTTTATTATTTTCCTCTCAGACTAAAAGATGCTCATGGTAAACAAAATTATTTTATTGGTTACTAAAATGCAATTCACAGAAACTGAATATCCCCTTGATAACTACCATTAACACATGACATATAATCCATCCAATTCTTCTATGCATAAACTTTTTTTTTTTT
Organism: Orycteropus afer afer; assembly: GCF_000298275.1. Lineage (NCBI taxonomy): Eukaryota > Metazoa > Chordata > Mammalia > Tubulidentata > Orycteropodidae > Orycteropus > Orycteropus afer. Next base: position 8,514,467 of record NW_006921675.1, on the reverse strand, counting down.
TTTTTTTTGCAGAAAAACCAAAACTCATTGCCATCAAGTCACTTCTGACTCACAAGGGGACCAAATATTCTGGTTTGCATTTTACTTCTTTTTACTGTCCAATATATCTTTCCAGCAAAAGAAACAATCTACATTTACTGAAAATTCAATTATTCAATAAACATTTACTAAGCACCTGCTCTTGAGCAGGACAGAGTCCATAAAGAAAAATAAGCCACTCCACCATTAAAAGACTCACACTCAAAAGGAAAAAAACTAACAAGCACAGGTAATAACAATGGCCCCCATTTATGAAGCACCTTCTGCAAGTCAGGCATTTTGCTTAAGAAAGAAAAACCTGTTGCTGTCAAGTTGAGGTCGATTCACAGTGACCCTACGGAACAGAGTAGAACTGCCTCAGAGGTTTCCAAGGCTATAATCTTTATGGAAGCAAATCACCATATCTTTCTCCTGCAGAGTGGCTGGTGGTTCAAACCACTGACATTTCAGTTAGCAGCCAAGCACGTAACCACTGCACACTAGGGCTCCTCGGCACTGTATAGATACCCTTAATGAACGTGGTAGGTGGAAGAAGCCCCCAAAAGATGCCCATGTCCTAATTCCCAGAGCCTGCACGTTCTATCACATGGCAAGGGGAGAATTAAAGTTGCTGATGGAGTTAAGCTTGCTATTCATCTAACCTTAATTTAAAGAGATTATTTTTTGATTATCCAGGTGGGCCCAGTGTGATCACAGTGTTTGTAAATGGGAAAGGAGGAAGCAGAATGAACTAGAGAAATGGTGTTTATAGAAAGACTCAACCAGCCATTGTTAGCTTCAAAGATGGAAGAGAGCCATGACTGAAGGAATGCAGGCAACCTCTAGAAGCTGGAAAAGTCAAGAAAATGGATTCTCCCCAGAAATTTCCCAAAAGAAATACAGCCCTGCTACGCCTGGATTTTAGCCCAGTGAAATCCATGTCTGACTTCTGATCCCCAGTACCATATGATAATAAATGTATGTTGTTTTAAGACAGTACATTTGTGCTAATTTGTTACAGCAGTAATCGGAAACTAATACAGTGAAAACTATCGCATTTCCTTCTCCTCATCACCCTGGAACAAAGATGTTGTGACCTCTACTGGACAAAGTGGGAAAGGTGGCAGGAGTTAAATTCCCAGCCCAGGCTCACAGTGGCAGAGCCAGATTCAAGCTCGAGTCTGTCTGCCTCCAAAATCTGTGCAGTAGCTGCCACACTACCTTACCTCCTGTAGAACCAAAAAAGCAAACCCACTGCCATCCAGTCGATTCCAACTCGTATAGAGTAGAACTGCCTCACAGGGCTTCCAAGGCTGTAAACTTCACAGAAGCATACTGCCACAACTTTCTCCTGTGGAGTAGCTGGTGGGATCAAACCACTGACCTTTTAGTGAGCATCTGAGCACTGAACCACTGCACTACCTGGACTCCTTAGGTGCACAATAAGCGTCGCAAAAATCATTTAAATCTCTCCAGCACTGCCCTGGAAGTGCTTATCTAGCCCTAAATATAAACCTTTCCAGGAAATGGGTCCAGTCTTTCTCCCCTGTCAGTATCTCCAGACCTCATCTCAGAAAGCATTGGTGGTTAAGTAGCAGAACCCTGACTTTCCATGAGGAAGACAGGGGTTCCAGTCCTGGCCGCTCACGCACAGCTGTCACTGTCTGTCAGTGGACTTGCATGCTGCTCTGATGCTGAACAGGCTTCAGCAGGGCTTCCAGACTAAGACAGACCAGGAAGAAAGGCCTGTGGTCTATTTTTGAAAATCAGCCAACGAAAAGCCTATGGATCACCAAGGGCTGATCCGCAACCCATCCTGGGGAGGCCGCAGGACGGGCAGCCTGTGGTTCTGTGGTGCGTGAGGTCACCATGATTTTTAAAGAGGGGGTGGTGGCATACCAGCTCACATTTGTAGAGTATTTGACAGGTGTCAAAGTCCCTGGAATATATGTTCTCACATATTGTGCTCAGTCCTGGTCTTCCTGAGGACAGCAGGGGCTGTACTGAGATGGAACCGAACCACCATATGCTGCCTTCCCCGTGGGGCCAGACCTGCTTTGTCCAGGCTGCCCTACTCTGACTCAAAAGAAAAAAAAAAAAAAAAAGAGGCTGAAATCAACTGAGGCAACATCTGGAAAATACACAGAACTCCCCACCTAACAAAATTAATGTCTGCCAAAGGTAAGATTATTTTGAAATGCAACAATAGACTTTAGAATGATGACAGATGAAAACGGAAACCCAATTCATTGGTATAATGGCTTATATTGTCTTGGGGTCTTCATGGGCCAGTTGGGAGTGTTCCTGGAGATCCGATTCTCTTATCCCCTCGTTAATTCACCATTCGTGCAGAGCACAGACTGTACAATGCTAACCCTGTTTGGCAGGCCTCACTTACAAGCAGCTCTGATTGATTTCTCATCAGCAACTCAACCCTTGTCCTCTCCCAAACAACACTGCAGTGACAAATGGGGAAGGAGGGGGCCCTCCGCACTGCTCCCCTCCACCATCAGCAATGCCAGCAACTTGGCTGCCTTAACAATAAATCTCTATGTGATCCACAGAGAAAGGATGCCCTGTACCTGCTACCAGGGCCATGCCACCCCTCCCCCAGTGCCTGCAAAGGGGGTGGGAGGAAGAGGTTGGAATGGAGACAGGCTTCAAACCCGAAACAGGCCCCCCCCACCCTCTCCTCCCACCCCACCGCTTCTGGCAAACAAGGCTTCTGACCCAAGCTCCAGCCAGTGAATTTTTCTACTCTGCAGGGCTGAGGATTCAGGTGCAGAGGGGGAATCCCCGAGCAAGGAAGAAGGAAGACTGCCCACTGCCAGCTCAGCTTTACAAATGAGCCTTTTTGCCAGCCGATGTGGAGATTTACGCCAGGGCCTCAGGCCTGCTCTGGGTCTAACACACCAAGAATTGAAACAAAAGCCAATATTCGCTCCCCAATGTGGTCTTTTAGATAGGGCCACATGCACATCTGGCAAGGGGGAGGGAGAGGCAGTAGGAGGCAAGAAAGGAGTCCCTTACTCCAGGAATTTATGTGTGTTTGACCTCAGGTGCAAAGATTGAATTAATCATAATCCTTGCTTCATGACACACTCAACACTGGCCCATGCAAGGCTCACTTGGTTTTTATTTCATCATTTATTAGACTTTTAATAGTGGGCAAACACCTTTAAACCCATCTTCCCCTGCCCCCTCAAAAAAAAGTGAAAACTAAGATTGGCACTAACTTATACTAACCACCTGGTTTCCCCAGCAACCCTCTCTCTGACTTGCCCTACCCTTGTAACCACCACTTTGACTCTTGTGCCTATATTTACCTTGCTTTTTTCTTTTCTTTTTTATATTGTTTTGCTGCAGCTATCTGTGTCTCTGCATTTTTAATTTTAGCTATGTCTGGCTTTCTGAGAGATGTCTTGCTGCGCCTCTAGGTGCATTTCCTTTGCTTAATATCTTATTGTAGAGATTCATTCATATTCTTGCATGTCCCTGTTGTTCATTTGTTTTGACAGAGTATAATTTTCCACTGTGTGAATACATCACAGTTTATTCATCACCCTCCCACTGCTGGGCATCTGGGCTCCTTCCAGGCTGTGGTATTGGGAACAGAGTTGCACATGTCTCCTGCTAGACATGAGTTTCTCTTGGGTACATAAAACTAGGAGTGGAATGGCTAGGTCATAAGGAATGTGAATGTTCACATTTAGAAGACAGTATCAAAATGTTTTCCATTTTATTTGCATTTCCTAGAGTCTCTAAGATGGTTTGTTCTTCTTTCTGTCCCACTCAATTTTACTTTTAAAATATCACATGTTTGTGGAGATATAGAAGCTCTATTAAAACGCTTAGATCAGGTTCCTAGCCTAACATCTGGGTAGGATTTCAGGTTAAACCCCCCAATATGGAAAAGAAGAGCATCTTGGCAGGCACATGGACCATAAGGAGGGCATCTACACAGACGCAACCACCCACACTGGTGCAGACATGGAGGCAGGCTAGTCAAATGGAAGCTAACACTTTAGAAGCTGCTGCACATTTGACAGATATGAAAGATACAAAAAAGGGATTGGAGTGGGGCTGAAGCCAGATTCCTCATCCAAATTTCATTGCTCAGCCTCTTCTCCCCAAAGTCTCCCATCACCACCTCAGACACACACACACACACCCCACACACACACATATACCCCTCACACAACCCACGTCCCACAGCATACCACAGACCACACCCTACACATACCTCACACCACACACACACACACACCTTTAAGAAAAAGAAAATAGAGGACAAAAATTGGAGGAGGACAGTTTATAATCAACTTCAAGTTTAAATGGGGGCTAGACATCCCTGAATGGTCCAGCCCACATCAACGAATATTGAATGCATGCTTTACAATGTGACAAACACTAATGAATAAGCTCTCTTCTGCCCTCAAGGGGCTTGAAGTTTGCTCATTTAACAAGACAGGATCATGTATAAAGTAATGGAGGGCAGGTTAATGCTCAGAAGAAAGGATACTAGCCTTTAAGATCCTCACGGTAGCAGGATTAAGCAAAAGTGAAGAATACAAGTGAACCAGACACTGAATGTATTCAAGATGAGAGTTCTAAGCAAGAGTGTTCTGGGGGAAAGTTCCTGGAGAGTGATGTTGGAGCTGGGTTTTGAAGGATGAATTGACTAAACAAGAGGAGACAGAATAAACGATACACCTAAAAGAATTAAATTTCTGACTCTAACCTCTTGACCTTCTCATTTTCTCCGAATTCTCAAACTTCTTCAATCGATTTTCTGTCCCCAGCCACGCTAGAGCAAGCACCAAGAAAGTAGCATTTATGGATCACCATTGTGCATGCATTGTCGCATTTATTTGCTCATTCCACAAACAGCAACAAAGCACAGCCCCAGGAGCCGACACTATCGTGAGTCTGGGGATACACAGAAGGACAAGAATGGACACAGTCCCTGCCCTTACCCCGCCCTCTGTCCATGAAGGCAGATAAGAGGATTACATAAAAATCTGACCATCAGTTGGTCTCCTCAGCCTGGGAGGGTCCTGCCTCTCTCCCATCCTCCCTTAAACGTTTTCAGTAAACTGTGCAATATTAAAGAAATGGCTGCCTCCTTCATAATTAAAAGAATCCTGACCAGCATCCCAGGTAGCAGAGCACTCAGAACTGAGAGCAGAGGCAGGTTACCCCATAAGCAAGGTAAACTTGGGCTTACTTGTGCTTACTTACTAATCTGTAGTGAACAATTTAGTTGTTCACTACAGATTAGTAAGTAAGCACAAGTAAACTCATGCTTACCTTGCTTACTGAGTACTCCGTCCCTGTCGGATATTGCAAATTTAAAAAAAGGCTTTGATTCTGGAGGAAGGTGCTGTGGGGTTGGGAGAGAGACAGATGCCAGCCACACCTAGAAGCAGAATCTTTGATGTGGTGAAAAAATGTGAAATCGTTCACTACAGATTAGTAAATAAGCACAAGTAAGCCTATGCTTGTGCTTATTAGGTAATCAGACACTGGCTGAGAGACGGGAAAATCAGGTGATTCCTACATCATAGCCTCCAATCTGATGCTTGATAGCTGGTGATTTCCAGAGTCAAACAAATGTCAGGGACTTTATGAAGGCCGGAAGCCAATAACGGAGCTAGGATTGGGTCTAGGCCTCAGAGGAGCTCAATTAGTGAGCCAGATAGAATTAAACCAAAAGGGCATGCTCTCGGTTTCCTAGAAAGCCTGCTGGAAAAGATGCCAATCCTTAAGCCTCTGTCACTCAAAAGATTAACAGAAGAGATCTCAGGATGCCCAAAGGGAATACTACAACCAGCCAGGTGTGTCTGCTCCTCTTGGTGACACCGCCATTCGCAATCCAGAACCACACATCTGGGGCCACCAAGAAACCATAGATGAAGACTGGTCTCTTTGGGGATACGTGGAAACTCAAACACACCACCTTTAGTGACACAGATACCAAAAAATATTGTTAATCATGCTTTCTTCCAACAGACTGGCCCGATTCACCTGGGTTCAGCTTCTCCTCATGGAGCCATTCCTTCCTTCAGAGCAGGATCAGCATCACTAGTTGGGTGAGCAGTCTCTGCAGCTGCTTGGGGTGTGGAAAATATACAGTCTTTAAATCCATATAACCTGGTATTTGGACCCCAGAACTACACATTTAAAAAAAAAAAAAAAAAACTCACTGCCAGGGAGTTGTTTTCGACTCATTGCGACCCCTCCTTGGGTTTCTGAGGTGGTATCTCTACAAAAGTAGATTGCCCCATCTTCCAGACACTCCTCGGAAGGAAGACTGGGCAATCTACATCCATAGAGATATGACCATGAGTAATTCAGGCAAGATGTTTAGCCTGAATCTCACATCCTCATCTGCAAACTGGCACAAAGACAACCCACCTTGCAGGGTTCTTGGAAGCAGAAGAGGATAATGCAAATTGTTACCTATACATGCAACCAGGTAACCGGATGCTCAAGACAGTAGCTTCCCCTTGGTACTTTCTAAATAGGGTTGTATGTCTGTGTGTGAGAGAGAGAGAGACAGAGAGAGAGAGAGGGAGATAGAGAGTGCAAGCAGCTGGACCACACAAAAGCCCATATACAGTTTCCGTTTATGTCCCATCATTTCTATCAACTCAATAAGCTAAAGAAGTTGAAGAAAACCCTAACTGATGTCTCTGTTTTCCCGAGAGTCCCCCGCTCTGCCCTCCACGTTGCTTCCTCTTGTTCAGGAGCTGGGGAAAGAGAGCCATATGGCTTGAGACGCTAGCCATGGCCAGCAGCAAACAAGCCCGCCACCATTTGTCTCTGGGCCTCTCTCCTTTTGACCCTCATGTGGGCGGGCATCCAGATTTCACTCAGGGTGCTCTGGTCTGCGTCTCTGTCTTGGCTGTTCCTAATTATTGGAGGGAATGACGGGGCTAACCTGACCTCAGAGTTTAAGAGCTGCGAGTCCTAATATCAAACCAAGCAGCTTCATTTAAAAGGCATCCTCATCTGCATCCATAAAAGTCACTCCCCGGAGCCCTTCCTTGCCCCAGCTTTGGGAATGCCCGCTGTCGAGGATTTATGACACGCCCTGGATCTAATCTGCCACACTTTAACTGCTGCTGTTGCACATCTGGTCATAAAAGCAAGGGTCGGCCCAACACGGGGACAAACACTTTTCTTTCCTAAGTGGCTGCCACACTGATCTCACAATGATAGCCAGGCGCAGGGGTAATCAGCCCAGCCTCTGGGCAGTCATTAAGGCTCACCAAGCTTTGCCAGGATTTTCCTCCACACACGACTGCTTTGAAGGTGATTCTCCGAAAGCAAAAGCTCTGAAGAAAGAACCTGCCATCTGAACAGGTGGTAAGGGTCAACACAGGAGGATGGACAGCCAGGAAAGTATGAACCGGTTGAGGAGCCAACCTTATTTTCACAAAAATTCTAGTTGCTTTCTCAAGCAGCTGTCTTGCGAGAGGGCTGTGGTGACATGAACTGATTCTTGGCCAGAGATTAAGTCTGTCGTTTGGACAAATGAACCACTAGGTGGTTTAATAGCACCTTTTTTAGGCAGTGAAATCCTTTATTAGATCAATTAGGGGGAGGGGAGGGAGCAGTAATGTAGACGCGAAATGAACACAATGCTGTCGGTTCCAGGAGATTTTACAACGCCCTGGACAGCCTGTCCTGTGCACAGAATTGGCACGTTTCAGAACGTTCAGAAACGCCAATCAGATCAAGGTTCAAGTAATTCAACCTCCCAGCACCGAACCCCGAGGGAACGCAGCACCGCGCTTCCCTCTCCACCACCTCTCAACAGTGCCCCCCCTCCTCTACCCCTCCTTCAGGTCCGTCGCCCAGCACAAGGGAGCATTAAAATTATCTGCTATGAGTTTTACGAGCAGCGATCGCTTTTGAAAACAACACAAGGTCCTTGTGTGGTTCGCGGGTAACCTAAAACTCCCGAAGCAGAGCTGCCCCCCGCCGCCTGCCAAGAACGCCAGCGCTCAGAGACCGCCGGGGCGCAGCGGGAGAGCGCAGGGAACCCCTACCAGAGGGGAGAGCGAGCTCTCTCGGAAGCAGGAGGCACCTCTGAGGGTCTCGGGGCAAAATGCAGTCGGAGAGAGACTGGGAAAGAAAACCCTTTCTTGACAGTTCGGGGTGGGGGTGGCGGTTGCTGCAAGGTAGGAATGGGGGCAATGGGAGAAAAATTCATTGCAGCAACTTCTCCAAGAAGCCCGCAGGGGGCTGGCTAGTAGGTGAGAGACAGTAAGTTCTGGCACGACACTCTCCCCTCTTTTGCCCAAGAAGGTGAGGAGCAAAGCGGCCACAGTCTCCCTGCTCAGGTGGGCGCGCGGCTGGGCTCACAGGCGGAGGGCCTCTCTCCGGGGAGTCCGCGGAGGCGCAGCTGAGGGCGCACTTACCCTGGGGCCCGTGGTACGGTGACCGCGAGCCGGGGACAGCTGCACCAACACGAGCAGCAAGTGGGGCGTAAGCAGGCGGGCACAGCGCGCAGGCAGCATGGTGCCAGCCGGGCCGGGCAGCGAGCAGTGGTCGCGAGCTCCGCGGGGCGCACACCCGCGCCTGCCTGTCTTCCTTCTTCTCCTCGCGGGCCCTCGAGGCGTCAGGGAGCAGGCAGTCCTGCGGCGGCTGCTGGAGGAGGCTGCGGTCAGAAGATACGGTCATGAACCGCCCAGAAGGGGAACTGGAGCGCAGCGCGAGCGAATGCTCCGTGCGCCGCGCCTCCTGCGCTCGCCCAGACCGCAGCGGCAGCAGGTTGGACGCAGAGCCGGAGCCATGGGAATTCCCGTTATAAACCCCCAGGAGGGGCGGAGCTGAGCCCAGTGGGCCTGATTGACGCGCCGACAGGCCCGTAGCAACCGAGTCTCTGGCAGGTGAAAGCCAATGGAAAGAGGAAAGAGGGGTGGCTCGTGGTTCGCCCACCCCCCCCCCCCCCCCACCGCCACCACCAAAGAGAAAATCCAGTTGCTCCGCTGGAGTCGGTTCCCGGAGGAGCCGCGAAAAAGAGCAAGTTTTCCCTAGGCCCTTAGAAAGACTGAGAGAGCTCCTGCAACCTATACTTACCAGAATGCCCATCCAACTACTAATAAATAATGCCTTAAGCACGCAGAGCACAACTACATGCGTTGTCACAACAGCTCGGTGAAGTAGACCGGGAAAATGCTCCTAGCCCTGCTTTTCAGCTGAGGATGCTGGGGCGCTGAGGCTCAACAAATGGGAAGACTGTAGGTGACCCCCGCACTTGGTGGCCCATCACCAGCCTTGGGAGTGGGGAGTGGGCTTGTTCACTTCTTTCTAAGAAGCTCCCTGGGGATGACAAACCCTAAGTCTTACAGAGGCTGCCGGGGAGGGGGGGCAGAAGTCACAAAGGGACAAGGAGAAGCGGGTGCTGGGCATGGAGCCCCTGGGGAGGGCCTTTGTGATTTCGAGGTAGTGCCCACCTGTGACCCTGAGGTTGATCCAGAACTGGATAGCCAACAGGCTGTCCCTCTGTGGCCTGGGAGCCCGGGGAGAGGTGGTTAGAGGGGCCCTGGCCCCTGAAGGGAGAGAGAGAGAGGACAAACATTAGTGAGGAGAGTAGTCTGTGGGTGCAGGGGCCCCAGAGATGGATCAAAGGAGGGGGAGAAAGTCTCCCCTGGGTGCCCTGATCACTTGGAGATGACAGCCCTGCAAAGGGTCCAGTCAGACGTTGGAGGGCTCTGGCCAGGGCTGTCTTCTAGGGACCATTCTGGAGCTGGTTCCAGCTGCTTCAAGGAGCAGTGTTGTCAACTGCACTCAACCCAAGAGAATGTGGTTTACATTCTTTTGTAGAGCAGGACCCTTTTGTGTTTACATCCGTCCTACCTGGTATGGGCCAGTCACTCCACAGGGAGGCCTCCTTTTCTCCAACCAGATTCTAAGCAGCCCAGGTTTAACTCCTCCTCCCTACCTCATCCCAAGAGCTGGTCTGCGAAGGTTAGCTCTGCTCCCTTACTGCTCCTCTCCAGAGCAAGCTTCCCACCACACTCCTGCGTTTAGACTTGCTCACTCCCCAGCCTTCCCCCTCCAGCCTCCACAATACAGCCGCTCATCCACCTAAAAAGCAAAGCTGAATTCACCAACGTCTGCTTAGAATGCTTCAACTCTCCCCAGTGCCCTCAGACCAGAAAGCCCAACCATCTCCCTAGAACAATAATAAAACCCTTGTGGTTGTCCAAACAAAAATGAGCAGCCCCTCCAGGAGAATTGGCTGTCTTTCCCAGCATTGGGAAATCTTGCAGTGGTCAGGCAAGCTCTCTGAGGCTGGGCAGCAAGCGTTCAAATCCTGGGTCCGCCACCTAGTGGTATAACCTTGAACAAGTGACTTCACTTGTCTCAGGTCCAGTTTCCCATTCTGTATAATGGGGGCAAAAATAATATCCACTCATGAGTTGTCAGAATTAAAGGAGATGGGGTATATAAAAAGCCCTTAGGTGGTTCAGTTACAAATATCACTATCTGGCACTTGGATAGCACAGGATGGATGCCTCGTCTCATTGTATCATCAGAATGATCCTGTGGAGAAGATAGGTCAGACATCCCCATTTTACCTGTGGCAGTCGAGGTGATTCCAACTCATGGCGACCCTATGTGCTCCATAGTAGGCCTCCTCCATTAGGGGTGCTTGGCTGTAATCTTTACAGAAGCAGATCACTGGGCCTTTCTTCCATAGCACCGCTGGGTGGGATTGAACCACCAGCCTTTTGGTTAGTAGTTGAACTCAAACAATTTGCACCACCCAGGGACCTATATATCCCTATTTTACATGTAGGTATGTGGATACTCTCTGAGATTGTGACATGTCTAGCCACATTTGGCTGGTAAATGGCAGAGCCAAGATTCAAGCCCCGATTTTCAGAGTCTAATTCTGCCTCCATCATGTGATGGCTGCAATACCCATACTCAAATGCTGTAGGGAGAGCTGTTCCCTGTGTGCTACTCGGGAATTTCAGTGGCCTACAAGGTAACTGAGACTTCAGAGCTTTGGGGGAAGAGGGTGGAGACAGCAAGGGTCAGCCTTCCTGGAAACAACCCTTGTGATCTGGCATCCTGGGAATTTGCCCAGCTGGCCTTATGACACTTGTCCAGCACTGTGCTTAATGCAACACTTTAGGCCAATTTCTATGTGCCCTCTAAGTGTTCACCCACCAGAGGCTCAGCAGGACAAAAAATGTTACCACGGGGCTCAGCAGCCTGACAAGTTTTTCCAAACTCTATTACCTGGCCACACGCACCTCATCAAGCTGGTGAGTTTCTTTCTGTTGCTGGAAGTATTGAGAAATGTGTTGGAGTAAGTAAATATGTGAGATGGTCCCCCAGTATCTGGCAGGAGGAAGTGTCTAGGGAGAAAGCAGTGCAATAGTATGTTCCATCCACAATACCAAATGCTGCTTTCCAGCCAGAAAACTTATTTCCAACTGGTCCCTGATCCAAAAGTCTGCATTATTCTGGATTTCAACCAGGTAGCTTAGTTTAACTGCTCTCCAGTTATGCTGCTTGCTACTGTTTTCTTTCCCCCTGGTTGGCATGTGGGGCCTGTCTTAACCACGGCCATTATTCAAATGATGCATTTTCTTCTCCTGATTCTTCCCAAGCTCAGAAAAGGTTAGAAATTCCAGAGAACTCCTGCTCCCAAACAGTGTTTCTCTGCCAGGCTGGATCTTCTGATCCAAGCAAAAAGTGAAATTGACAAGTTCCTTCTATCCCTGGAGGCCAGGCTTATGGTCCAAAAATAAATCTAGATATGTTGGCATCTGGTCTGTCCAGTTTCAGCCATACTCCTTGTCCCGTGGGACTCCTATTTGCGAGGGGATATTTCAGTAGAAAGAAAAATAATACTTTATATCAAATTTTGAGGTCTGAGGGCCTCAAATATTTAGTACTAGCTAGGAACGTCAGTTCCAAATATATCTGTGTTTCTGTCGAGCCCAGCAGAGTTTCACCTGGGCTATACAGAAACAGAACTAGTCTGTTCATTTTAACAAGAACTTTGAGTGCTTTCTTTTCTGTGCCCAGCACAAAATTCTCTGTCATAATGGATGCTTAGAATGTATACCCTGTCCTCTATCCTTCAATCTAATTGAAGGCATGGACCAGACAAATACCTGGAAAGTGTCTCTAGAAGCAAAGCCTTCAGTATGTTTTGGAGTCTTAGACAGCAGGGGTCCACCATAGAGCTCATGGGCAGGGTAGTTCTCATAAAGGAGGTAGACTTTGAGTGGGGCTTTGGAGCGAAGTGCTGTCTGTCATAATACAAATATACTCCAATTTATATTTGCTTCACTTATAACAACAGCTACCAACAGAGAAAGATGAGTTGTATCTAAGGTCTAAGACTCTTTTCAAATCACTGCTGAACCCAGGACTTCAAGAATCCTGGGTTCTGTGTCTGGATCTGTTAATTAACTTGCTGTAACAGTTAGCATTAGTCTAATATAGGTCCACTATGCAGATGAAGAACAAAGGCTTACTCACAGAAGTTAGTCCTTAAATTTTAAGGACTTACCAAAGTCAGTCCTTAAATTTTAAATATACCAAAAACCAAACTCACTGCCATCGAGTTGATTCCAACTCCTTGGGTTTCTGAGGCACTATCTCTATGGAAGTAGATTGCCCAGTCTTCCTTCTGAGGAGCGGCTGGGTTTGAACCACCAGCCTTCTGGTTAGCAGTCAAATATCTAAGAGAAAGAAATTACAGTAACAAACAATTTAGAAGCTTAGTTCTCTCATTTGTACACAAACGTCATTGAAAGGCCAGAGCAGCCCCACAATTGTCAGGAACCCAGTTCTTCTCTTATTATCACCCTACCATTCTAAATAAGCAGCTTCCACCTTGTGGTCCAAGATTGCTGCTTAGGCACTCTCCATCACATGTTGTTTTCAGTCAGCAGGTAGGAAGAAGAGAGAAAGAAGAGTACGGCTTTTTCCTTTAAGGACATCTGTAAGAAGTCACATTCCATTTTATCTCATTGGCTAAAACTTAGTTATATAACACTATCTAGCTGCAAAGAAGGCTGAAAAAAAAAAATGTAGTCTTTAGGATGCCACATGTGTCCACAGTTTATGTTGCCAAAACCAAAAACAAACTCACCGCCATCAAATCAATTCTGATTCATAGCTGTTCCACTGGGTGTCCAAAGCTGTAAATCTTTATGGAAGCAGACTGCCCCATCTTTCTTCTGCAGAGTGGCTGGTAGTTTGAACCACTGACCTCTTGATTAGCAGCCAAATGCTTTAACCACTACAACACCAAAGTACCTTTACATAACCAAGGAAGAATAAAATACTGGGAGATAATTAGCAGTAGATGCTATCATCATTACCATGCCTTGAATAGCCAAACAAAAAAACCATGGACAATGCAATGGCATCCAAATGTTTAGTGGTGCCTTCCCTTTAACTCTGCAAGTCCAGCTCCTTCGTGCTCACAAACATTAGTAGCCAAAGGGCTGGACAACTAGACTCTTGAAGCCACAAAAATTTACTTCTGTTATTTCCCTTTTAGGCACGTTTAAGTGGGAGGAGTTGGGAACATAATGGCATGAAGCGCAAGACATTTTATGCCAAGGGCAACAAGAAAGAACTCCCTAAGGAGACCAGTGGCCAATAATCAACTGTGAATAATGCACAATTTTGTGAAAATATTCTTGGCCATACATTTGTATTCTGTTTCCATTTCTTTCCTTCTTTATTCCACTTACAAGGGAATCTCTTTCTTCACTCAGTTACTTCTCTGTGACCTAGTTTCAAAAGTAATAATAATATTTGTTGTTGTTATTGTTAGGTATGGTCGAGTCAGCTCCAACTCATAGTGACCCTACATACAACAGAACAGAACACTGCCCCATCTTGTACCAACCTCATAAGCCTTGCTATGCTTAAGTCTATCATTGCAACCACTGTGACACTCCATCTTGTTGAGGGTCTTCCCCTTTTTCGCTGACCCTCCTCCACTTTACCAAGCATGATATCGTTCTCCAGGGAATGTTAGCTTTTGACAACATGATCAAAGTAGGTCACAGTGGTTAGTAACAGTTAATAATAATATTAAGTGCTTAATATCAAACCAAACCAAACTTCCTGCCATCTAGTCGATTAAGACTCATATAGACCCCCATTGGGTTTCTGAGGCAGTAAATCTTTACAGAAGTAGATTGCCCCACGTTCCTTCCATGGAGTGGTTGGTGGGTTTGAGCCACCAGCCTCTGGTTAGCAGTCAGATGCCTTAATGGTTAGCAGATGCCAAACATGACTATTGTAATACACACTCTCAAGTTTACTTTCTTGAAAGCTAGTAGTAGTAATGTCAGACCTTATCTAACATCAGGAGGGGGAATGACAATCACTGTGATCAGCACAAAACTGATTCCTATGAGGTAAAGATCAGACATACCTCCACTCTCCACTGTTTTTGCTAAGGTTAATATCTGTGCTTAAGCTTCAGTTATTTACCTACAAAATGGGACCAATAATGGTGACTCCATAGGTTGACTCATAGGCTCATAGTAGCCTAAGGCAGATTGGGTTCAAGTTCCAATTCTCCTACTTCTTTCTGGCTATGTGAATATTTCATCTCCTTGTCTTAGTTTTTCCATTGTTAAAATGAGGAAAATAATGGTATCTACATAGTGATGTAGGACAATGGAGTTCTGTTTTTATATAAGCTTTCTGGGACTGGGTTTATAGTTTGGCTAAGATGATTTGCTAGACCACAATCTTGGAAGGGGAGTTGATAGTTTATTATGCAAATATGGTGTGTAAAACCCTTGCAGGGTTGGTCAGTTGCTATGCAAACTAGGTGACTATGGCCTGCCTAAGGGACTGGTCAGCTTTGCTATCCTGCTAGGCTTGAAAGGAGCAGCATTCAGCATTCAGCAGAGGCTGAATGGGATGTTACCACCATCAAGAAGAGTGGGGAACAGAGAACATCCTGTGAATCCAGGGTTTCTGTGCTGAAAACCTCCTAGACCCAAGCAACAGCAAAGCTGTAACATTGGAGGTGGCGAGAGACAGTGTAAGATGTCACACAATGGTGCAAGAAAGTATGAGCAGGTCTGGCACAAGATAGCTAGGGTAGGCTTCCTGGCCCACAGAGTGAGGTAGCTGTGGTGAGCTTACTGACTCCCTGAGTTAGAGAGCTGAGTGCCTTCAGGCAAGAGACTTGCTGACAGAGTGGAGTGCTCCTGGACACTTGATAGGGGAGCCAAAAAGCCAAAACACTTGCTATAATGGGTCCCAGGGCCAGAGTCCAGGCCCAAGTGGGAGCCAGAGGCAGGACCAAGGCCCAAGCAGAAGCCAGTGGCAAAGTCTGGGCTGGGTGTGGCCTGGTGGCAGAGGCCCAAGTGCTGTCTGCCAGCTAGCATGATGAAGAAGAAGCTGAGATCTGTATTTTGGAAGGTATCCTGAATGATGACCTGCCTCCTGATTTGTTCTGCTACTCCAAGCTGATCCCAATTTCGGATCCTGATCCCGAGCTGTGGCCTGTTACTTCCTTAATAAACCACAAAATCATGAGTATGGCTAAGGCACTTGACTACTAACCACAAAGCTGGTGGTTCAAACCCACCAGCCACTCCTCAGAAGGAAGGTTGGGCAATCTACTTCTGTAGTAATATCACCTCGGAAACCCAAAGAGGGATCACTATGAGTTGGATCTGACTCGACAGCAGTGGGTTTGGTTTTGGTTTTTGGTCTGTGAGTTCTGGGTGGCCTGGGTTCCCTCTCCTTACCTGGGTCCCTGCAGCTGACTCCTCAATCTGTTCCAGTCCCCTTTGCCTTTTCTGTTGTCCTGCATTACTATATAGATATCATTATTTTTCTCATTTTAACAATGAAAAAACTAAGACTTAAGGAGATGAAATATTCACATAGCCAGAAAGAAGTAGCAGAATTGGAACTTGAACCCAATCTGCCTTAGGCTACTATGAGCCTATGAGTCAACCTATGGAGTCACCATTATTGGTCCCATTTTGTAGGTAAATAACTGAAGCTTAACCACAGATATTAACCTTAGAAAAACAGTCCTAAAATTTTGCATGTGCATCCACATTTTTGGCCTTCTTTTAAATCTGTTATTCCTAAGTCTTGGTAGTATGTTATATTTTTGTATTAATGAAGGTTAACTCCTGTGTTTTGTTGACAATGCAAAGTCATTCAACTGTGTGGATTATAAGAAATTATGGATAACATTGCTAAGAATGGGAATTCCAGAACACTTAATTGCACTCATCAGGAAACTGTAAATAGACCAAGAGACAATCATTCAAACAGAAATAGGAGATACTGTGTAGTTTAAAATCAAGAAAGGTGTGTGTCAGGGTTGTATCCTTTCACTATACTTATTCAATGCTGAGAAATAACTCTGAGAAGCTGGACTATATAAAGAACGAGGCAGCATCAGGATTGGAGGAAGACTCATTAACAGCCTGTGATATACAGATGACACAACTTTACTTGCTGAAAGTAAAGAGGACTTGAACCACTTACTGATGGAGATCAAAGACTACAGCCTTCAGCATGGATGACACCTCAATATAAAGAAAACAAAAATCCTCATGGGCCAATATGCAACATCATGATAAGTGGAGACAATACTGAAGTTGTCACAGATTTAATTTTACTTGGATCCACAATCAATACCCGTGGAAGCAGCAGTCAATAAATCAAATGACATGGCATGGGGCAAATCTGCTGTAAAAGATCTCTTTAAAGTATTAAAAAGTAAAGATGTCACTTTGAGGATGAAGGTGCACCTAATCCAAACCATGGTATTTTCAATCCCCCCACATGCATGTGAAAGCTGATCCATGATAAGGAAGACAGACGAAGAACTGATGCCTTTAGATCACTGTGTTGGCGAAGAATATTGAATATACCATGGACAGCCAGAAGAAGAAACAAATCTGTCTTGGAGGAAGTACAGCTAGAATGCTCCTTAGAATTGAAAATGGCCAGACTTCATCTCAAGTACTTTGGTCATGTTATCAGAAGAGACCAGTCCCTGGCAAAGGATAGATATCATGATTGGTAAAGTAGAGGGCCAGTGGGAAAAGGAAAGACTCTTAACAAGATGGATTGATACAGTGGCTATAACGATTGGCTCAAGCAAAGCAATGATTGTGAGGATGGTATATGACCACCCTGTGTTTCATTGTGTTGCACATAGGGTCACTGTAAGTCAGGATCCACTCAATAGCACTTCACAACAACACAACTCCTATTTACCATGTGCCATGGATTGAATTGTGTCTCCCAAAAAAAGACATGTTGAAGTTCCAACCCCTGCACTGGTAAATGTGACCTTGTTTGGGGAAATAGGGTTTTTCTTCTATTTCTTTTCTATTTCTACATATTAATTATGTAAATGAAGTCATAGTGGAGTAGGGTGGGTTCTAGTCCCAATCACCTCTGAGTGGCATTTTATAAAAGACAAGGACAGACATAGGAACAAACACACACAAAGGGAAAACAGACACCATGTGATGACAGAAGCAAGTGCATCTATTAGCAACCAAGGTTGCTGGCAGCCACCAGAAACTCAGAAGGAGGCATGGACTATTTCTTCTTTCAAAAGCTTCTGAAAGAATCATGACAAATATCCTAATTTGGACTTCCATCCTCCAGAACTGTGAGAAAATAAATTTCTGTTTTCTAAAGTTACCCAATTTGTGGTAACTTTTTATGACAGACCTAGGAAAGTAGGACATCATTTGTAGAAATTTTCCCCATTCACCTGCTTTATCTTTCACTTGTCTGCTTTATTGACCTTTATTCTTTATACTGGAGTCCATTAGTCGAGGAGTCTTTCGTGTCTTTAGCACCATATCTATGCTTGGGGACTCCAGAGAAAGCATTATTACAAGGGCTTCATTTGACTGCCATCAATCTTCTGTTATTTTGTTGCACTGTGGTGGCTTGTGTCCTCCTGTGAGGCTGGAGGCTATGCCACCGGTGTTTTGAATGCCAGCAAGGTTACCCATGGTGGACAGGTTTCAATGGAGCTTCCAGACTAAGACAGACTCAGAAGAAGGAAGGGGCCATCCACTTCTCAAAGAATTGGCCAGTGAAAACCTTATGAATAGCAGTAAAACACTGTCTAATATATTACTAGAAAACTTAATAGATCAGAAACATTATCTGATGTAGTGCTAGAAGATGAGTACCTCAGGTTGGAAGGCACTCAAAATACAACTGGGGAAGGGCTGCCTCCTCAGAGTAGAACTGAGCTTAATGATGTGGATGGAGTAAAGCTTTCGGGACCCCCATTTACTGATGTGGCACAACTCAAAATGAGAAGAAAGAGCTGCAAACATCCATTAATAATCTGAACATGGAATGTATAAAGTATGAATCCAGGAAAATTGGAAGTTGTCAAAAATGAAATGGAACATATAAAGATTGATATCCTAGGGATTAGTGAGCTGGAATGGACTGGTTTTGGCCATTTTGAATCAGACAATCATATGATCTACTATGTCAGGAATGACAAATTGATGAGGAATGGCGTGCCATTCATCATCACAAAGAATGTTTCAAGATCTATTCTGAAATACAATGCTGTGATAAGATAATATCCATATGCCTACAAGGAAGACCAGTTAATACTACCATTATTCAATTTATGCACCAACCACCAAAGCCAAAGATGAGGAAATTAAAGATTTTTACCAATTTCTGCAGTCTGAAATTGACCAAACATGCAATCAAGATGTGTTGATTATCACTGGTGATTGGAATGCAAAATTTGTAAACAAAGAAGAATCACCAGTGGTTGGAAAATATGGCCTTGGTGATAGAAATAATGCTGGAGATCACATGATAGAATTTTGCAAGACCAATGACTTATTCACTGCAAATACCTTTTTTCAACAACACAAATAGTGGCTATACACATGGACTTCATCAGATGGAGTACACAGGAATCAGATTGACTACATCTGTGGCAAGTTGTTTGTTGCTGTTGTTATGTGCCGTCGAGTTGGACCAGACTCATAGCGACCCCTCCTTGGGTTTCCAAGGCAGTATCACTATGGAAGTAGATTGCCCCATCTTCCCTCCGAGGAGTGGCTGGTGGGTTTGAACTGCCAGCCTTCTGATTAGCAGTCAAATGCCTTAGGCACTATGCTACCAGAGCTCCCACTGTAGTCTGTGGCAAGAGGCAATAGAAAAACTTAGTATCTTCAGCCAAAATGAAGCCAGTAGCTGATTGGGGGACAGACCGTCAACTGCTCATAGGCAAGTTCAACCTGAAGTTAAAGACAATTAAAACAAGTCCACGAGAGCCAAAATACGACCTTGAATATATCCCTCCTGAATTTAGAGACCATCTAAAGAATAGACTTGATGCACTGAACACCAATGACTGAAAAGCAGAAGAATTGGGGGATGACATCAAGAACATCATCCATGAAGAAAGCAAAAGGTCACTAAAAAGACAGGAAATGAATACAAGACCAAAATGGATGTCAGAAGAGACTCTGAAACTTGCCCTTCAATGAAGAGTGGCTAAAGCAAATGGAAGAAATGACAAGATAAAAAAGCTGAAGAGAATATTTCAAAGAGCAGCTCGAGAAAACAAAGTCAATTATTATAATGAAATGTGCAAAGACATGGAGTTAGAAAACCAGAAGGGAAGAACATACTCAGCATTTTTCAAGCTGAAAGAGCTGAGGAAAAAATTCAAGCCTTGAGTTGCAATATTGAAAGATTCTCCGGGAAAAATATTGAATGATTCAGGAAGCATCAAAAGAAAATGGAAGGAATACACAGAGTCACTGTACCAAAAAGAATTGGTAGATGTTCATCCATTACAGGAAGTGGCACATGAAATTACAAGGAACTGGTGAAGAACAAGGCTCCAAGAATTGATGGAATACCCATTGAGATGTTTCAACAAATGGATGCCACACTGGAGGCCCTCATTCATCTATGCCAAGAAATTTGGAAGACAGCTACCTGGCCAACTGAGTGGAAGAGATCCACATTTGTACCCATTCCAAAGAAAGGTGATCCTACAGAATGTGAAATTTATCAAACAATATCATTAATATCACATGCAAGTAAAATCTTGCTGAAGATAATTCAAAAATGGTTATAGCAGTATATTGACAGAGAACTTCCAAAAATACAAGCTGGATTCAGAAGAGGATGTAGAATGAGGAATGTCATTACTGGTGTCAGATGGATCTTGGCAGAAAGTAAAGAATACTAGAAAGATGTTTACTTGTGTTTTATTGACTACACAAAAGCATTCAATTATGTGGATCATAACAAATTATGGGTAACATAGAGAAGAATGGGAATTCCAGAACTCTTGATTGTGTTCATGAGAAACCTATACATAGACCAGGAGTCTGTCATTCAAACAGAATAAGAGGACACTGCATGACTTAAAATCAGGAAGGGAGTGTGTCAGGGTTGTTCCTTTCACCATACTTATTCAACTTGTATGCTGAGCAAATAATCTGAGAAGCTGGACTATAAAAAGAAGAGTGTGGCATCAGGATTGGAGGAAAACTCATTAACAACCTGTGATATGCAAATGACACAACTTTGCTTACTGAAAGTGAGGATGACTTGAAGCACTTGCTGATGAAGATTAAAGAATCTGAGAGTGGCTAAACTAGATGACTCTGGCCAGGGCCTCTCATGAGATTACAGTCAGGGTTGGTTTCATGGACATGCAACCTGTGCAATCAAGAAGGATCTCATGCTTGGTTTATGCGCTGCTGTTGTCCTCTTGGGAGCTCCTGGGTGGTGTAAATAGTTAATTCTCTTGGTAGTTAACTGGTAGGTTGGAGTTTTGAGTTGGCCCAAAAGCATTTCAGAAGAAAGACCTGATGATCTACTCCCCAAAAGTCAGCCATTGAAAACAATGAACAAATTGACAAAAAAAAAAAAAGACAACCCAATCATAGAATGGACAAAGGACTTGAATCAACATTTCACCAAAGAGGACATTCAAAGGTCCACCAAACACATGAAAAGATGTTCAGTGTCATTAGCCATCAGATAGATGCAAATCAAAACCACAATAAGATACCATTTCACTCTCGCTAGGATAGCTAAGATTTAAAAACAAACAAACAATAAACAACAAATGTTGGTGAGGAGAAATTGGAACAATTATCCATTGCTCGTAGGAATGAAAAATGGGACAGCCATTATGGAAACAGTATGGTGATTCCTCAAAAATCTAAAAATAGAACTACCATATGACTCAGCAATCCTACTCCTAAGTATACACCCAAAAGACTTGAAAGTAAAAACTCAGAGATTTGTACACCAATGTTCATCATAGCACTATTCACAATAGCCAAAAGGAGGAAACAATCTAAATGCCATCAACAGATGAATAGACAAAAAAAAAAAAAAATGTGGCATATATAATGAAATACTACTCAGACAGTAGGAGAAATGAAGTCTTGATATTTACTAAATATTGTTACAGACAAAAGACATTATGCTGAGCAAAATAAATCATTCACAAAAGGATAAATATTGTATGACTTCACTTATATAAAAAGACAAGAACAGACAAATATATAGAGAACAAAGTTTATTAGTGATTACCAGGAGTGGAAGGGATGAGCAAAGGGAGGGTAAGTAGTGATGGAAATATCACATTTTCACATGTGGAATCACATAGGGTAGGGTTGACAGCCAATTATTGTAATTGCATCAATAAGATGTACACCTGTGTTCTGGTTCCTTGTGCCGCTCTGACAAGAATATACCACAAATGGGATGGCCTTAACAAGCAGGAGTTTATTCTCTTTGGAGGCTTTAAGTCCAAGTTCAAAGTGCCAGGCTGTAGGGGCCCCTCAGCCTTGGGCTTCAGCTTTGCCTCTAGCTCCTAGCCCACTGAAGCTAGAGGCTTTTCTTCACTCAGACAGCTGCGGGCTGCTGAGGTTGCCAAGCCCAAGGTTGACAAGTAAAAAGGCACAATCCCAATGTTACCAAACCACATGGCAGGCCATTAATTCAAGTCCATTGTAAGTCCCCAGATTGGCAGAGCATGGCAGGTTGCTGAACAATGACATGGCTATACACAGGGTCCAAGTATGCCATAAGCTAGAGACTATCCCCAAGGCTTCTCCTTATATACAAGAAGCACACCATAGCCCAAAGGCAGCTACTCAGCTGTTTGTGGTAGATCCCACCATGGAGTTGATTGCCAGTCTCATTATGAGGAATAACTACCACCTGCAGCCAAGCCACTCAACCAGGCCCAGCCAAGTTGACATACAAATTTAACTACCACAATTCCACCCCTTGTCAACTTGGCACCTATACAGATCTTCATTGGGTGGCATCTGCACAGATCTCTCTCACTAGGTGGCTCCAGTCCCCTAGTTCCTCTAAATGGTGACCTCACCCCCTTGGCCTGGCAGGGCCTGTTCCTCTCCCTCTTAGCATGGCAATCCTGCCCCCTCCTTCCTGGGCAGCAACTATGGCTCCATCCCACTGGCTCACATTAATGAGCAGCTCCACACTCCAGAACCGAGTTGGTGAAGGTTCAACTCTTTGAAACCTAGGGGCTATGTGGTTCTACCCCCAAAGGCCATGGTCCTCCTACCCTTTGAGGCTGAGGCAGCTCTGCTTCCCATTTCCTTAGTCTCTCTGCTTCTGCCAATTAATGCCCAAGGGCAACCCACTCCACTGGAAATCTTTCTGCCCAAAGGACACTTAGTGTTCTTGCTCCATGGGCCTGCCAACCTGCTACTCCATTTTATGCCAATCTCTTCACTAATTAATCCCAAAGGCAACCCACTCCACCAGGAAGCT
Source organism: Orycteropus afer afer (assembly GCF_000298275.1). Lineage (NCBI taxonomy): Eukaryota > Metazoa > Chordata > Mammalia > Tubulidentata > Orycteropodidae > Orycteropus > Orycteropus afer. The sequence continues at coordinate 8,491,619 of NW_006921675.1, read as the reverse complement.
GCCTACCCAATGGCACCTGGCTTTCTCCTCCGTGGGCTGGTAAGCCTGTTGCTATTTAATGCTGGTCTCTGGGCTCTGCTACTGCTATCTTTCATGCTGGTCTCTCTGCCAGTATCTCTCTGCCAGTCTCTTGGCTCTGCTCCTGCCATCTCTCATGCCGTGTGCCGGGGTCTCTCTGCCAGGGTCTCAAGGCAAAGACATACTCTACTCCTGTTTCCACATTTTAAGTATTTGTCAGAGCAGCACCCCACTCTCTCAGTACCATGTTCCATAAGCTGGATACTATCCCCAAGGCTTCTCCTTATATACAGGAAGCAGACCACATCCCAAAGGCAGCTACTCAGCTGCTTGTGGTAGATCCCACCACGGAGCTGATTACCAGTCTCATCATGGGGTATAACTACCACCAGTTTCCCAGCCACTCAACCAGGCCCAGCCAAGTTGACATACAAATTTAACTACCACAACCTGTAAAAAGTTGAATTGGCAAAAAGTTATATGAACGACATACAGGTAAATGTCACTAACATCCACAGTAAGGAGGAATAGGCAGTGGCAGAAGTAGTAGGAGCAGCTGAGAGGAGGGGGGTGGGAGCAGATTGAGAGGAGGAGTGGGGAGGGAGCAGAGCATGCCTCTCCCCGCTTGCCTTCCACCTGCCTGAGCAGCTGGAGCAGCCCAGGCCCTATAGCTCCCCGAACCCCACCATCACTGCTGCAGCCACCTGCCCACCACAAGGAAAAAAAAAAAAAAAAAGCCTACACCCAGAGCTATAGTCTCTACCTCACCTGTTTATATCCCACCTATGGTCTACTGCTGCAAGAGTCTGGGTTTGGGGGTCTTTAAAACATTAAGGGGAAATAATAAACAGAAGGAGAGTTGCTCTCCCTTTAAAAAACAAAACAAACGAAAATACCTCATGGGAACACAGATGTATACATGGTCAGAGGTTGCCCAAATGGATGTTAAGTGATATATCCATATTTACAACAATGACACCCCATCCCCCCCCCCCAAAAAAAAAAGAAAGAAATAGCTGCTGAGGCTGATTGTGTGTAGCCAATATCCTCAAGGGATTTGGTTTCTTGGTTTGGAGGTTTAGGGTCATGGTTTCATGGGACATCTTAGTTAATTGGCCTAAAAACATGTTTAGTGTCTCTAGTTCCAGGCATAGTGTCTGGGCTCTTAAAAGCTTGCAAATGGCCATCCAAGGCACAACAATTTGTCTCTAGTCATCTGGAAAAACAGAGAAAGAAGGAAAGTCAGTAATTGGAGGAGGACATGGAACGTGTGGTTCACTGCCTCCATGAGCAACTGCCTCTTTTGCCATGAGACCAGAAGAACTGAATGATGTCCAGCTACCATTACTGAACAAAGATTCTGTAAAAAAAAAAAATAATAAATAAATAAATAAAGGTTGAGGGGGAAGTCAGATCAGAATTTCAAATTCTCATGGACTCCACACTTTCTGGAGCCATGGAGGCTGGATGAACTCATGAAACTACTGCACTTACATAATCTTTAAACCTTAAACCAAAAACATCCCTTGACATCTTCTTAAAATCAAAAGATCATTTTTTAAAAACATTTTATTGTGACTTGGGTGGAAGTTTACAGCAAAAATTTGTTTTCTGTTCAACAATTCATATATTCTGTTTTGTGACATTGATTGCAATTCACAATGTAACATCGTTCTTCCCACTTCCCCCCTATGTTTTCCATTTCCATTTGGAATTCTTTCTTACCCATTCCTGATTTCTGTGCTCTTTTGATCTTGTATGGACAATTTTTCTAAGGAGTGTTCCCTTATAAGCCTATCCATCATTTGGCTGAAAGTTGAGCCACTGGAGCGTTCAGTTCCAAGCCTGAGAGATAACTAAGGGCCACAGTCTCTGGCGTTCCACCAGACTCTATCAGACCAGTAGCCTAGTCTTTGTTTCATTTTGAGTTTTGTTCCACATTTTTCTCCCACTCTAACCAGAACCTCATACTGTGATCCTTTTCAGAGTGGTCAGTAGTGGTAGCCAGACACCTTCTAGTTGTGGTCTCAGGGTCAAAGAGGCTAAGTAAGGTTCATGTGGTCCACTAGTCTTTTGGACTATTTGTTTCCATGCATGTTTGATTTTCTTCATTCTTCTTTGCTTTGGACAGAGAGAGACCAATAATTGTCCTACAGATGGTCATTTGCTAGCTTTTAAGACTCCAGTCACTATTCACCACAATAGGATATAGAACATTGTCTTTATTGACTATGTTATGCCAGTTGAGTTCTTGAGAGACTCAAGCCCACTGATTTATTACCTCAAGGTGCCAAACAATAACTTAGCCTAACAGTCAAGTTTATTGCAGCATTACTCACAACCTAAATGCCATCAACAGATGAAGACCCAAGAAGAGTCAATGCTTTTGAGATGGGCAAAGAGAGATGCCAGTCTTCATGAAGATCTCCTAGGAACAGCAGCTCAAAAGAGACAAGGACCTTTCTCCAGAGTCAACAGAGAGAAAGCCTTTGCCTAGTGCTGGCACCCTAAATTTGGACTTCTAACCTCCTCAGCTGTGAGAAAATAATTTTTTTTTGTTAAAGCCAAAAAAAAAAAGAAAAAAAAGAAGAATAAGAAGAAGAGTCAATTCTTTTGAGTTGTGGTATTAGCAAAGAATGTTGAAAGTACCATGGACTGCTAAAAGAACTAACAAATCTGTCCTGGAGGAAGTATAGCCAGAATACTCCTTGGAAGCAAGAATGGCCAGACTTCATCTCACCTATTTTGGTCAGGTTGTAAGAAGGGACCATTCCCTGGAGAAGGGCAGCATGCTTGGCAAAGTGGAGGGTCGACGAAAAAGGGAAAGGCCCTCAACAAGATGGATTGACACAGTGGCTGCAATGATGGGCTCAGGTATAGCAGGGACTGGGGAGCTAGCACAGAACTGGGCAGTATTTTGTTCAACTGTACATAGGGTTGCTATGAGTCGGAGATGGCTTGACAGCACCTAACAACAACAACAACAACTAGTAAAGAATGTCTGCTTTGAACATTGTGTTCTTTTAAGATCTATCTATATGGGACCAAATTGACAACAACAGCTTGAAAGATTAAGTAGGAACCTTAGAGATCAGTGAGTTTATTTTAATGGGGAAGGAACAAATCAGAAAGGACGGTGAGAATGGTTTCACAACTCGAAGAATGTAATCAACGTCACTGAATTGTACACATAGAAACTGCTGAATTGGTGTATGTTTGCTTGTGTATATTCTCAACAACAACACAAATAAATTATTTTAAAATAAAACCCTCTAAACTACAATTTTATTCCAATAATATGGGGTCATCTTGAGTTGTAATCTACTTGATAGCAACTGGTTTTCTCTGCAGCTCAACAGGTCTCCATCTCAGTCATATCCTAGAGAAATACTCACACAAATGTCCAAGTAGGCATGAGCAAAGATGTTCAGAATAGCATATTGAAAAATTGGAAACTGTCTACATGCCCATCTATAAGGACTGGATATAGGAGGCACTGAGTTTCTGTTAAGGGTGATGGTAAAATTTAGAAACATATAGAAATGGTGGTTATACAATATGATAAATATAATTAATGTCATTGAACTGTACCTGTAGGGGGGGAAATGTTGACATGGCTAATGTTTTGTTATATACATATATATACATGAAAATACACATACAGGAGTTCCGGCAAGATGGCGGAATAGGCAGAAGGATTGCACAGACCCTCTTCAACAAAGAAAAGGGAAACCAATTAACACAGACACAGAAGATAATCGTGGACCCCTGAGCCTTGAA